>NC_136914.1:87773038-88262333 GCF_949752795.1 Hyperoodon ampullatus
AAAAAAGACAATTAGTAAAATATAATCCAACAGATAGAGTGACTTAAAAGGAAGCTCTTGGGAGAAGTATTTTCCAGGTTTGGAGGATGTAGTTACTAATAATAAATCTTTATTTCTTGTTGATTTCTCTCAAATTGCCTTTTTTCCCATATTCTCATATACCTCTTCACTGCTGGCTTGCTGTGTACATCCTCTAGATTACTCTGATATATGTGCTGTTTCTCTTTCTGAAACAATCCATCTGCCATAATTGTCTGGAAATTTCATCTGCTAGCAGTTGTTATTTGTCTCTCACCCTCTTCACCTTGGCTGTTCTTGCATGTGGATATGGATGCTTTACTACTGTGCTTCTATCTTTAGGGACAAATAGGCTGTATCCTTCTGGTGTTGAATCGTGTGCATCTCCTGCCACCTGTTCACTACTTCAACAGATAATTATTGAGCCTTCCTATAGTCTATGAGTTAGAGTCATATATAAAACTCTCTTAATTAAGTGGCCATTATTATTTTTTCTTCTAACCAGGAAGCAGAAGACCTTTTCTTGGAGAACTTAGTCCCAGCTCAGACCAAGACTTCATTTCAGACTGCAGCTCGCAGCCAGCTGTAGTTCATTTTAGTTATCCATGCTGGAAGACTACATGCTTCTTTTGGAGTTAAAAATGTTCTGACAGATGCCATTCCTTGTCTCTACCTGAGTACTGAAGCAGATATATATATATAGACATAAGGCAAATATATACCAAAATAGAACTTTTTTTTTAAACAGATGAAGTACATATTGTGATATGTCTTATATCTGCAGCTCAGTGGGATATAGCCAGAGTTACCTACTCAGTGCAAGGATAGAGGAAATCTCTATAAAATGTGTAGGGAGGAGGATCCAGCAGAGTAGTTCTTCTTGTGGGGAGAGGAAGGGGCTGGAACACACATGCCCAGTGTATCAGATTGAGTTGCTCCTTTTCCCTTGGTGACAGTTTGGTGAAGGGACTGGGAATGAGGACGGGCAGGTTAGAGGAACTTCCACTGAAGTAAACTTGAAGAGTAGGGAAGAAGCACTTCTTCCTCCAACAGAAATTGGACAGCCACTTTCCCTCTCAACCTCAGTAGGGGAGGGGGAGCTTCCACTGAATTCATGTACATTTTCCTTCCTAGACACTAGTCTTTTCTTCTTCAGCTTCCATTTAGAGTTAGACATTAGACATTAATTCCATAAATCCACTCTTCAGAAGTGGTATATAAGCCAAGACATAATCATCAAAGGAGCCAGGATTGTGAGCCAGGATTAGAGCTATCTGGGCAGATGAAGGAGAAAGTGCAAGGGTTCCATAAAGGGAGATCAGTGTGGTTAAAGTTAAGAGAGCAGAGTTGGGCAGGGGCCATCTCATCAGTCTTATAAGTTGAAGTAAGAATTGGGTTTTGTTCTACTTAGAATATGAAGCCATAGGAGGCTCATAAACAAATGCCAAATCTAAGGATAAATTTGCTATGTTGCAGATGGATTAAAGAGAGGACAGTGGGCATAGAGGCTATTGTAGGAGTCTTGGTGAACGGTGGATAGCTTGGACTAGGGTTGTATCAGTACAGAAGTGATGGATTAGGGATAGATTTTAAAAATAGAACAGGTTAGAAAATGGATTAGATACAGGATATGGGAGAAAAAAGAGGATTCAAAAATATACCCCAGGTTTTTGGTTAAAAAAACCGAGTAGATGGTGGAGTTATTTACTGAGATGAGAAAGACTTATGGGAGGATAGGTGTTTTAGTGTTGTTGTTTCCTTCCTTCCTTCCTTCCTTTTTCTTCCTTTCTTTCTTTCCTTCTTTCTTTCTTTCCTCTCTCTCTCTCCCCCTCCCTCCCTCCCTTCCTCCCTCCCTCCCTTCCTCCCTCTTCCCTCCCTTCCTTCCTTCCCTCCTTCCTGTTTTTCTTTCTGTCTTTCTTCCCTTCCTTCCTTTCTTCTTTCTCTTTTTCAGAGAACCTAGAACAAACTCTCACTCTCTTTCAGGCTCACTTCAAAATATGCAGATGGAGATTGGATTGGCAGTTTGATGTATAAGTCTGGGACTCAGGGAACAGTTAGGGCAGAAGACATCAACTGGAGAGTCATCAGTATGCTGATGATATTTAAAGCCAAATGATTGAACTAGATTTCAAAGGCAGAGGGTTTAGATATCCAGGAAAAGAGAACACAGATCAGAAGCCTGGGTATTTCAGTATCTAGCCACTTACTCTAGAGTTGGTCTAACATATTTGAAATCCTTTGTCCTGCTCTATTTTATTAGTTTAATATCTGCATCTTTTATGGTATTTTCTCAATTATCATGCAAAAAGAAACTCTTAATGGTAGAAAAGGGAAGCTTCTATTGACACATTTGAATCAAGGTATGTTAGAAACCTCATTCCTCACAATTGTTGAATTGCATTTAACTGTGTAGGTAATGTCCAAATCCTCAGATTTTTTTTACATTTATTATATTAGAAAGTATTCTGTTCAAAAATTGAAAAAAAATCAAGCAAAGTAAATAATTGTTAGTACCATCTGGCGGATGATTTTTCCAACCAGTTCCCTGGAGAGCTTAGCAATCATTCTTCCTGTTTATTGAATCAGCGAAATAATATAATCATAACCATATCCTAAAGGGATTTCTGCAACTTGAATCCACTATAATATCCTGGATAGGGAAATGAATATTCACCAGCTTTAGTAAGGATTAGCTATACCCCCTTCTGTTTTGGGTAAAACTTAAGCTTTAATTTAAATGATAATTTACCAGTTTCCATTCTCAAAAGATTCTAAAATGAAACAACAACAACAATAAAAAAATACTCATAATACAAGTTAGTTTGAAAGAAAATCTGCCTTTCAAAAAAGGGATGTAGTTAGGTAGCTTTCTTTCTGTCTATAACGTTTTCCTTAAAAGTTCATTTAAATTGTTATACTGATCAGAAATGTGATTTTCAGTTTAAGAAGAGACCTTTGGTTATTGTGGAAAGAGTAGGAAACATTATTGCTGGATGCTCTTCTGTAAGGGCACATGTCACTGGCTTGGATGTCTAGGTTTCTGGTTGTGGGCATGAAATCAGAACTAAAAAAATCTATGTCTTATGGCACATTATTCAACTTATTTAAAATTTGATATCTCCATCTATGAAATGTAGATGGTCATTTTTTAAATGCCTCTGTTCATGGCATTAACAGTTTAACAACTTTTAACTTGTGAGGGGTACTATTCCTAAATGTAATACAATAAGCGAACTGATCTAGTATATTCCTGGCTACTAGTGCCGGGTATGTGCCTGATAATCTATCAGATGCTTTCCACATAATGTTTCAATGAATAACTCTAAGAACCCTGTGCTTTAAGTATTATTATTCTCATTTTAAATTCGAGAAAACTGAAGCTCAAAGAATTTAAGTATTTTACCCAATACTGTACAGTAAATATTGGGTTGGCCAAAAAGTTTGTTTGGTTAATGAATACATTGTTCAATAAAGTTCTTTGTGAAAATGAAACTTTTATTTTTACTTAAAACCAAATGAACTTTTTGTCCAACCCGACAATTTCTAGGTTTACATAACTCCAGCTCTAAACACTGTCTCTTACCAGATTTCTACTTGAGTCCCAAAGAACAAAGATTATTTTTGGTGGTGGTTGTTTTTTAAGACCTATTTAAGGTTTTATTTTATTTTACTTTATATTTTATTTTGTTAATAATACTTAATGGGAGATCTACCCTCTTAACAAATTTTTAAGTGCACAGTATACAGTATGGTTAACTATAGACACAATGCTGTACAACAGATCTCTAGAATTTATTCATTTTGCATAACTAAACCTTTTTTTAGACTTTAAGACCTATAGGGCTATATTTTCAGACACTTGGTAATATATTTAAAATTAAAAACTAATTTCTTCTCTCAAATGTCTCATTGGCTTCAGTTTTTCATTAAATGAAATAAAAACATGGTCCAAAAATATACAAATATGGTGCTTTAAGTGGTTAATGTTAGTCTATTACACTCCATTTCTCCAATTTCGGGAAAGCAGAACTGTATGTGCATGAAACTAAGTTTTCAAGAGATAAGACAAATAAGGTTTCCAAGGAGATTTTGATAAATTCCTATTTCTCAAGTTGAACTCTGAAGACAATCAACATGACCATTTTCCAGCAAAATTCTATCAGATCAATCCAGTTAGAATTAGTGGTGGAAGCAGGCTGCAATCTGAATTTTAAACAGGCTACATCCTCCCCACCTAATTCCTGTCTCTAGAGGATTGCATGAATATTAAATTTTGAGCCACTGGCCTAAATCTGATGCGGAAAACTCAGGTAGGAAAAAAAAGTTCAAAGTCAGTGAATTAGAAGAAAATTTCAAATAAAAGATGCTTTTACGGAATCCTTTGAATTTCCCATGAAGTATAGTATACACAGTTTTGAATGTACTAACCTGTAATGTTAATAGGTATGGAAAACTATATCACAATATACAGTGTTTTGTTCTAAAGTGTTTCTTGTTTCAAACAACTCAGTGCATTATCCTTTCTATTGTGTTCATCTCCATCTTAGATTTTCTTTCCTTCTGATTCTTGCCTGAATAATTTCTTCATTTTTTTTTTCCCTCTAGGATGTTTAAGAAAACCTTACCACCCACTTCCAGGTGACTTGAAAGATGTGATTCACTTTTCTTTGAATGGTGGGAGAAAAATGTTAAAGTCTTCCATTCTTGTGTCCTTAAGTTTATACCAATCTGCACAGATTCTGTTTTCAAAATATAACTTACTTATTTTAGATTAGTTTTAGATATACAGAAAAGTTGGGAATATACTAAAGAGTTCCCATATGCCCAACACCCAGTTTACTTTATTATTAACACTTAACATTAACATGGTACATTTGTCACAATTATTAAAGCAATATTGATACATCATTATGACTAAAGTATGTACTTTATTCAATTATGAAGCCCACACTTAAGGACAGGAGAATTATACTCCACTTTCTTGAGTCAGAGTATTCTCATAAATTATATAGAATTTTTCATGGGAGGTTTGTCTCTTCTTTCTCATTTATATATTTATTCAGACATTTATATTAAGTGGTCTCATTGATATTTTTATGCTTTGAGTTATAATCAAATATCATTTTATATATTTTGTTGCTCAAATGTTTCAGCTTTGGCTACTGGGAACTCTTTCAGGTTTTTCCTTTGTCCCTTTGTCATCTTTAACATACCCCCATCATTGTGGGTGTGGTGTGGTGTGGTGTGGTATGGTGTGTGTGTTTGTTTCTTTGAGCACTTCCTTACTTTCTGGCACTACAAGATGCTCCAGGCTTATTTTGTATAATTTCTGCTCTAGTCCTGAATTACCAATTTTATTAAGGAGTTCTGATTTATTAGTGATCATAGGCTCCTTTCATTTGATTGTATCCATTCCCTGTTGACATTAGATTCTCAGTGATTGTAATGACAAACTGAAGAATAATACAACTCATGTGGCTCCCATGCCAAGTAAATGTATTTTTGTGTTTTGAAATTTAAATGCGCGTATATTTTGACCTTGTTTTATCTCAGAGACAACCATAAAGATAGTATTAGTTAATAGATTTAGCAAATTAAATAATAGGCCCTAACTTCTTATTAGTTACAACAAAATTCTGGTCATTTTAAAGAAAATTTATTGGAAAGAATAAATCGTAGGTAGGTGATATATAACCACAGAGATTTTTAAAGTTCATATGAAAAAGAATATTTACAGATGCTCTGTGCTGATTATGATGATTTATATCAACTTAAGTATAAGTATTTAAGTGTATATGCATACCTTTAAATAATACCAATTTAAGCTCTATTTGTCCATTATAACAAAAAAGGAAGTAAATTTAATCTTTAATAGTTTATCTTCTATTTCACATTTTGTTAACATTTTTGGTTAATATACCTGAATAGTATCAATAGAAAAGTAAGAGTATATCTTGTATTGCATTTGTATGGTCAGCCTACAGTATTTGGGGATACTTAGTAATATACAACATTTGTATTGTGTTTTATAAATTACGTTTCACAGTCCTATTCATTTGAGCCTCAATTTTAAAAATAATGTGAAATTAAAGAAAAATTTTTAAAAATTTTGTTTGAGATTTTCTAAACTAGGAAATTGGTATAGAAAAGATAAGGAAGATTTTGGCTCAGAAAGAGGGATTTTTCAATTGCAGAATATGTCTATTTTTCTTCTGTAGGAACAGAAAAGCAAAATACATACTAAAAACATTAGAACTAGGCAATAAGTCTATTTTGGTTTAAAATGTGTCATGAATCAAAGAAAATTTTGTACTATCCAGAACAACCTCGCTAAAGAAATGTTCTGATTATACAAGATAGAACAATTATGTCAATAGTAATTATATACCTACTCCTCCCACTGATCTTTTTTCACTGAGAAGTAATTGACATATAATATTCATGTTTCTAAACTGTAAAATTCAGTGCTTTTCAGTATGTTCACAAAGTTGTCTAATCACCTTCACTATCTAATTCCAGAACGCTTCATAACCCCCAAAGAAGCCCTTACCCATTAGCTGTTACTACACATTTTACCCTCCCCATACCCCTGGCAACCACTAACCTACCCTCTGTCTCCATGAATTTACCTATTCTGGGCATTTAATATAAACCAAATCATACAATATGTGGCCTTTTGTGTCTGTTTCTTTCACTCAACATGATGTTTTTAAAGTTCATCTATCCTTTTTATGACTGAATAGTATTTCATTGTGTGGATATGCCACTCTTGTCTGTTCATCAGTTGATGGACATTTGTTCTTTCTCACTTTTTGGCTGTTATGAATAATGTTGGTAAGAATATTCATGTACAAATTTTCTGTGAACATTTGCTTTCAATTCACTTGAACATATAACTAGGAGTAGAATTGCTGGTTAGTGTGATAACTCTATGTATAATTCCTTGAGGAACTATCAAACTTATTTTTAAAGCAGCTACACAGTGTTACAACTTGATCAGCAATATTTGAGGATTCCAGTTTCTCCACATCCTCATCAGCACTTAAACTTTTGTATTTATTTCCCATATATATATTTTTCCATGTAATCATACTAGTGAATGTAAGGTGGTATCACCTTGTGGTTTTGAATTGCATTCTCTAACGGCTAATGATGTTGAGCATCATTTCATGTGCTTATTGACTATTTGTATGTATTCTTTGGAGAAATGTTTATTGAACACTTTTCAATTTTTGTGTTATTTTGTCTTTTTATCATTGAGTTGCAATAGTTCTTTGTATATTCTGGTTATTAGACCCCTCTAAAATATATGATTTGCAAATACTTTCCCATTCTATAGATTGTCTTTTTCATTTCTTTTCTTCTTATTTTTGAGGTAACATTATTTTATAACATTGTATAAGTTTCATGTGTACAGCATTGTATTTCAACTTCAGTACACTATAGTGTGCTCACCACCAAAAGATTAGTTTCCATCCATCACCATAAGTTTGACCTCCTTTACCCGTTTCACCATCCCTTCAACCTTCTGGTGACTACTACTCTGTTCTCTGTATCTATGTGTTTGTTTTTGTTTGGTTTAATTTATTTTGTTTGTTTTTTAGAATCCATATATGAGTGAAATTATACCATATTTGTCTTTCTTTGTCTGACTCATTTCACTTAGCATAATACCCTCAAGTTCCATCCATGTTGTCACAATGGCAAGGTTTCATCTATTTTTATGGCTGACTAGTATTCCAATTATAAATATACACTACATATTTATTCATTCATCCTTCAATGGACACTTTAGTTGTTTCCACATCTTGGCTATTGTAAATGATGCTGCAATGAGCTTAGAGGTACATATATCTTTTCCAATTAGTGTTTCTGTAATCTTCAGATAAATACACAGGAGCAGAATAGCTGGAGCATATGGCAGTTCTATTCTTATATTTTTGAGGAATCTTCATACTGTTTTCTATAGTGGCTGTACCATTTGACATTTCTAACAACAGTGGATGAGGGTTTCCTTTTCTCCAAATCTTCACCAACTCCTGTTATTTCTTGCCTTTTTGATAATAACTATTCTAACAGGTGTGAGGTTAGAATGTGGTTTTAATTTTCATTTCCCTGTTGATTAGTGATGTTGAGCATCTTTTCATGTGCCTGTTTGCCATTTGTATATCTTCTTTGGATAAATGTTTATTCAGCTTCTCTGCTCATTTTTTAATTAGGTTGTTTGTTTTTGCTGTTGAGTTGTATGAATTTTTTATATATTTTGAATATTAACTCCTTATCAGATACATGATTTGCAAATTATCTTTTCCCATTTGGTAGGTTGTCTTTTCATTCTGTTGATGGTTTCCTTTACTGTGCAGAGCTTTTTAGTTTGATGTAGTTCCATTTGTTTATTTTTGCTTCTGTTTCCTTGTCTGAGGAGACATATACAGAAAGATATTGCTAAGACCAATATCAAAGAGTGTGCTGTTTTCTATTTGAAGTTTTATGGTTTCAGGTCTTGCATTTAAGTCCTTAATCCATTTTAAATTGATTTTTGTGTATGGGTGTAAGATAGTGGTTTAGTTTCATTCTTTTGCATGTGGCTGTCCAGTTTTTCGAATACTGTTTATTGAAGAGAGCGATTTTAGGATTTTGGCTTCTATTTTTGTGAAAAATGTCCTTGGAATTTTGATAGGAATTGCATTGAATCTTTAGATTGCTTTCGATAATATGGCTATTTTAACAATGTTAAGTCTTCCAGTACGTGTACATGGAGAATTTTATCATTTCCTTGTGTCGTTGTCAATTTATTTCAACAGTGTCTTACAGTTTTCAGTGTACAGGTCTTTTACTTCTTTGGTGAATTTCATCCCTAAGTATTTTATTATTCTTGTTGTGATTATAAATGGGATTGTTTTCATAATTTTTTTTTCTTCTAGTGTGTTGTTAGTGTATAGAAATGCAACAATTTTTATACATTGATTTCATGCCCTGTAATTTTACTGAATTTGTCTATTATTTTTAATAGTTGTTTTGTAGAGTCTTTAGGGTTTTCTATATATACAATCATGTCATCTGAAAATAGTGACAGTTTTACTTTTTCTTTTCCAATTTGGATGCCATTTATTACCTTTTCTTGACTAATAGCTTTGGCTAAAACTTGCAATACCATGTTGAATAAAATTGGTGAGAGTTGGCATCAGTGTCTTGTCCTGATCTCAGAGGAAAAGCTTTCAGCTTTTCACTATTGAGTGTGATGTTAGATGTAGATTTGTCATACATAACCTTTATTATGTTGAGGTATGTTCCTTCTATACCCATTTTATTGATAATTTTTATCATAACTAGGTGTCAGATCTTTTCAAATGCTTTTTATGCATCTATTGAGATATGACTTTTAATCCTTCATTTTGTTAATGTGGTGTATCACATTGATTGATTTGTGGATGTTGAACCATCCTTGAATTCCTGGAATAAATCCCAATTGATCATGGTGTATGATCCTTTTAATGAATTGTTGTATTTGGTTTGCTAGTATTTTGTTGAGAATTTTAGCATATATATTCATCAGAGACATTGGCTTGTAATTAATCATTTTTGGGCTGTCCTTGTCTGGTTTTGTTATCAGGGTAATGTCGGCTCAGGGTAATGTTGGCCTTGTAAAATGAGTTAGGAAGTATTCCCTCCTCTTCAATTTTTGGAGGAGTTTGAGAAGAATAGGTATTAAATCTGTTTTAAATGTTTGGTAGAATTTACCTGTAGAGCCATCTGGTCCTGAATTTTTTTTGGTGTTTTTTTTAATTACCGTTTTATCTCCTTATTAATGATCAGTCTATTCAGATTTTTTTATTTATTCATGATTCAGTCTTGGAAGGTTGTGTGATTCTAAGAATTTGCCCATTTCTTCTAGATTTTACAATTTGTTGGTATATAGCTGTTTATAATATTCTCTTATAATCCATTGTATTTCAGTGGTATTTCTCCTGTTTTTTTTTTTTTTTTTCTTTTTGCTGATTCCGTTTATCAGCACCTTCTCTCTTTTTTTCTTAGTGAGTTTAGCTAAAGGTTTGTCAGTTTGGTTTATCTTTTCAAAGAACCAATTCTTAGTTTTATTGATCTTTTCTATTGTGTTTTTAGTCTCTATTCTATTTATATTTGCTCTGATCTCTATTATTTCCTTCCTTCTGCTCACTTTGGGATTCACTTATTCTTTTTCTAATTCCTTTAGATTTAAGTTTCGATTGTTTATCTGATTTTTTTTTAATTTCTTGAAGTAGACCTGTATTGCTATAAACTTTCCCCTTTGTACTGCTTTTGCTGCATCTCATAGATTTGTTATGTCAAATTTTTTATTCTCATTTGCCTTTAGGTATGTTTTGATTTCTGCTTTGATTTATTTGTTGATACAATAGCTGTTCAGTAGTTGTTCAGTCTCCACATATTTGTGATTTTTTACAGCTTTCTTCTTGTAGTTGATTTCTAATTTCATACCATTTTGATCAGAAAAGATGCTTGATGTGATTTCAGTCATCTTAGATTTTTTGGGGGGAGGCTACGTCAGGTCTTCATTGCGGCATGTGGGGTCTTTGCTGAGGCACGTGGGAACTTTTTTCATTGCGGTGCAGGCTATTCATTGTGGCACGCAGGCTTCTCTCTAGTTTTGGTGTGCAGGTTTTCTCTCTCTAGTTGTGGAGCATGGGCTCTAGGGCGTGTGGGCTCTGTAGTTGTGGGGTGCAGGGTCCAGAGCACATGGGCTCTGTAGTTTGTTGCACTTGGACTCTCTCACTGAAGCGCATGAGCTCAGTGGTTGTGGCACGTGGGCTTAGTTGCCCCACAGCATGTGGGATCTTAGTTCCCCGACCAGGGATTGAACCCACGTCCCCTGCATTGGAAAGTGGATTCTTTACCACTGGACCACCAGGGAAGTCCCTAAGTCATCTTAGATTTACTGAGACTTGTTTTGTGTCTCAACATACATTCTATACTGTTCTATCCTGAGAATGTTCAGTGTGTGTTAGAGAAGAATCTGTATTTTGCTGCATGGATGAACTATTCTGTATAAATCTATAAAGTCCATCTGGTCTAATATTTCATTTAAATGTGCTGTTTCCTTATTGACTGTCTGGGTGATTTACCCATTGACATAAGTCGCTTTTTAAATCCCCTACTATTATTGTGTTGCTCTCCATTTCTTCCTTTAGGTCTGTTGATCATTGCTTTATATATTTCAGTGCTCCTATGTTGGGTGTATATATATTAATAACATGATTTTTTGATGAATTGTCCCTTTTATCATCATATAATGTCCATCTCTGCCTCTTGTTACCTTTTTTGGCTTGAAGTCTGTTTTGTATGATATGATTATGGCTACACCTGCTTACCTGTACCTGCCATTTGCTTGGAGTATCATCTTCTAGCCCTTCACTTTGAGCCTGTGTTTGTCTTTAGAGCTGAGGTGAGTTTCCAGGAAACAGCATAATGTTCGGTCTTGTTTTTTAATCCATTCAGTCACTCTGTGTATTTTGATTGGTGAATTCAACACATTTCTACTTAGGGTGATTATTGATAGATGAGGACTTAGTACTGCCAGTTTATCTTCTGTTTTCTGGTTATTCTATATATCCATTATTTTCCCCTTGTGTTTCTGTCTGCCATTTTAGTTTGGTGGTTTTCTATGATGTTTTTCTCACTTTCCTCCTTAGATGTTTTACGTCTCTGCTCTAGATTTATGTTTTGTGGTTACCATGAGGTTTATGTAAAATGTCTCATAAATATATCAGTCCTTTTTCTGCTGATAGCGTCCTATCTTCATATGCCTATATGGGTTCCATTCTTTTTCTCTTCCCCCTTTATTTTTTGTTGTCTCAAATTATCCTTTTGTAAGTTGTGAGATTGTTACCAAATTGAAGTAGCTATAGTAATTTTTTACTGCATTTTCCCCTATAACCATTATGACATCATAAAGTGTTTAAAAACCTACTGATAAGAGAGTTGAAGTTTTCTGATTCTTTCTATATATCAACTTACTCAAAGTTTTGTGTACTTTTGCCTTTTTTTCTAGTAGAAGATCTCCTTTCATCATTTGTTGAGCAGGTCTAGTGTTGATGAACTCCCTCAGCTTTTGCTTCTCTGGTAAAGCTTTTATTTCTCATTCATATCTGAAGGATAACTTTACTGGATAGAATACTCTTGGTTGACAGTTTTTATCTTTCAGTATTTTGAGTATGTCATTCTACTCTCTCTTGGCCTGGAGAATTTCTGCTGAGAAATCTGCTGATAGCCTAATGGTGACCTTCCATTGTAGGTCACCATCCTTATTCTCTGGCTGCCTTTAAAATTCTTTCTTTGTCATCAATTTTTGACAGTTTTGGTATAATGTGTCTTAGAGAAGGTCTTTTTGTGTTGCAGTAGTTTGGTGTTCTCTTAGCTTCATGGACTTGTATATCCAGTTCCTTACCCAGGGTTGGGAAGTTCTCAGCCATTATTTCTTTAAATAAATGCTCTGTTCCCTTATCCCTCTCTTCTCCTTCTGGGATACTCATTATCCTAATATCTTAATGTTGCCCTTCTTAAAAGAGTCAGATAATTCTTATAGAATTTCTCCATTTTTTCTAGATCTCAATTCTCTCTTCTCTTCTATTTCTGAAGCATTTGTAGATTTCTATCTTTGAGCTCACTAATTCTCTTTTTCAAATGGTCTGCTCTATTTCCAGTGCTTTTTAATGCATTCTGAATCTCATTTATTGAGTTCTCCATCTCCAGAATTTCTGTTTGATGCTTTTATAGAGTTTCAATCTCTTTGGTAAAATATTCCTTCTGCTCATTAATTTTCTGAGTTTTCTTGTTGGGTTTCTTCATGACAGCTATTTGGTGTTCTCTATCAATTAGATAGCAATATTCTTTGACTTTAAGTTTTGTCTTTGAAAATGTGTCTTTTTTTTTTTTTTTTTTTGGTAACCGGTGTCACCATAGTTCTTTATGGTGCTAGATGTGTTGTTCCTCTAATGTGGCATTTGAAGTAGGAACACCTTTGTGCTTGATTCTAATGAATCAACAGCTTAGAAATTAGAGGTCTTCCTTTTGTTTATCAGTAGGTGGTGGTACAACACAAATTTTGGGTTTCTCTTACTTGAGCTGCCTCTGGTTCTATACGAGAATTAGCACTTTCCACCCTCCACCACCTTTGTCAGAGGTGTTGCCTGGTGCCCTTGAATTTGTTGCTTGTTTCTCTAGGGTTTTTGTTGCCTTGCTGCTGCTGATGTCCCTGGTGTTGTCTCCTGGGACACTGGGATGGCAGTGCTTCTGCCACATCCCAGGTCTCCTAGTTGCAGACTCCACTGCCACAGAGGGAGGATGAGGGTTGGGGGAAGCTGGGGTTGTGGGTGCCTCTGCTGTGTCCAAGATTGTCAGGTTTGTGGGCACCACCACTGTGGGTAGGGGGCGGGGGAACAGAGTCATGGGTATTTCTGCAACTGGAAGGATGGGTTGCAGGTCCCACTGCTATTGCTGCCCGTTTCCTGTGCATGGGGGCTTCTGTGGCCCAGAGGCAAGAATCATGTGTGCTGCCTCCTCTGATGCCACATGTAGCTTTAGCCACCTTGGCTGTGGCTCCAGGGTCACAGGTATCACCTTCACTGTTCCCCCCGTTTCACCTCCTCTTTGCATTCCATTCCACCCACCTTTAGATGTGTGGAATTATTTCACATCCTGGTATGCTGAGCAGAGGTACCTTAGTTGAGTTATGGGTGTTTTACTGATTGTATGATAGATTGAAGGGGAGACAAAAGGAACATCTAATTTCACCATGATGCTGACATCATTTTTTTACTTACAGTATCTTTTGAAGGACAATTTAAAAATTTTTGGTAAAGTCCAACTTATATATACTTTCTTTGGTTGCTTATGCTTAATTGTCATATCTGAGATACCATTGCCCAGGGCTTAAACATATTACATATTTTTCTTCTAAGAGTTTTATAATTTTAGCTCTTTCATGTAGGTTTTTGGTATTTTCCCAGAACCATTTGTTGAAAACGCTATTCTTTCCCCATTGAGTTGTTTTTGCATCCTTGTCAAAATGAATTACTGATAACTGTATGGGTTTATTTATGGACTCTCAATTCTATTCCATTGATTTATAGATCTATCCTTATGTACAACACAGTTGTGGTTACTGTAGTTTTGTAGTATTTTGAAATAGAAAAATGTGATTTCACTAAGTTTGTTCTTTTTGAGCTTGTTTTAACTATTATGGGTTTCTTGAATTTCCTATGAATTATAGGATCATTTGTCAATATTTGCAATATAAAAGGCAGCTAGGATTTTAATAGAGATTGTATTTCATATGTACATCAATTTGGGAATAATTGCATTATTAATATTAAATCTTCCAATCCATGAACAGCAGATGTCTTTTCATTTACTTAGGTCTTTAATGATATTTTTAGTGTACCAGTTTTGCATTTTTTTGGTTATGTTTATTCTGAAATATTTTATTTTTGATGCTACTTTTAAATAGACTTGTGTTGTTTTTTTTTAAATCTCAGAGTGATTTTGTGTGTGTGTGTGCAAGTTTATTTTATTATTATTATTATTATTATTATTACTATTATTATTATTATTATTTTGGCCATGCTGTGCAGCATGTGGGATCTTAGTTCCCTGACTAGGGATTGAACCCTTGCCCCCTGCACTGGTGGTGGAGTCTTAACCACTGGACCATCAGGGAAGTCCCTAGACTTGTGTTTTAAATTTTATTTTCAAATTGTTCATTGCTGATGTATAATCTTGTATTATCTAAGTTTTCAGAACTTTTATTTTAACCGTATTCATTTTATTATGGATGCTTTAGGATCTTCTGCATATGGAAGATCATGTCATCAGCAAATAGAGATAGTTTCTTGTCTCCAATCTGGATGTCTTTTGTTTTTCTTGTATAATTGCCCTTGGTAGAACCTTCAATACAATATTGATGCAATATTGAATAGAAGTAGTGAAAAGGAGGTATCTTTGTATTGTTCCTGATCTTAGGGGAAAGACTTTAATTTTTTATTGTTAATTAAGATGTAATCTGTGAGGTTTTTCTAAGTACCCTTTATCAAATTGAGGAAGTTCCTTTCTATTCCTAGATTTTTAGTGTTTTTGTCATGAAAGGTTGTTAGATTTTGTCAAATGCTTTCTTGTTTTTTATTGAGATAATTGTTTTTTGTTCTTTTTTCTCTTAATGTGGTATATTGCTTTGACTGAATTTTTTATGTTCAAACAACCTTGGATTCCTGGGATAAGTTCCACTAGGTCATGGTATATATTCTTTTTATACGGTGCTAGAGTTAGTTGCTGTAATAGTTTCCTACTGCTGCTCTAACAAATTACCACAAACATGTCTTAAAACAAAACAAATTTACTGTATTTCGTTTTTGAAAGCTTGAAGTACAAAATGGGTCTTACTAGGCTAAAATGCTGCATTCCCTCTAGAAGATCTGGTGGGAGGAGAGATTTGTTTCCTTGCCTTCCAGCTTTTAGAGGCTGCCTGCATTCCTTAACCCATGGAATCTTCCTTCATCTTCAAAGCTAGGAGTGTAGCATCTTCAGATATCTCTCTGACTGTCTCGTCTGCCCTTTCCTTTCTCTTCCACTTTTAAGGACCTTTGTGATCACATTGTACCCCCTTGGGTAATTCAGGATTATCTCCCTATTTTAACTTCAACTGATTAACAGCCATAATTCACTGCTAACTTAATTCCTCTTTGTCATATTTACAGATCCCAGGGTTTAGAATCTCTTAAGGGAGCCAATATTCTACCAAGAATAGTTTGCTAGTATTTTGTTGAGAATTTTTGCATTTTTATTTGTAGTGGATATTGGTCTGAAGTTTTCATTTATTGTCATGTGTTTGTCTAGTTTTGGTAATAGCAGTTTTATAGAATGAGTTGGGTAGTGTTCACACCTTTTCAAATTCTTTTGAGGGGGGCTTCCCTGGTGGTGCAGTGGTTAAGAGTCCGCCTGCCGATGCAGGGGACACGGGTTCGTGCCCCGGTCTGGGAAGACCCCACATGCCGCGGAGTGGCTAGGCCCGTGAGCCACGGAAGCTGAGCCTGCGCGTCTGGAGCCTGTGCTCCGCAACGGGAGAGGCCACAACAGTGAGAGGCCCACATACTGAAAAAAAAAAAAAAATTCTTTTGAGGGGAGTTATGAAGGATTGGTGTTAATTCCTTAAATATTTGGTAGAATTCAACAGAGAAGCTATTTGATCTTGGACTTTTGTTTGTGGGTAGTTTTCTTATTGTTCAGTTTATCTACTTTTATAAAATTATTAAATTTTCTACTCTTCTTGAGTAAAGTAGTTTGTGTATTTCCAAGAACATATGCATTTCATCTATGTTATCTAATTTGTTGGCATGCAATCTTTCATAGTACTCCTTCTAAGCCTTTTTATTTCTGTAAGATTTTAGTGACATCCTGTTTTTATTTTTGCCTTAAGTAATTTGGGTCTTTGTTTTTTCTTGGTCAGACTAGCTAAAGATTAGTAAATTTTGTTGCTCTTTTTGATAAACTAACTTTTGGTTTCATTGTTTATCTCTGTTGTATTTTCTATTTCATTTGTGTTCATTATAATATTCATTATATCTTTATATTTGTTTTCTTTGGGTTGAATTTTCTCTTCTTTCTTAAGGGGATAGGGTAGGATATTGCTGTAATATTTTCATACCTCTTTAAATATAGGCATTTTTGGCTATAAATTCCCCCTGAGCACTGCTTTAGCTGCATCCCATACATTTTGGTATGTGTTTTATTGGGGTTTTTTTGTTTGTTTGTTTTTATTCATCTCAAAATATTCTATAATTTCCCTTATGATTTCTTACTTGACCCATTAGTTATTAAGGAAAGTATTCAATTTCTACATATTTGTGAATTTCCTAAATTTCCCTCTTATTATTTCTAATTTGGCTGGAGAATATACTTTACATGATTTACATTCTTTTAAATTTATGGAGACTTATGTCCTAAAATTTGGCTTATTCTGGAGACTGTTCCATGTGTAATTGAGACTAATTTGTATTTTGTTATTGTTGAGTGGAATGTTCTATAGATGTCTATTAGGTTTAGTTGGATTTCCTGTTAAGTTTTCTATTTCCTTGCTGGTCTTCTGCCTAGTTAATTTATCCTTATTGAAAACAGTATATTGTAGTCTCCAACTATTATTGTTGAATGATTTACTTCTCTCTTCAATTCTATTTTTGCTTTATATATTTCGGAGTTCTATTCATAGGTAGGTGTGTGTGTGTGTGTGTGTGTGTGTGTGTGTGTATGTATATACATATATGTTTATAATTGTTATGTCCTCTTGACAGATTGAACTTTTATCATTATGAAATATTCTTCCTTTTCTCTAATAACAATTTTAGTCTTAAGTCTATTTGTCTGATATTGTGGGCTCATCAGTGCTCTCTGGTTACTGTTTGCATGGTATGTGATTTTCCGTCCTTTTACTCTCAAATTATTTGTGTTGTGAATCTAAAGTATGTATCATAGACAATATATAGTTGAGTAAATTTTAAAATACATTGAGCTATCCTTTGCTTTTTAATTCTAGTGTTTAATCAATTTACATAAGGTAGGTTTTACATATGCCATTTAACTATAGGGTTTTTTAAGACTTTATTTTGTGAGAGCAGTTTTAGCTTTACAACAAAATTTAGAGGCAGGTGCAAAGATTTTCTGTATAAACACCACCCCCCATATGCATAGCCTCCCCTGTTATTAACATTCACCAGAATGGTACATGTTCTACCAAGGATGAATGTACATAGACACATCATAAT
This sequence comes from Hyperoodon ampullatus, assembly GCF_949752795.1. NCBI lineage: Eukaryota > Metazoa > Chordata > Mammalia > Artiodactyla > Ziphiidae > Hyperoodon > Hyperoodon ampullatus. Next base: position 87,790,864 of record NC_136914.1, read on the forward strand.
CACCCAAAATTCATAGTTTACCTAAGGGTTTGTTCATGGTGTTGTACATTCTATGGATTTGGAAAAAGTGTAATGACATATATTCACTATAATAACATATAGAGAATTTTCACTGCCCTAAATATCCTCTGTGCTCTGCCAATTCATTTCTCTGCCTTCTCTCACCCTTTGCTGTCACTAATCTTTTTATTGTCTCCATAGTTTTGCCATTTCCAGAATATCACTTCATTGGAATCATACAGTATGTAGACTTTAGAGACTGGCTTCTTTCATTTAGTAATAACCATTTAAGATTCCTCCATGTCTTTTTATGGCTTAATAGCTCATTTATGTTTAGCACTAAGTAATATTCCATTGTCTGCATATACCACAGTTTATTTATCCACTCACCTACTGAAGAACACCTTGGTTACTTCCAAATTTGGCAATTATGAATATAGTATCTATAAACATGTGTGTAGGTTTTTGTGTGTATATAAGCTTTCAACTTCTTTGGGTAAATATCAAGGAACACAATTCCTGGATCATATGACAAGAATATATTTAGTTTTGTAAATAAAAGCTACAGTGTCTTCCTAAGTAGCTATAACATTTAGCATTCCCACAAGCAAAGTATGAGAGCTCCTGTCCTTCCACATATTTACCAACATTTATTGTTGTCAGTGTTCCAGATTTTGGCCATCTTAATAGGTGTGTAGTTGTATCTCGTTTTAATTTACATTTCCCTGATGACATATGATGTAGAGCAGATTATTTAGTGTCATATTTGCCACCTGTATATCTTCTTTGGTGTGGTGTCTGTTAAGCCCCATTGTTTAATCTGGTTTTCTTATTATTGAGTTTTGATAGTTCTTTGTATATTTTGGATAACAGTCCTTTATCAGACGTGTCTTTTGCAAATATTTTCTCCTAGTCGGTGGATTATCTTCTAATTTCTTTATATTGTCTTTCACAGAAAAGTTTTTAATTTTAATAGGATCTAGCATTTCATTTAATTCTTTAATGGATCATATTTTTGGTGTTGTATCTAAAAGGGCATCACCATACCCAAGGTTATCTAGGGTTTTCCCTATGTTATCTTCTAGGAGTTTTATATTTTTTCATTTTCTATGTAGGTCTGTGATCCATTTTAAGTTAATATTTGTGGAGAGTATAATGTCTATGTCTAGATTCATTTTTTTCACGTGTGAAAATCCAGTTGTTCCAGCACCATTGTTGGAGAAACTATCTTTGCTCCATTGTATTGTCTTTGCTCATTTGTTAAAGATCAGTTGATTATATTTATGGGTGTGTATTTCTGGGCTCTCTATTCTGTTCCATTGTTCTGTTTGTCTATTTGTTCACCAATACCATACTATCTTGATAACTGTAGCTTTACAGTAAGTCTTCAAGTTGGGTAGTGTTGTTTCCCCATTTTGATCTTCTCCTTCAATATTGTGTTACCTATTCTGGTTCTTTTGCTTCTCCATGTAAACTGTAGACAATTTTGTCAGTATTCAAAAATAACTATGCTGGGATTTTGAATCAGATTGCATTGAATCTATAGATCAAGTTGGGAACAATTGACATCTTGACAGTATTGAGTCTTTCTATCTGTGAACATGGACTATTTCTCCATTTATTTAGTTCTTCATTGATTTTGTTCATTAGAGTTTTGTAGTCTTCATATAGGTCTTGTGTATATCTTGTTAGATTTATATGTATTTCATTTTTGAGGGATGCTAATGTAAATGATACTGTTTTAATTTCAAATTCCACTTCTTCATTGTTAGTATATATAAAAGTGACTGAGATTTATATATTAAGCTTTCATCCTGCTTGCTATAACTGCTTATTAGTTCCAGGGTTTTTGTGTGTGTGTGTCAATTCTTTTGGATATTCTATATAGACCTTCATGTTATCTGCAAACAAAGATAGTTTTATGACTTCCTTTCTAATATGGAGATTTTATTTTCTTGCCTATTGCATTAGTAAGTACTTACAAAAAGATGTTAAGAAGGAGTGGTAGGTGGGGACATCCTTGCCTGGTACCTGATCTTAACAGGAAAGCTTCCGGTTTCTCACCATTTTGGATGAGGTTAGCTGTAGGTTTTTTGTATCAAGTTCAGGAAGTTCTCCTCTATTTCTGTTTTCTGAGAGGTTTTATTGTGTCAAATGCTGTTTCTGCATTTATTGACATGGTCATTTCATTTTTATTTTTTAATTTTGCTTTTTTTCTTTTAACATCTTTATTAGAGTATAATTGCTTTACAATGGTGTGTTAATTTCTGCTTTATAACAAAGTGAATCAGTTATACATATACATACGTCCCTGTATCTCTTCCCTCTTGCATCTCCCTCCCTCCCACCCTCCCTATCCCACCCCTCTAGGTGGTCACAAAGCGCCGAGCTGACCTCCATGTGCTATGCGGCTGCTTCCCACTAGCTATCTATTTGACATTTGGTAGTGTGTATATGTCCATGCCACTCTCTCACTTCGTCCCAGCTTACCTTTCCCCCTCCCCATATCCTCAAGTCCATTCTCTAGTAGGTCTGCATCTTTATTCCCGTCTTGCCCCTACGTTCTTCTGACCTTTTTTTTTGTTTTATTTTCTTTTTTTAGATTCCATATATATGTGTTAGCATATGTGGTAGATTATATTAATTAATTTTAAGGTATTGAACCAGCCTTTTAAACCTGGGATAAACCCTACCTGGTTGGAATTGTTTACTTTTTAAGGATCTGTTGTATTTGCAGCCTGGCTGATTACCATCTTACACCCATGACCACAGTGTCTTTTTTAAGACTATAAAATGGAAGCCAAACCCACTGTTGCTTCAATTTTAATTTTTTTCTTAAATTTCATACTTCTGTAATTCATTCATTGTTCAATGTATTGTCCTGTCTTCTTGTTTGGTTTCTTTTTCCTTATACATAGAAGCACCTGTTGGTCAGGCCTAGCTCTATGGTCTTTCTTGTTCTTATAGGTCACAGTCTGCAAAGAGACAGATGCCTATCCTTAGGCTGAGCATCAATGAAACAGCTCCATTACAAACTATATGGAATGTGAAGGGTTTCAAAAAATTATATCTACACTCAAAATTGACAAAATTATTTTAGTGTAAGCTTTTTGGGTAATGTAAGAGAAACTTCTGAGTTAAGGCATTATTATTTGATCAAAAGAATACTGAAAAAGAAAGAAATTTGTTTAAAGTGGACACATGTAGAATTTCTTACTTAATTTGGAGAATTCATAGGTATACTTAAGGAATAGAATCCAAACATGAACAGTACACAAATTACCATTTGTTTATACACACACACACACACACACACACACACACACACACACACACACACTTTTCCATCCAGGACAATAGGTATTGTGACCTATCAGCTATTGGTTGATTTAATCTTGCTTCTTTTTCTAATTCTAGAAAGAGATTTCCACTCTGAGTGTAGTGTTCAGTGAATTCATAATTGCACTGTTGATCTCTTGGGTTCATGTTCTTGAGCATGTGTCAGTGTAGGCTGGAATATTAAGTGCCTGCATTAATGCTCTTTATCTCTTCTTTAATGTGATTTAAATGCATTCTGTTTATATTGGAATAAAAACATGTCACTCGCTATTGTGTATGTCATTCTGAAAATGCAGCCTGGGTGATATTCATTTTCATGTGAAAACAATTCCAGCTCTTCTGGGCACAGAGAGGCAGCTTGTCCTCTTGTAACCATGGAGACCTATCATGGGTTTAGGACTTTAACCTGTGTGCTCCATATCAGAAGAAAATGGCTCTGGGAAGATCACAGAAGTCACAGTTTGGCCTGTAAGGAGAGCAGTGTTAGACAATGCACACTCAAGGAATTACAGATTCACATACTTTAGATTTAGTTCTGATATTTGGTGTTTTAGGTCAACTCTATTCAAAATTAGTGCAAAACAAAAGCAAGCAAATGGAAGAGTTATAGCATTTTTTCAAGCAAGTTCAGTTTAAAAGAGAGTTGATTTCTTTCCTAAGAAAAAGTCACTATCTGCAAACCAATAAACTCTTCAAACCATTTTGATTTAAAAAATATTTTAAAATAAGGTCCTTTCCATCTGTTACAAATCACTATATGATTTCACTCCTGCTACCATTTCTCCTCCACCATGTCTTTTTACCTTACACCTGCTCTTACCTCTCCTTGCAGGGAGGAGAGGCAAGAGCTTTTTGCCCAGCTGTTTACATGGCTCATCTCCCCTCTCCCCTCTACACCCATCAATCTTTGTCTCAAATATATATATATATATATGCTGTTTGTCTGACCTCCCAGTATCTACCATACTCCTTCTATCATGTAAGCTTTTAAGGGAAAATACCTTGTCTGTTTTACTCACTGCCTTATCTTCAGCACTTAGAACAATGCCTGTCATATGATAGGTGCTCATAAACATTTGTTGAATAAATGGATGAAAGAATTTAATATCTCCATTGAACTTTGATTGTAATTGCAATATTGTGCAATCAGGTTAAAGTAAAATTCATCAGTTTCCCAAGAGTTTTCAAACATGGTATTGTTAGGAAAACAAAAATGATGGTAAAAACACGTTTGCAGTAGCATAACAACTTTGACTTGTATAGTGGTGCTAGAAAAGCCAGCCCTCCAAAATAATTAACTAGACAGGTAACAACTTTCCAAAAAACAAACAAATAAACAAACAACATTAATTATGCCAGATCTTTTAAAGTTATTATGAAAATATGATACATTACAGTGTTTTAAAATATCTGCAACAGAGAACATGATTTTTATGCTTGTGGATATCTCAACCTCATCCAGTTCCTTTTCTATCTTTTTCAACTTTAGCTTCTTAAGTATTTAATATTTCTCTTACAGTCACAGCCTTCTTCTCTATTAAAGTGACCATCAAATCCTCTATGTCTCAGTTTTTGGCATAAATGACTAATTACACAACCTGATACACATTAAAAACCCCAATTTTAGTTTCTGCCTGCATTAGCTGGACTATATTTCCCACCTTTCTCTGTAGCTAAGGGTGGTCACATAGCCAAGTTCACACCTGAGGAGATGTCACTGAAAATTTGGGGTGCCTTCCATAAAGGTTGCTTAGAGGGAGCTGACTCAGAGAAGAGGACATCCTTTTTTGTACTTCTGCTTTCTTATGCAGGCCTACAATGAGGATGTTATGATGGAGATTCAGTCACCATTTTGGGGAACATGAAGATAAGAGCCATACAAGAATGATAGTATGCATGATACTATACATAGAGAATCCTAAAGATGCTAACAGAAAACTACTAGAGCTAATCAATGAATTTGGTAAAGTAGCAGGATACAAAATTAATGCACAGAAATCTCTGGCATTTCTATATACTAATGATGAAAAATCTGAAAGTAAAATCAAGGAAACACTCACATTTACCATTGCAACAAAAAGAATAAAATATCTAGGAATAAACCTACCTAAGGAGACAAAAGACCTGTATGCAGAAAATTATAAGACACTGATGAAAGAAATTAAAGATGATACAAATAGATGGAGAGATGTACCATGTTCTTGGATTGGAAGAATCAACATTGTGAAAATGACTCTACTACCCAAAGCAATCTACAGATTCAATGCAATCCCTATCAAACTACCACTGGCATTTTTCACAGAACTAGAACAAAAAAATTCACAATTTGTATGGAAACACAAAAGACCCCGAATAGCCAAAGCAATCTTGAGAACGAAGAATGGAGCTGGAGGAATCAGGCTCCCTGACTTCAGACTATACTACAAAGCTACAGTAATCAAGACAGTATGGTACTGGCACAAAAACAGAAAGATAGATCAATGGAACAGGATAGAAAGCCCAGAGGTAAACCCACAGACATATGGTCACCTTATCTTTGATAAAGGAGGCAGGAATGTACAGTGGAGAAAGGACAGTCTCTTCAATAAGTGGTGCTGGGAAAACTGGACAGGGACATGTAAAAGTATGAGATTAGATCACTCCCTAACACCATACACAAAAATAAGCTCAAAATGGATTAAAGACCTAAATGTAAGGCCAGAAACTATCAAACTCTTAGAGGAAAACATAGGCACAACACTCTATGACATAAATCACAGCAAGATCCTTTTGGACCCACCTCCTAGAGAAATGGAAATAAAGACAAAAATAAACACATGGGACCTAATGAAACTTCAAAGCTTTTGCACAGCAAAGGAAACCATAAACAAGACCAAAAGACAACCCTCAGAATGGGAGAAAATATTTGCAAATGAAGCAACTGACAAAGGATTAATCTCCAAAATTTATAAGCAGCTCATGCAGCTCAATAACAAAAAAACAAACAACCCAATCCAAAAATGGGCAGAAGACCTAAATAGACATTTCTCCACAGAAGATATACAGACTGCCAACAAACACATGAAAGGATGCTCAACATCTTTACTCATTAGAGAAATGCAAATCAAAACTGCAATGAGATATCATCTCACACCAGTCAGAATGGCCATCATCAAAAAATCTAGAAACAATAAATGCTGGAGAGGGTGTGGAAAAATGGGAACACTCTTGCACTGCTGGTGGGAATGTGAATTGGTACAGCCACTATGGAGAACGGTATGGAGGTTCCTTAAGAAACTACAAATAGAACTACCATATGACCCAGCAATCCCACTACTGGGCATATACCCTGAGAAAACCATAATTCAAAAAGAGTCATGTAGCAAAATGTTCATAGCAGCCCTATTTACAATAGCCCGGAGATGGAAACAACCTAAGTGTCCATCATTGGATGAATGGATAAAGAAGATGTGGCACATATATACAATGGAATATTACTCAGCCATAAAAAGAAATGAAATTGAGCTATTTGTAATGAGGTGGATGGACCTAGAGTCTGTCATACAGAGTGAAGTAAGTCAGAAAGAGAAAGACAAATACTGTATGCTGACACATATATATGGAATTTAAGAAAAAAAATGTCATGAAGAACATAGGGGTAAGACAGGAATAAAGACACAGACCTACTAGAGAATGGACTTGAGGATATGGGGAGGGGGAAGGGTAAACTGTGACAAAGCGAAAGAGCGGCATGGACATATATACACTACCAAACGTAAGGTAGATAGATAGTGGGAAGCAGCCGCATAGCACAGGGAGATCAGCTAGGTGCTTTGTGACTGCCTGGAGGGGTGGGATAGGGAGGGGGGGAGGGAGATGCAAAAGGGAGGGGATATGGGAACATAAGTATATGTATAACTGATTAAATTTGTTATACAGCAAAATAAAAAATAAAAAATAAAAATTTAAAAAAAAAGAATAGTTGGAGGAACTGTAAAAGAAAAAAAAAAGAATGATAGTATGGATGTATGGATACCTACTGTATAGCACAGGGAACTCTACTCAGTGCTCTGCAGTGATCTAAATGGGAAGGAAATTCAAAAAAGAGGGGATATATGTATATGTATAGCTGATTCACTTTGTTGTACAGTAGAAACTAACACAATTTTGTAAAGCAACTATATTCCAGTAAAAATTAACTTTAAAAAAATCTAAAAAAAGAACGATAGTATGGAAAGTTAGGATCCTCTGAAGGCTCCTTGAAGTTACTGTATTAGTTCTGGGGTGTTGCAAATGTTCTTTTAAACGAGCGACAAATGAAGTTCTATCATGGGTAAGCCACGCATATTTTAGATTGCCTGTTCCACTCATTTAATTCTAATCCTAACTGGTACCTGCCTCACAAATAATCCTCTTCATTCTATTGCCATCTTTCCACTGGACGATCTTAATAGTTTTCTATTTGTCTCCCTGCATTCAGTCCTTTCTATACATACTTGCCAGGTTGATTTTTCTTAATCTTGATTCTAGTAGTGCTACCAAAAGCCTTCAGTAGTTTACTTCCACCAACATAATAACACCATGTGCCTTCATCTGACTCTTGATATTTTCCATATTGTTGGATTAACCTATCTTAAACACCTTAACTTTCTCCATTCCTTCCCTTTGCCGTACATTGTAACCACGGTGATCTACATGTTTATTCCACCTGATAGTCTACCACCTGACAACCGCTGCCATATCTATAGCCTTTCTAACCAATCCTTGAAATGCCCATTCTTCCCTCTGTTATCTATATTTCTCACATTCTAGCTAATATTTTGCCTATTGGTGTACATTTCTTTTGAGAATAGTGGTTCCATTTTATTTAGTTTTGAATACGCCATAGACTTTTATACATGAGTGCTCAAGAAGTTATTATTAAATGAATGAATGGATGGATCAATAGCTGAATACTGGCCATGTCTCTTTTCCAGTTCCTCACTTCATTTCGCATACTGATTCCAACACTGGCAAGTCTATTCTTATTGGGGCTACAGTATAAACTTTAATTCTTTTCTCATTAATCACCTTGACTCTATTTCACTGTGATTCCTAAATAATTTTCTGAGACAAAGAGCAACTGAGTGTTTATGAAGTTTACTTTTCCTCTTCCCATGGAAAGCCTCATTACACTGAAAAGAATGTGTGCTAATACATGCTGTCTCCTTGCTTCTGTGGCAAGAAGAAAGGTAAAATTGAGACATGTACATGATTTTCCGAAAACCATTATAGATTTTTGGTACTTTTGACTTGTTACCTAGAAGAAAAGGTTTTTTAGTTCCTTTTCCTTGAATAAGAAATAGGGCATTTTTCAGCTTATTGAATACTTTGTTTCCCCACTTGCATAGTTTTATCCATATGATTTACTTGTAACCTCAATATTTATAGCAACTAGTACTTACATGACACATTACAGACAATCAAAGGTATCCAGGTTCATCTGGCCTTCACAATAATCTGGTGAGGTAAAGAAGGGGGAAACCTATCCACATTTCTGAAAGAGAAAACTAGCTCTCTGAGAGGTTGTGATATATCTTAAGTCAAATACATACAAGTGACAAATGACTCAGGTGTTTTGATTTCTAGTCTAGAGTCCTCCTTTCCACTTTCTTATTCAGGTCTGCAGTGAAGACATTCTTTTTCCTTTTTCTTTTTCAATTTCAAAATAATTGGTCATATAACCAATTTGTTTAAATTGATCAGAAATACATATCAACTGTATATGTTTACATATGTAACAATACATAACAATAAGCAAATAAAATGTCTTGCTTTTTTCTTTTTCTTTTCTAACCCTACCTTTTCTCACCCTTTCTATCTCCTGCTATCATCCTGGTTCCAGGCACCATGATCTCTCACATGGTCCACACAAAAGCTACCCCGCATGTCTCCCTGTTTCTGCCCTTGCCCCACTTCAGTCCATTCTCTAGGCAGCAGTGATCATTTTAAATGTCATTATAAAAGTAGATTATTTAAAATAATTCTCTAGGCAGAGTGATCATTTTAAATAAGTCACGTCATGTCACTCCTTTGGTTAAAGCTGCCCCATGGTTTAGGGTTGCCAGAGAAAATATAGAACATCCAGTTCATTTTGAGTTTCAGGTAAACAACACATTTAGAAATGAGTATGTACCAAATATTGTATGTAGCATACTTGTAATAAAATTATTCAGATTTTTTTTAGTTTAAGTGTGTCCCCAATATTGCATAGAACATGCTTATACTAAAATATATATTCATTGTTTATCTGAAATTGATATAAATGGGTGTCTGTCTTTTTATTTGCTAAATCTGGCAATTCCAGATGGATTCCCATTCTGAGAGTATAAGCAGACTCCTTGCTGTGCTCTATAAACTCCTACGTGGAAGCCCTCCCTAACCTCCCTGACTTTGTCTCTTACTACTCTTTCCTTCACTCTGCTTACTTTTCCCTAATAGCTCAGACACTTCTGCTTTAGAGCCTTTGTTTTGACTGCTCTTTTCTGCCTAGAAGCACCCATCTCACCTTATTTAATACTGTAAACCATCCTCACCAAAGCATTCCTGATCCCCCTTACTCTGTTCTACTTGCTTTGCCATAGTGCTCATCTCCTTCTAGTATCCATGTTTATTGGATTTATTGTTTATTGTCTACCTTTCCTCACTTGAAAGAGAGCTTTACAAATGCAGGGATCTATGTTCACCATTGTGTTCCAACCACCTAAAAGGTAGCTGGCACATAGAAGGCATTCAATTAATATTTGTTGAATGAATTGCTAATAAAATATAGGGATACAAGGAATGCTAATCAAAAGTTGATAACAATCTTGTTTGCAACAGGGAGATGATAGAATGTAGATAATTATGGAGCAAACATGAAAGCTAAAACATTGTGTTCCATTCATAGCCTATTCACAAACTTATTTGTGAGAAGCTACGTTCTTATGTAAGATAAATACAGACCAATTTTTTTTCCATTAAATCTCCTATTGCCTAAGTGCATCATTCTTTTGTTACATGTTATTTTCTGTTGGCTTTTTAGAACTGGAGTGTTTCTGTATGGCTCTGTTGATGTCAGTAAAATAACAAAAATGTTCAAATGAAGAAAAGAGAACAGTGGACTTGTTTGACATTTCCACTGTAATCTCCTGTTTACAAGGGTCAACACAATTTTTCTGAGCAAGCTTAGTAGAACAACCTGTACTAAATGTTGCAGCTTTCATAAAGCCCACTGTGTGTTCAAATATGTTTGTACCAAGTAAAATATTATCTCATTCATGCCCTAGATTTTTAGGTCTCAGTCCTAAAGATTAGACAAGTCTCTTTCAAAAGCTTGCAAAGGAAATTAAAGTTTTCATAGTGGTGATGAGGCAGAGAGGGAAAGAATAATATATAACTGGTTTGTTTCTTATAGAATGGACAGGCTGTTACACTCTTAGTCATACAAATAGATGATACATTTACTAAAGGTCAGTCCGTTATTAGGGAAAATTGAGGTGTTCAAAAATAACTGCTGTGCATCCCATATCAGTTCCTTCTTGCAATTATCAGGTACAAATATACAGGTCATAACTAATATATGCTTTATTTTTACAAGTATGCAAAATAAGTGGATGAAACAAGGCTGGTTGAGAAAATGGAAGAAAAGTTTAAGTAGAGGCATGAGTGTTTTTCCTCTCTGTTTTCTAATCTTGTGATTTATTATTTTTGTAGTTAAAATAGTAATTATTATAAAATGAGAGCTATGGGAGAATGCAAGAGGGGCCGTGGTACATGGCCATTGGAGCTCAAGACTTGTCTGGCATGAGGCAATAATAAACTTCCATAGGAAGAATCCTATACTTGCTGCTCTTCCTGAACAAAACAATGGCAAGCCAGCTTTAGAGATGATGGGGAAGAAAAATGACTTTCGAACCTGACCAACCTAAGAAAATCCTTTTCTTTCTTTTTCAAAAGGGACACAAATAACATTTTCTAATTCTATAAAGTTCAAATTATAGTGATTTTCATTTAAAACTTTTATTAAAAGACTTAAAATTATCCACAGTGACCAAATTTGGATTAATATAAAGAGAATAAGAATCTTAAATGATATAAAAGTTTGGTCATGGTATATAATTAAATCTCTCTCTCTGGATGTATATATTTTTTTCTCTTCCAAGAAAATTACCTGTTTATTCTTTTATCCAGAACAAAATAAACCTCATAGTTTGGTATTGTCATGAAATTGGGGTAGCAGCTAACCACAATTATTTAATAGTAATATTTTTGTTAGGGATAAAGCACTTTTACTTGGGAAAATCATAATCCTCAGTTACTTCACTCAAAAAATGAAGGCCTTGAACTAAACTTCTAAGTTATTTTTTTTTCTTGTAAGACTACTTCTTTACAATATGGCATTTCTTTTATTGTGTTTACAGTGCAGAATCCAACCAGTAGCAGAGATTAAATTTTAAATGATTCAGACTTGAAAAAACTTTTTGAATAATAGATATAGTGAAGTTTCCAGAAAATAAATTACAAAACACTTGAGAGGGATGTTGTACATGCATCTCATTCAAGAAAAAATAAAATATAATTTGCAAGTTAAAGGAAGACTACATTGTTTTGGGTAAATAAGAAAAGATATAGAAAAATGGAAACATATCATGTTGTTTTTAATAAAAGGGGCAATTACCTACTTAGCAACAACGACAGGGATTTCCTACCCTTACCTCTACACACAGACACACACACACACACACACACACACACACACACACAAAGAATTAGGCAGGCATAAGAGAAGAGAAACATAAATAGACACAGACAAACTGGAGAGTACAAGCTTGACATGCTTAAATTAGCTATCCCATAATTCCAAAATATAATGCCTTCCTTCTGTTCTAAATAATTTTATTCACCTAAAGTATTTTGAGCTCTATCTATTTTAGTAATAAGCTTTATCTGGAATGGCATTTTGGAATTGTGAGACTATGTTATAATAAAATGAAGTTTCTTTAGTTTCACTGTCACCACCTGTTGCCTTCTTGACCTTGGAAAACTACTTTATGATTATAAACCTCTGTTTTTAGTTGTGTTTATGTCTGAGTATGCTGACTTTTTTTAAATTGAAGTGTAGCTGATTTAAAATATTGTGTTAGTTTCAGGTATACAGCATAGTGATTCGGTATGTTTGCAGATTATAATCCATTAGAGATTATTATAAGATAATAGGTATAACTCCCTATGCTATACAGTATATCGTTGTTACTTATCTATTTTATATATAGTAGTTAATATCTGTTCATCCCATACCCCTAATTTGTCCCTCCCCACTTCCCTCTCCCCTAGGTAACCATGTTTATTTTCTATATCTGTGAGTCTGTTTCTGTTTTGCATATACATTCATTTGCATTATTTTTTTAGATTCCACATATAAGTGCTATCATACAGTATTTGTCTTTCTCTGTCTGACATATTTCACTAAACGTAATATTCTCTAGGTCCACCCACATTGCTGCAAATGACAGTGTTTCTTTTTGATGGCTGATTAATATTCTATTGTCTATATATACACCACATCATCTTAATCTATTGTCTGTTCATGGTTGCTTCTATGTCTTGGCTATTGTAAATAGTGCTGCTACAAACATTAGGGTATGTGTCTCTTTTCGACTGAGTGTTTTCATTTAGATTTTGAAATAGGCCTTGTAGAATACCACACTGGTTTAACATCTACTCAGTGTATTAGCACAAGAGCCTTTTTCTGGTGCCAAATCTGCTCCTTAAATTAATGACTGGTTTGAAACCTTTGCTGAGAAATCAATTGTGAAGCAGTTATCCTATGTCTAGGATATGTTTATAGGGGTGCCCTTAAGAAACCTGCAACCCAGTTGGGAGGCAAAATGAATATGCACAAAATAAGAAGAAAACAATTAAGGGCTAAACTAGTAGCGTTGCCTCAAATTGTGAGAAAAATTCACAGAAAGAAGTGAGAGAAGAGGATTAGCTACAGTCATCAAAGAAGCCTTTATAGGTCATGGAAGATTTTAGATGTCTTAAAGAAGTTGAGATCTTGAAGAATGAGGAAGTTTTAATAAATGGAAGAAAATTAAAAGGGGTATTCAGGTGAGAATTACAGCATTTTCAAATATTAGGATAGAAATAAGGATTGAGTGATGAGATAATGATCTGGGAATAAAAAGAAACTGATTTTTGCAGAAAGTAGATAAATGAAGGAAACTTCTGTTTTCTCAAGTTGCCTTTAGAAATCTCAGATGACTTTCAGCAGAAATCCACAGGAAGAAAGGCTGATAAATGTGTGAATTAAAATGTGATATTATCGATATTTATAATTTTGTTTTGTTATCTATTTTGAGACCCAAACCACAGATGAGGTAGTAAAAGAAAGAGAGGCTCTGTTCAGCTCATAACTTGGTTAATAGTATTGGTTAGGGTTGTTGGGATAGGTTGTGGTCTCACGATAAATGTGAACAAACACTCCTACTACATGGCCTGTAGACAGATCAGTTCTTATCACACTTATGCAGCACTTTTGGATGTGATTCTAAAAGCTTTTATTGAGCCCTGGAAAATTTGTAAGCTTTATATGGATATTTATGTGGCCATTCTTTATATGCCCTTATAAATGTGGCTTGTATTTATAATGCCCTTCTATGTGTATTATCATAGATGTGAAATTCTTGACCTTAACATCGTCTTTGAAAATGTTAAATTGAGAATTCTGTTTATGAATTGGCATATTTATTACTGCAAGAGATTTGCTCTTCAGCAGAGTGTAAAGTTCTTTCCAGTGCATATGTCTTTTTTTTTCTAATTCCATTTTTTTAACACCTTTATTAGAGTATAATTGCTTTACAATGGTGTGTTAGTTTCTGCTTTGTAACAAAGTGAATCAGCTATACATATACATATATCCCCATATCTCCTCCCTCTTGCGTCTCCCTCCCACCCTCCCTATCCCACCCCTCTAGGTGGTCACAAAGCACCGAGCTGATCTCCCTGTGCTATGTGGTTGCTTCCCACTAGCTATCTATTTTACATTTGGTAGTGTATATATGTCCATGCCACTCTCTCACTACGTCCCAGCTTACCCTTCCTCCTCCCCATGTCCTAAAGTCCATTCTCTATGTCTGTGCCTTTATTCCTGTCCTGCCCCTAGGTTCTTCAGAACCATTTTTTTTCTTTAGATTCCATATATATGTGTTAGCCTATGGTATTTGTTTTTCTCTTTCTGACTTACTTCACTCTCTATGATAGTCTCTAGGTCCACCCACCTCACTACAAATAACCCAATTTCATTTATTTTAATGGCTGAGAAATATTCCATTGTATATATGTGCCACATCTTTATCCATTCATCTGTCCATGGACACTTAGGTTGCTTCCATGTCTTGGCTATTGTAAATAGTGCTGAAATGAACATTGTGGTACATGACTCTTTTTGAATTGTGGTTTTCTCAGGGTATATGCCCAGCAGTGGGATTGCTGGGTCAAGAACATATACAGATTGCCAACAGACACATAAAAGGATGCTCAACATCACGAATCATTAGAGAAATGCAAATCAAAACTACAGTGAGTTATCACCTCAGAACAGTCAGAATGGCCATCGTCAAAAAACCTACAAACGATAGATTCTGGAGAGGGTGTGGAGAAAAGGGAACCCTCTTGCACTGTTGGTGGGAATGTAGATTGATACAGCCACTATGGAGAACAATTTGGAGGTTCCTTTAAAAACTAAAAATAATTGCATTTTGTTTTAAAGTACATTTTAAATGTAGTTTTCTCATTTAGTAGAAGTTGTCTAATTGGAAAAAAAAATCCACATTCTTGGAAGAATACATCATTCAAGGCTTTGTACTTTATCAAAGTATGGAGTTTTTCCTCAGGCCTAGTTTCTAAAACAAAGATAAAGAAGGTCCACATTAGTGGTTATAAAAATTTCATCTTAGAATTCTTGAAAATCACATGAAATCTTATCAAAGACCCAAATCTATAAAACAGATAAACTGTAATAGTTATTTTAGACTGAGTGGTTAATCTTTGCTTGGTGCTGGGCTAAGTGCTTTACACATATTTACATTTCTTGTCTAAAATAACTTTCAGAAACCACTGTGAGGTAAATATTATCGTCTGTGTTTTTCCTGTGAGGAAATTGCCTTAGATCCTACATCCAGTAAGTGACAAAGCCCAGATAGAGACTCAAATTCATTTGAGTTAAAAGCCTGTACTTTCAACTGCTGTCTGAGTTTCTCTCCAGTAACAGAAGGGCTCCTCTGGATTAGGCTGAAACTGAAAGTCAGGAGATGCATGCCTGCTGTGACCTTCTCTCACAAGAGGCAATTTTGCCATCCTTGGGAGAACCCAAAGAATTACACAGAGCACAATTTGAAAATCATGAGTTTGGTTATTTTGTTTTAGGCAATGATAAGACATTATCTCAGAAAACTATTTAATTCCAAATGTTTGTGCTCTTTTCCTAAATATAATTTTGATATTAATAAGAAAATCCAAATCTAACCTTAATTTAGTAATAAAAGCTTTTCAAATTTACTCCAAAGATTATTACTTATTGAAATATGCTTGTTTTTATTAAAATTGCTAGAGTACTGTTCGGAATTATTTTCTTAAAACTCAGAATATATGGTCCCATTCAAATAATATTAAGGGTCTAGGCAGGTCCCTTAAATAATTGATAAAAAGTCTATATGATGTATGTGAAACATGTGATTTGGTCCAGAAACAACTCAGTATCGTATCCTTATTTGATAAAGATATTTTGTTGGGAAATGGCTTCAAATACAATTTGGGATGTCCAGAAGCCATTTTCTTTCTGCCTTTACCCCTCACCGTCTCCACATACAAATGCATTGCTGTGGCAGGGCCAGGGAGGTGGATGGGGGCGTCTATCTTCTCTGTAACCACTTCCCTTTTTTCTTTTTGCCAGTGAGATCAGGATCTCTTCCTGCTGTAACACAGTTTGGGTTATTACTATTACTGAGAGCAGGTGTCTGAATAGTCAGGAAAATGTAGAGATGAGTAAGGATCAGGACTCTTGGACGAAGTGAGAGATAGGAGTTTAAATAAACATTACTGAGAGTAAAGGTAGACATCAAAGTAAAGGGAATTTTGTTGACTTTGTCCTCTTGGCAACACTGTCCAATAACAATATAAGGCAAGTAACCTAGGTACATTTAAATTTGATAATAGCCACAATAAGGAAAAGTAAAGAAACAGGTGACATTATTATTATTATTTTATTTTATTAATTAATTTATTTATTTTTTGCGGTACGCGGGCCTCTCACTGTTGTGGCCTCTCCCGTTGCGGAGCACAGGCTCTGGACGCACAGGCCCAGCGGCCATGGCTCATGGGCCCAGCCGCTCCATGACATGTGGGATCTTCCCAGACCGGGGCACGAACCCATGTCCTCTGCATTGGCAGGCGGACTCTCAACCACTGCACCGCCTGGGAAGCCCAGATGACATTAATTTAAATAAAATATTTGGTTAACCCAGTATATCCAAAAACATTATCATTTCAACACATAATCAATTTTAAATGATCACACCTTACTTTTTTACATTATTTTACAATTTTTTTCATAGTAAGTCTTCAAAATATGTTTATTTTACACTAATAGCACATGTCAATTTGGATACTAATTTTTCAATGGTTAGAGTGCATTTAGAATTACATTTAATTGAAAAATATTATTGTACACCATTTCAGATCCTAAATGAAAATTCAAACAAATTAAATTAAAAATTTAGATACTGAATTGCAGTAGCTGCCGGGAGCACTAAGTAACCACACCTGGCAAGGGGCTCCAGCCGGGCTGTAGGCTTAGGTCTCCCAGCTTTACCTATATCTTACACAAAACATTAACTGGAAAATCCTTGTTTTGAGAGGATGTTTCAGGGGTTTTCAAGCCATAAGTACATAGACTTCTATGTTATTTTTGTTTCTGTTTTGTCAAAATGGAGGAAGAGAAAGTGATAGGATTCAATAAATCTCCATTTGAACATAATCCATTGGCAAAGGATGCATATTAATACATCATAGCTGGCTTGGCAGACCACTCTTTCATTATAAAGCATCTTCTATTAAGATATAAGAACTTACGGATGATCATTTAGGACTTATTACAAAGCAGATTATTTCAATTATTTCCCAATAAAAAAATAATTGAAATTTTTATCTTATCCTAGGAGTGTTCATTAAAGGTTAGGCCAATATGGAGCACAGTGGGGACTTGGATGGTCCATGAGCATCACGACTACATAAGACATAGGGCAGTCAGAATAGCATGACACATGAAGCAGATATGTGCACTTAAGTAGAGCAAAAATAAACTGCAAATACCAACTTCTTAGAAATTTGAGCCCAGGGCTTATTTTGCACTCTGGCTATTCTTGTGGCTTATGAAGTCAATGCAGTGGATTGTAATGAGATAGATAAAATTCTGTCTGCAGTGTGAGCACCTGTACAATAAATGTCTAGTCCAGACAGATGAGGTGCAAAGCCAAGATGTGCCAGGTCACCAGCTTCCATGGGGTCTGATGTATGTTGCCATGTGAACAGCACTCTGTCAGAATATACTTGGCTCAGGACAGTGAGTGTTTCCTGTGAAAAAGACACAAAGCTTAGGGATACATTTTGGAGCTAACCCCAAATAAAACTACTGAAGAGAACTTGCACTGCTAAATGTTTTGTTAATGGATGTCAATGTGGATTTGATGAATTTGAGGGTATTTTAGTGTACACCTGAAGCAGATGGCCTGTGCTTCTCAGCTGCTCTTATGATTTAGCTACAAGTATTTTAAATCTCAGCTGTCAGCCCATAAGCACTGACCGTGAATGTTAAGATTCTCAAGCAGCATTGCCAGTGGCCAGAACACACATGCTGGGGTCATCCTGATTTGGGAACTATGACACAACTGACCTTTTCCTCTGGGTTACTTAAAGATACCGGAGGAAACTGTAGAAAGAAGGTGACTTTATCCGTTTCGTGATACTGCCAGAACCACGTATAGATTTCTTCCTCGCAGACAAGAACTTTTGTGAAATAGATCAATAGAACACTTTGGCACAGCCATTAAAGTAATACTAATCTTAATCCTTTATGTTGGCATAGGGCTTTGTCGGTCACAAAATATTTTTACAACCATCATTTCATTACTAAAATAAACATAAGTAATTATGGCAAAAGTGTTATTATTTCTATTTAATAATTGAACAAAATTAAGGCTCAGAGAGGTATAAGGTAATGTTTGTGCATGTGTAATTTGATGAGGTCCAAAATGGCATCTTGAATAAAATAATAGGGGAAATCAAACTAGAAGAAAGCTATTTGGATCCAGAGCATAACATTCAAGAAATTTCTCTCATATGGATGTCTGGTGTTTATTTTCTTTACCTTGAGGCTTCTGCCCTCCTCATATAGTGCTATGAAAAAATAGCTTAAAGGAGATCTCTAGAGTGAGGAAGACAGTGCCTTTCCCCTCGCACAAAAAAGTGGATCATCCTATTTGAGGCAGAGTTGCCATCAATATCCACTCTCTTGTTTCTTAATAATAGAATCCTTGATTTTAAGCTGGCACATGGCCATCCTGAAAAGAACAGTAATTCTCATCTTTCATCGCACTAAGTTTTGGCAAAAGAGATGTGAGCAACTTCTTGAAAGTGTCCTGAATGGGAATGTATTAGTCAGTAAACAGAAGCCATTCTATTTCTTCCAGACATTGAATATATAGATAATTAGGAGTTTACTTAATAATTGGAAGAGCAGGGAAAGCAGAAATCAGGGAAATTACTAGGGATTTTCTTAGTTTGAATTAACACACTGGCTGGTTCTTAAGTTTACTGGAGATAGATATGCCCAAATTATGAAGAATCTCCGGAAAGCTCCCTCAGTCAGTTATCTCCATCAGCAGTAGCAAAGTGAATTGTTCACAGGGCCCACTGGGAAGCAGCTTAAGTCACACACTTGACAACATATCTGGCGATAATTTCCTCCAGAGATTATGATCTTTCATTTCTTCAGCCTCTGAATCTGAAGTGAGTGCCTCTCGTAAGAAAATCCTAACCTTGATTCCTAACTTCTCTTTTGTCCTGCAGAAAAACCTTAGAATGAGCTTGTGATGATACTGATTTGTTAATGGACAGCCCAATACAGCCCATCTGTGTGTTCAACACAACATCCATAGATGGCATTTAACTCACACTTAATTCCAAATAAAGGCAATAACAACCCCACACTTTGCTTACCACTCCTCTTACATAAATGGGCCTGTGTAAAGTCCCGTACGTCATTTTTCCGCCTCAAGATTACATTCATTGCTTTTTCGGCTCACTCAGTTCCCCTTTGGTGATACTATAACAAGTATTGAATTACAAGTTTAGCTATTATTAATATACCTGATATTCAGTAGACAGGGAATGTGAAAAGAAAAAATTCAATCAGTATGTGTGTGTGTGTGTGTATACACATACACATATACATGTCATGCTCAGAAGTAAAATATGCATGGTTACTGTCTTTCTATATGTAGTTACACAGCTGTAGTTTACATTTAGAACTTCTTTCTTTGTTTCTTTTGCCATCAGGTATTACATCAGCTGATGATGTTTCTTTACCAGGCAGGATCTAAACCTTACGTATTAAAATGTTTGTGGCATTTGTTATTCTGTATACATTACATTGCCATAGCTTTTCATTAATTTTTACTACTGAACACAAGAGTGCTAAGTGGTGCTCTTGATATTATCTTGAGCTCAAGATATACCCCGCCATTACCCAACATGGGGTAGCATTTCTATTTCCTCTTGATAACCAGAAAGAGTCACCCCAGCCAGAACTGTAACTTCCTGTAGATTTAGTGGCATGAGGAGTCCAAAGTGGCCTAGTAGAAATTCCAGGTTTCAGTTCAAAGGAACTTTTTATTTTATCCCCTGGGAGAAAAATTCCTCTTTGAAGAACTTAAATCTCTAAAACCAACATAGTTGTAGTGAGATGAAGCATTATTTTCCTAGTTGATCATTAAGGATACTAGCAGAGGAGCTAATCCCACTCCTACCTTTTGACTCTTGGAACCAAGATTCCTTACTAAGGGAGAAAGAGCACCATATATTTTTACTGATTTCAGAGCATATAGGTGTTATCAGCTGTCATTGAGTCCTTGGTCTTCATGAAGCAATTCCAGTTGTTTAATACATTATTACTTTAGCTTTTTTTTTTTTTGGTAACTTTCATTGAAAGCTAATGCTAACTTATGCATCAGTGAAGCTAACTTGTTGATATCTTTAAAATTTCAGTGCTCCTTTGCGTTGCCAAAAAACCATAGGAAATCCATTTTTTTAATTTCTAAATTAAAACTTCTTGTCAGTTTTATGTATGTCTGGGTTATAAGTATGGTGAAGGGTAAGAGAAGGACTTCATTATTATCAATTAGATTTTTTTTAAATTACACATTCCTAAGTAGTGTATTTCCCTCTCATCCTGACAAGCTTTGGAAAAGGACATGGAGTATTATGCACGTGGAGTAGTGTGATATATATATATATATATATATATATATATATATATATATATATATATATATATAATCAACCCCTTTGAGAGAGGAAAAAGAGAAAGAAGAGGGTAAAAGCAAATGGGAATAATAAGAAAATTCTCCTGATGTTCATTTACACATCAGTCACCATCCTCATTTTAAACCCTCATGGGCATAAACTTTTATTGCTGTCTCATGCAATGTTATTATCCATACACATATACCCATGATTTCAAATCATATCTGTGTCCAAATCTACAATCCTGACCTTTTCAGATCCAATGTTTTCCTCTGTTTCCTAGACATTATAGCCTTTGAATATTCATTTATAACCTACTTATAAATTAGGTTATTGTGAAGGGTAGGACTTAATAATACCCTAGTATGACTTATGAGTGCTTTGCACAGTGCCCAGCACATAGTAAGTATTCAATAAATGTTGGTTAAAATATTGCCAGTAGGGCCTTCATATACTATTGTGAAAACATCTGTACATTATACAAGCACTTATTTAATGCACATACAAAGTTTGCTACTTTATCCTCTTAGAAGTCATTTACCTACCTACGCAGTATTTTCAATTATGCAAATTGAAGTTAGCAGTTCTTGGGTGAACATTAATGTTTGGGTCATATTGCCTCTAAGGATGATAAAGACATTACATGTCCCATGCAATCATGTTTTTCTCACTTTTTTTCTAGGTAGTATAATAGCAAAGCATATTTGAAATATGGGAGGTCAGAACTGAGAATCTTTGAAAAGCATGCTCCAAGCAAAGATGTGTTAACTTGACATAACAATAGTTAACACTATTAGTTCGTACTCTGTGTCAGGCACTGTTCAAATCATTTTAATATGTTTGCTCATTTTACACTCAGATTACCCATATGAGGTAGGTAGTATTGTTGTTCCCTTTTACAGATGAGGAATTAACAGCACAAAAATGTTATATTTAGTTTCTATTATATAACAGGTTACCTCAAGACTTAGTGCCTTATTACAGTAACCATTTATGTAGTTCATGATTCTGTGGGTCAGCAAATTGGTCTGGGCTCAAGTGGGCAGTACTTTTGCCATGGCTGGGCCCCCTTATGCTTTTGTGGTTAGTTACACATCAGATAAAATATGTAGCTTGAGGTTGAGGAGGTTGAGTAGATGTTGGCTGGGGTGACAGTGGTGACTGAATCATGTGTCTCATCACCCATCAGGCTACTCTAGGCTTGTCACATGCTAACTGGGTAGACAGAGTAAAAGAGAGCAAGGCCTAAATTTGGAAGTGGCACAATTCTAATTCCACCACATTCTGTTAATTAAAGCAAATCATATTTCTGGCCAAGAATCAAGGGATGAGGTGATATACCCCATAATTAATGAGAGGAGATACAAAGTTACATTGTAATGGGATATGGATACTGAAAGGAGTGTTATGGCCATGTTTGCTATGTAGCATTCAACCTACAGAGACTGGTTTGCCTGGTGGGAAGAGAGACAGAGAGAAAGAAAATCTGTTTACTGGGTATTATTTAATCTAGCAAACCCCATAATTTGAGTGGCCACCCATGATATTCTCTCAAAGTTATAGTGAAACGAATATTAGCATTAGCCTTCTAAAGGCTTCTTTAACCTGAAATTCTGTATCTATCTTCAGGTGGCAAGAGCATTGCTGCAAAATATCTAAGGTTAGTTTGAAAATTTTTGAAAGCTTTTACTTGGTGTGATGTCCAAAGTGAGGGACAGAGATCAAAGAACTTTACTCTGAAAATACATTATCTGTAATGGTTTTGAACTAACGCTTTTCTTAAATTTCTTTATCATATAGAAGATGGAGAAAGATTGCTTTGCAATTGTTACTCTCATCTAACATGGTTTCATCTTACTCTAAAATTAAAGTTTTTAAGCAACCATTTATTGAGCTCCTTCTATAAGTCAGGCACTTTGCTACAAGACTTGAGATACAAAACAAAAAGACATGCTCTTTTGTCCTGATGCAAGACACAAACAGATACATATAATATTATTTAAGTATGCCTTATGATAGAGGCACAGACAGTGTAACTTGAGAGAGAAGCTTAAACTATCTTAGACTTAGAATTGGGATTTGGGGAATTTGGGGGAAGATTTCTTTGTAGCAGTGAAGTTTTAAAAGATGAGTTGTAATAACCAAGCATTGTTGGGGATTGGAAAGGGGGAATGCAGAAATATTATAGGAAAAACAACTGAAATAGATGATTGGATTTTAGTTTCAGTTATCCAGATGAGAAATACTGAGAGACTGATACAAAAAGCAATGACCGGAAGGATGGAAAAAAAGTAGAGGCATTAGAAAAGTGTGAGACAGACTTAAAGGAATTAGTGACTGATTCCACATGAGGGCCGAGAAAGAAGGAGGAGTTGAGGATGTCTTCCAGATATGTCTTTTGGGTATATATAAGTATATGGGCATATATCTAGATTTCCTATGTATCTACTATGTACGTGTTATAGAGAAAGGGGACAGTGGAGGAGAACTTCCCACAGAAATCAGTACAGTGAATATTTACGTACAAGTTTGCTCATTACAGCGTCAGGGTTTTTAATAGCAATATTGTAAAAATACAGATATCAATATATGTAGAAATAGAGATCTAGACTAAATAAAGATAGATTTCTAAAATTGGTTTGTAACCTGTAGATTTTTACAGGTATTTTAGAGGCACTTTCATATGTATTTGTAGGCTGTAGATTTGTAACCTACTTGACATATTATGTTGAAAGCATTTACTATACCATAACATATTTAAAACCCACACATTTTGTCATGGCCATATATCATTCTATCACATAATGCTTTCATACTTTATTTTAATGATTCCCCTAGTGTTTATTATAATTTAAAAACCTGTATTTAAATATTTTACCACACCAGCATCTAAGTAAAGAATGACCTATTTATGGCATTTTCCCTTACCGTGATGCTCTCTGCAGAGGAGGATGGCCATCCTCTCATGTGCTCTAGAGCACTTAAAGTACGTTTGAACTCATGAACAATAAGGACACTGGCCCCATTTTCTCTGAAGCTGATGGGGATGCTTCTCCCTTCTCAGTGTAAAGATTTGGATTTAGAGGAGAGAGGTTATGTGGCATTTAGTTTCTCCCTTTCAAGTCAACCTCTTTTAGGAAATGGATTCCCTCATGGGTTCTTAGATGTTACATTACAAGGGTAACTGGGGCATTTAATTGAGTCCTAGAGACCTGTACTGATTGTCCTCATCCATGACTACATTGTAACCTTTATCACGTCACATTTAACAACACATGTCTACTGTATACTTATTTCATTTAGCTAATACCTATCACATTTCTACAAATGTACTAAAAGAATGAAAATGACCTTTCACATCTTTCTTGTAAAAAAAAAAAGGAGAGAGAAGTAAATATTGCATTACACTGAAGAGCAAGGCAACAAAGTCTAGGATGGATGTGGCCTGGAAGTAAATTATATGTATAATTATATGTATTCATTTTATAGTCTAATATACACATATATGTATATACATAATGTGTATATATTTGCACACATATACAAACAGGTCTATATATATAGAAAGGGAGTCAATGTTGACCTCCATTTTTTAAATTATTTGAATTGTTTCCTAGCAGTTACAAGTTATGAGATTTCATGTAAAAATCTGGATTTTCTTGAAAACTGGAATATCTAGAAATTCTGTTCCTAATTCTAAACGTTGCAGAATTTCTGTATTCCTGCATGGCAACAGTTAGGTAAACTTGAGTGGCTAATGTGTTTCTAGCACTTGCTCATTTTTCCTCTCTAGATGTCTCATGAACTCCCAGTTGGTTATAATAGGATAATTCAGTATTTTTTAAACTTACTTGTCTGCTTTCTATAAATACTTGATTTTGAAAATTCTACTTTACACAATATATTATAAAAAGAGCATTTCTGGTCAGAGGATCTATTTCTTTGGCCATCATCTTCAGAGATGGAACTACAGGAAACCAAAACGATTGGCTAGTTCAATTACTTCAGTCAAAAACTTGTCAATTTAGAGAAAAGTCAGCAAAATTGATAGTCTAAACCTGAGCAAATGTTTGAATGGATAAACTATTTCTGTCAAAGCATTAGGCCTCATAACTCTATATGGATGCAGCTTATATTTTTATAGATACAGTGGAGATTTCACTTTTGTCAATTCGTGCATGTCACTGAGTGATTTATGCTTGAAGCATGCTATACACAGGAGACTGTTATCTCAATTTTATGTTGGGTGACATTCTTGGCCATCTATTCCATTTTCAATTTCTTAGAGAAAGTAATGTCTGAGCTCTTGTTCAGATGCGCCACAGGTTTTAAAATCATCTATAGCCCTCAGGAAATGTTAAAAACAAAAAAGGACAATAATATAATAGTAACTATAAAATGCTATGCTTATAAAATCAACACTGATCTCAAACCTGTTTTCCTTATGTGATAAATTCTTATGCTCCCACACTAGAAATCTATGATTTAATCATCTGTGGCTATAGAAAATGCTCCTGAATAATTATTCTGGTAGCTACATGTTTTTTAGGTTGGTCCTTCTGTTTCTAACAAAAGACCATCCATTACACAGAAGATGAGTTTGCATGATCATGGCTAACTACACTGCACTGCAAAATAAGATATGCTTACTCTTTTATCATGGTTGAGGCAGTTTACATTCACAAGGAGGGCATTGATCTGGGAATCAAAGGTACACTTTGGCCTTCCTGTGTCATTAGGTCAACATTGACAATTCCTCACAACCTCCAGAGTAAAAGTGAAAAATTCCAGTCAATATATTACATTTTCACAACTCTGAACTTCTTACATTATCAAACTTTTACCCTTAAGGCTTACAGTTTATAAAAGTGTTATTTTGTGTTTTTGTCTAAATCATAGTTTAAATCATATCTTTAATAGATAATAGTATATGATGATTCATGGTGTTAAGTTTATCTCAAACTATTTCATTCTCATTTTACAATATTTAGCATGGAGTGTTCTCACTAACTGACATGTAAAAATATTTACTTTAATTTATATAGCTATTTTTTCCCCCTACAACCTCGTTAGTTGCTATAGGAGGTTTAAAAAAATAAGATACAATAAGCTCTTTTGTATCTTCTAATATAATAACAGAGACTGAATTTCTTCCCAAGATTTCTTTTTTCTTTCTTTTTTGTATTGAAGTACTGTTGATTTACAATACTATGATAGTTTCAGGTGTATAGCATAGTGATTCAGTATTTTTGCAGATTATACTCCATTATATGTTATTATAAGATAATGGGTATAATTTCCTTTGCTATACAGTATATCCTTGTTAATTATCTATTTTATATATAGTAGTTTGTATCTGTTAATACCATACCCTTAATATGTCCCTTCTCCCTTCCCTCTTCCCTTTGATAAACACAAGTTTGTTTTCTATGTCTGTGAGTCTGTTTCTGTTTTGCATAGACATTCATTTGCATTTCTTCTGTAAAACATAGGTCAGCATTTGTTAGGAATAGAGGCAAGAAGGGCGTCTCAAGTAGAAGGAGCAGTATGTACAAAGGCCTATGGGTAGGAATGAACATAGTAGATTCAGGGAATGGCAGATAGGTGAGCTGAAAAGCAGTAAGGTGTAGAGGCAGTTGAGTAGCAGGATTAGGGCTGGAAATTGACACAGGGAACATATTGCCAGACATTGTTAAACAAAAGACAAATCCAGGAGTTTCTGTGGCACGTAAGAAAGTAACCAGTAACACAAAGCACCTTTTGAAATAATCCAGTCAAAAGAAGTCCCCAAGGCATTCAATTTCTGCAAGATTCAAGTCCTTATCTACTGAGTGAGAATCAGATAATTCCTTTAAGGAAGATTCACCATTTAAGACAAAAGTAAATGCTTTCTTTAGGTGCTCTGTGGTCCTGGCAGGAGTTTGGTGTTGGGTCTTCTCTGCTCCTCACTCTATGTGGTGCTGATAATGAACAAAGAGCTAATTCTTCTGGGGTTTCTTGGCCTTCACTTCATTATAAGCCACAAGTACACACATTGCCAGAGATTAAATTTTAAAAATAGTTGTTATCAAAATTTAAAAGCATGGTATTTTTAAAAATGAAGCAAGCACCAAACACGTTAAAATTTTGTTTCATCTACCAGTCCCTGTCAGGAGTTTTTAAAGGTTACCTTAGGAAAGGATCTTTGAATACCTGCCCTCGGCAGATGTTATCTCTTTGTTCTTCTATATGACTAACTGACTTTCTTTTACACTGTTCTTATTAGTGTTCCATAACCATCTTGCCAAAATCCTTTATGTTCCTTAGAGGGAACTATATTTTTCTCCATAAAAGTTAGATGTTTAGGGTTTTTCAAAAACAAGGCCTTATTTTCTGCTCCAGAAAGTCTGAGCTGGTTGGAAATTTTCTTTCAGTGAAGTTATTTTTCTTGAATTCCATAAAAAAATATATTTTTGAAAAAAATGGACTTCACCTTTTTCTGTCTACTGTATATTTTGATCTGTATATTCCTGGATCAAAATATATTCCTTTGAGATGAGCTACAGACCCATTGATCTCTGAAAGGATTCTCTTGATTGTATTCACTAGGAAAATGAAGTGTTTCAAATTACTATGGACTGGCTTTGTCATATTCGTTCTTCTCTTTTCTAGAAACCCTCTGGAGTGAAATGGTGTTAATGGGAAGGTCCTAGACTTTAATTTCTATAACGTAAGGTATAATTTTTAATTGTTCTCTAGGAGAAATATTAACAAAATACCTTGAGAGTATTTATTTCTGGGGGTAGAAGATCACTTACACTGGGAGAGATCTGACAATTTAGGGGAGAACAGACAATTTAGGAAGACTTGATAGATGTGGAGATATATTGCATTTGAGCTATTATGGACGAACAGGATTTGAAAAGGATTTGACAGAGAAGATATGTGAAGAATAGGACACAATAAAATATACAGTCATCGGCCTTTCAATTGGAAAGAACATAAAAATTTTCTTGCTAGATAATTTTCTTGCTAATTATTTTGTGAACGTTCAATCTGAAAGATTGAAACAGTTCTCCTAACAGTTGTCAGTCTATTTGGGACATCAAATAGCTATTTTCTCAGGACCAGAGTGTCATTAGTTGTGTGCCTGTAAATGAAAGTTCTGCATGTTAATGCTAACTGTGACATGAATAGTAAGATTGGCATTAGAGACTTTCTGAAATAAGAACAACATTCATGATTAACCTGCAGAGTATAAAAATTGGGAATTCATCTAGTTACTTCGTGAGTCTATGTTGCATTGTAATTTCATTTTCATTAGCGATGACATTGTTATAGAATAATGAGAGACCTTGAAGTATAACAAGTTAGGTAAAAACAAATTGCTGTACCAGGTTTATAACTTCCCGTCATTTAGTGACTTACAGTTTTCCTATAACTCTTGAACTAAAATTTGGAGATAGAACTTTGTTTATTTACATGTCTTTACTACTGTTAGCATACCATTTATAAACATGTCAAAGGTGATTAAACTGATCATTTAGTTTTAGATCCAATCACCATGTTCTATACTTTCAGTTGGGAAGAGAGGAATTAATATTCATCGGATCCCTCCCAAAAGCCAAGAGGCTTACCTGTTTGTTTGTTTTTAATTTATATTTTATTGAGGTAACATTGGTTTATAACATTATACAAGTTTCCTGTATAAAAGCATTATATTTTTACTTCTGTATACACTACAGTGTTCTCACCACCAAAAATTTAGTTTCCATCCATCGTCATACAGTTGATTCCCCTTTACTCATTTCTCCCTCCCCTATGATAACCCCTACTTTGTTCTCAGTGTTTACGTGTTTGTTTTTATTTGGTTTGATTTTCTCATTTATTTTGTTGTTTGCTTGTTTTTTGTATTGCACATATGAGTGAAATCATATGGTATTTGTTTTTACCTGTGTTCTCTCATCCGACCTTCCCAGTGGATCAGTGAGATTATTGCTATTATCTACATTTTACAAATGAGGACACTGAATTAGGGGGAATAAAGTAGAATGGATATGTATAAATTTATGTTTGTTTCCTTAGTATTTTTGTTTTTGAGTGCTGCACTTCACCCCCTCTTGTACCATATGGTATTTTAAAATACTAGGCCCTTCTTTCTTCACCTGAAGAGAAGCAATCTTAAGATCTGTGCAACTTGAAAACAATGATTAATCTTCTTGTGGGCTCATGATTGTAGCAAGGCCAATTCTTTATCAGGGATTGATATAACCACAGTGGAAGAAGGGGTTCTTCTCTTTCTGTGATCTTGAACACTACAAAACACATAAACCTGGCACCTTTGGGCCTCTATCTTTGCTCCCATGGGAAGAGATCTAACATAAGAATAAAGCCAATAGAGAGTATGGCAGAACTGAGAGATGGGAACAAAGAGCCTGATTCAGGAGTTTAATTTGAAGTACTAAAAAGATTTGGCCATAAAACTTACAGAGGGGAGTCAGATATGCATATAAGTAAGTGCAGTAATTACTATGCTAACAATCTTTCTTAGAGCACTTGCATTCTTATCACTAAAATTTGCTTCATTTCTCAATCAGTACAAGGTCTAATTCCTTGAACAATTTAGGACAAATCTGTGATAGTTATTGATCCCACAAAAATTATTTAAGTTATTAAAAAAAATGAATCCTTGAAACATGTTGAGCAGAGGAGTAATCAAATTTAGTTTAAAATTTAGAAATTAAGGAGGGAATTCTGTTGTATAGTTATGGGTAGTTTTAAGGGATAGAAAGCACATTATTAATTTTTACTCTATTCACTGAGTTTGCAGTGTGTAAGTTGTGAATGAATTTCTCTGAATTTGTAAAATGGCTTTTACTTCCTGGAAATAGTTCACTCAGAGGCCAAATGATGCCTGATGACACTGAATCTCCCTTGTCTAAAGAAATGTACTAAAAACTTTGTCTTTTTTTTACTGTTGTGAAAGGGAAGAATTGTTCTCAGAAAGCTCTTCTGGGGCATAGGTGTATAGATGATGGCAGTTCTTACTGATAATTGCAAATTACTGAGTAGCTCCTAAGCACCAGGCACTTGATTGGGAATACATGTTGTTAATCTTCACAGCCAGTTTTCAAGGTTTAAACTGTGAGGGGACTGAGGCTCCAAGAATTTCTAAGTGACAGAAACATATATGAAAACACAATGAGATGATGCACGTGAAAATACCTAATGCAAACGTTGCACTAGGTCGGTAGTCAGTTTCAGTTCTACCTTTCCTCTTCCTTTCTCCAACTCTACCATGGTCTGAATGTTTGTGTCTCTCCCCCTCCCCAAATTCATATGTTGAAACCTAATGCCCAATGTGATGGTATTTGGAAATGGAGCCTTTAGGAGGTGATTTGGTCATGCGGGGGAGCCCTCATGAATGGGATTAGTGCTCTTGTAAAAGAGGCCCTAGAGACAGCTTCCTTGCTCTTCTGACATGTGAGATTACAGTGAGAAGACAGCCATTAATGAAGAAGCTGAACCTTACCAGAACCCAAATATGCCAGCACCTTGACCTTGGACTTCCCAGCCTCCAGAACTGTGAGAAGTAAATTTCTGTTGTTTGTTATAGCAGTCTGACCAGACTAAGACATCCTCCTTCTCCCCCTCTCTATCCTTTCCTCTTTTCCTTGCTTGCCTTGTTGAATACTTTCCATTCAGGCTTCTCTTAGTTAATTACAATGACCCGATTTGGCAATTTGTGAAATTTTCAAGCCCTTTTCAATCCTACATTAAAACTTATGTCAAATATTTGGTGAATTTTATAGCTCCAGATACAGTGAATGCTATGTATTGACCTTGTTTACTAAGAACAGGAAATTCCCAGGTATTGTAGCCACAGTGGATCGTGCATTCACGTCAGAATGAGCTAAATTCTAAAAATAGATTATGTTCTGTACATGAAGTTCTTCCCTAGCGCTTTTCAACCTCTGTTTCTCAGAAATAGTTGATGCAGCTCAGAGACAGAAAAGAACAATGAGAGTAACTCCACAATTCACAGTGGGAGGAAATGATATTAAATTCCTAATGAGTTCTGACACGTATATTGTCACAAAGTGATACAAGTCCTAGTAACATTTTTAGGAGTAACCTTGCAGAAAAGTTATATATTTCAAGCTTCATATATGTGACCATGGTTTATATATTTATAGCTTCATGATTCAGCATCTGTCTTGGTAATCTATTTTATGTTTACATACATAACAGTTTCTAATACTTTTGGGAAATCATCTTTTTAAATACCCTAAATTTTTCATTATATAATCTAGTTCTTCTTTAGTTATTTTTTTCTCTTTTAAATAGGATAACATCCTTAGATTTAAAATCAAAAATTAAAAAATACAACTCTGAATTTGTCTTTGTTTCCACAAGGCATGTCTAGATTTTGCTTACTGTGTCAGTAGATGTTAATGTAAAGCAATGGTAATATGCCACTGAACTTGAGGTCTCAGATTGATTGGATGATATGGACAGATTTTATCAACTGGCTGATGGGGGGCAGTAAAAACTCAACTAATGGTTCTCATTTCTATACATTTAGACTTCTACCATGGCACAAAATGTGTTGTACTATAATTACCCACTTGTGTGTCTGCCTTATCCATCTACCTAGAGGAGAGCAGCCATGCCATATTCATTCTGTGTTGCCCTCAGTGACTCTTATGATGCTGGACACATACTCTTTCAAACCTCATGGTAGAGAAGAGTGAATGTGTGACCTTTTGGGGTGGGGAGGGAGACTAAGGATGTAGCTTGTAGAGCTCAGATACTAACACAATGTTCCTGTGAGGTCTTTTAGAAATTCATTTGGACTTGGATACCTTGGATGCATAAGCTGCTTACTTGAAGGAGAAAAAAGGGGTTGCTTTATATTATGTGACATTGATATTGAAAAAAAATTACATGCCAGAACACATGTTTGTTTAACCTGAAATATGTGATGATAGATACCTAATTAGAGTGTGTTTGAATTTAATTGAATTTAGCAACCCAGTTTCTGAAAGCCAAGAATACAGACAATTAAGGTGGAAACAAGGTAGAGTTTTTCTTGTTTGTTTTGTTTTTTTTTATGGTGTGTTAGTTTCTGCTTTATAACAAAGTGAATCAGTTATACATATACATATGTTCCCATATCTCTTCCCTCTTGCATCTCCCTCCCTCCCACACTCCCTATCCCACCCCTCTAGGTGGTCACAAAGCACCGAGCTGATCTCCCTGTGCTATGTGGTTGCTTCCCACTAGCTATCTATTTTATGTTTGGTAGTGTATATATGTCCATGCCACTTTCTCACTTTGTCATAGCTTACATTTCCCCCTCCCCATATCCTCAAGTCCATTCTCTAGTAGGTCTGTGTCTTTATTCCTGTCTTACTGCTAGGTTATTCATGACATTGTTTTCCTTAAATTCCATATATATGTGTTAGCATACGGTATTTGTCTTTCTCTTTCTGACTTACTTCACTCTGTATAACAGACTCTAGGTCCATCCACCTCATTACAAATAGTTCAATTTCGTTTCTTTTTATGGCTGAGTAATATTCCATTGTATATATGTGCCACATCTTCTTTATCCATTCATCCAATGATGGACACTTAGGTTGTTTCCATCTCCTGGCAATTATAAATAGAGCTACAATGAACATTTTGGAACATGACTCTTTTTGAATTATGGTTTTCTCAGGGTATATGCACAGTAGTGGGATTACTGGGTCATATGATAGTTTTATTTGTAGTTTTTTAAGGAAACTCCATACTGTTCTCCATAGTGGCTGTACCAATTCACATTCCCACCAGCAGTGCCAGAGTGTTCCCTTTTCTCCACACCCTCTCCAGCATTTATTGTTTCTAGATTTCTTGATGATGGCCATTCTGACAGGTGTGAGATGAT
Source organism: Hyperoodon ampullatus (assembly GCF_949752795.1). Lineage (NCBI taxonomy): Eukaryota > Metazoa > Chordata > Mammalia > Artiodactyla > Ziphiidae > Hyperoodon > Hyperoodon ampullatus. Next base: position 87,823,694 of record NC_136914.1, read on the forward strand.
ATCTCATTGTAGTTTTGATTTGCATTTCTCTAATGATTAATGATGTTGAGCATTCTTTCATGTGTTTGTTGGCAGTCTGTATATCTTCTGTGGAGAAATGTCTATTTAGGTCTTCTGCCCTCTTTTGGCTTGGGTTGTTTGTTTTTGTTTTGTTATTGAGCTGCATGAGCTGGTTGTAAATTTGGGAGATTAATCCTTTGTCAGTTGCTTCATTTGCAAATATTTTCTCCCATTCTGAGGGTTGTCTTTTGGTACTGTTTATGGTTTCCTTTGCTGTGCCAAAGCTTTGCAGTTTCATTAGGTCCCATTTGTTTATTTTTGCTTTTATTTCCATTTCACTAGGAGCTGGGTCAAAAAGGAATCTTCTGTGATTTATGTCATAGAGTGTTCTGCCTATGTTTTCCTCTAAGAGTTTCATAGTTTCTGGCCTTAAATTTCGGTCTTTAATCCATTTTGAACTTATTTTTGTGTATGGTGTTACGGAGTGATCTAATCTCATACTTTTACATGCACCTGTCCAGTTTTCCCAGCACCAATTATTGAAGAGTCTGCCCTTTCTCCACTGTACATTCCTGCCTCCTTTATCAAAGATAAGGTGACCATATGTGCGTGAGTTTATCTCTGGGCTTTCTATCCTGTTCCATTGATCTATATTTCTGTTTTTGTGCCAGTACCATACTGTCTTGATTACTGTAGCTTTGTAGTATAGTCTGAAGTCAGGGAGCCTGATTCCTCCAGCTCCATTTTTCGTTCTCAAGATTGCTTTGGCTATTCAGGGTCTTTTGTGTTTCCATACAAATGGTAAAATTTTTTGTTTTAGTTCTGTGAAAAATGCCAGTGGTAGTTTGATAGGGATTGCACTGAATCTGTAGATAGCTTTTGGTAGTAGAGTCATTTTCACGATGTTGATTCTTCCAATCCAAGAACATGGTATATCTCTCCATCCATTTGTATCATCCTTAATTTCTTTCATCAGTGTCTTATAATTTTCTGCATACAGGTCTTTTGTCTCCTTTGGTAGGTTTATTCCTAGATATTTTATTCATTTTGTTGCAACGGTAAATGTGAGTGTTTTCTTGATTTCACTTTCAGATTTTTCATCATTAGTGTATAGGAATGCCAGAGATTTATGTGCATTAACTTTGTATCCTGCTACTTTACCAAATTCATTGATTAGTTCTACTCATTTTCTGGTAGCATCTTTAGGATTCTCTATGTGTAGTATGTCATCTGCAAACAGTGACAGCTTCACTTCTTTTCCGATTTGGATTCCATTTATTTCTTTTCTTCTCTGATTGCTGCGGCTAAAACTTCCAAAACTATGTTGAATAAGAGTGGTGAGAGTAGGCAACCTTGTCTTGTTCCTGATCTTAGTGGAAATGCTTTCAGTTTTTCACCATTGAGGACAATGTTGGCTGTGGGTTTGTCATATATGGCCTTTATTATGTTGAGGAAAGTTCCCTCTATGCCTACTTTCTGCAGGGTTTTTATCATAAATGGGTGTTGAATTTGTCAAAAGCTTTCTCTGCATCTATTGAGATGACCATATGGTTTTTTTCCTTCAACTTGTTAATATGGTGTATCACATTGATTGATTTGCTTATATTGAAGAATCCTTGCATTCCTGGAATAAACCCTACTTGATCATGGTGTATGATACTTTTCATGTGCTGTTGGATTTTGTTTGCTAGTATTTTGTTGAGGATTTTTGCATCTATGTTCATCAGTGATATTGGCCTGTAGTTTTCTTTCTTTGTGACATCCTTGTCTAGTTTTGGTATCAGGGTGATGGTGGCCTCTTAGTATTAGTTTGGGCGTTTTCCTCCCTCTGCTATATTTTGGAAGAGTTTGAGAAGGATAGGTGTTAGCTCCTCTCTAAATGTTTGACAGAATTTGCCTGTGAAGCCATCTTGTCCCGGGCTTTTGTTTTTTGGAAGATTTTTAATCACAGTTTCAATTTCAGTGCTTGTGATTGGTCTGTTCATATTTTCTATTTCTTCCTGATTCAGTCTTGGCAGTTGTGCATTTCTAAGAATTTGTCCATTTCTTCCAGGTTGTCCATTTTATTGGCATATACTTGCTTGTAGTCATCTCTCATGATCTATTGTATTTCTGCAGTGTCAGTTGTTACTTCTCCTTTTTCATTTCTAATTCTATTGATTTGAGTCTTCTCCCTTTTTTTCTTGATGAGTCTGGCTAATGGTTTATCAATTTTGTTTATCTTCTCAAAGAACCAGCTTTTAGTTTTATTGATCTTTGCTATTGTTTCTGTCATTTCTTTTTCATTTATTTCTGATTTGATCTTTATGATTTCTTTCCTTCTGCTAACTTTGGGGTTTTTTTGTTCTTCTTTCTCTAATTGCTTTAGGTGCAAGGTTAGGTTGTTTATTCGAGATGGTTCCTGTTTCTTAAGGTAGGATTATATTGCTATAAACTTCCCTCTTAGAACTGCTTTTGCTGCATCCCATAGGCTTTGGGTCGTTGTGTCTCCATTGTCATTTGTTTCTAGGTATTTTTGATTTCCTCTTTACTTTCTTCAGTCTTCAGTTCGTTATTAAGTAGTGTATTGTGTAGCCTCCATGCATTTGTATTTTTTACACATCCTTTCCTGTAATTGATATCTAGTCACATAGTGTTGTGGTTGGAAGAGATACTTGTTACAATTTCAGTTTTCTTAAATTTACCAAGGCTTGGTTTGTGACCCAAGATATGATTGATCCTGGATAATGTTCCATGAGCACTTGAGAAAAATGTGTATTCTGTTGTTTTTGGATGGAATGTCCTATAAATATCAATTAAGTCCATCTTGTTTAATGTATCATTTAAAGCTTGTGTTTCCTTATTTATTTTCATTTTGGATGATCTGTCCATTGTTGAAAGTGCAGTGTTAAAGTACCCTACTATGAATGTGTTACTGTCAATTTCCCCTGTTATGGCTGTTAGTATTTGCCTTATGTATTGAGACACTCCTATGTTGGGTGCATAAATATTTACAATTGGTATATTGTCTTCTTTGTTTGATCCTTTGGTCATTATGTATTGTCCTTCTTTATCTCTTGTAATAGTCTTTATTTTAAAGTCTATTTTGTCTGATATGAGAATTGCTACTCCAGCTTTCTTTTCATTTCCACTTGCATGGAATATCTTTTTCCATCCCCTCACTTTCAGTCTATATGTGTCTCTAGGTCTGAAGTGGGTCTCTTGTAGACAGCATATATATGGGTCTTGTTTTTGTATCCATTCATCTAGTCTGTGTCTTTTTTTGGGAGCATTTAATTCATTTACATTTAAGGTAATTATCGATATGTATGTTCCTCTTCCCATTTTCTTAATTGTTTTGTGTTTGTTATTATAGGTCTTTCCCTTCTCTTCTCTTTCTTGCCTAGAGAAGATCCTTTAGCATTTGTTGTAAAGCTGATTTGGTGGTGCTGAACTCTCTTAGCTTTTGCTTGTCTGTAAAATGTTAATTTCTCTGTTGAAACTAAATGAGATCTTTGCTCGGTAGTGTAATCTTGGTTGTAGATTTCTCTCCTTCATCACTTTAAATATGTCCTGCCAGTCCCTTCTGGCTTGCCGAGTTTCTGCTGAAAGATCAGCTGTTAACATTATGCGGATTCCCTTTTGTGTGATTTGTTGTTTTCCCCTTGCTGCTTTTAATATGTTTTCTATTTATTTAATTTTTGACAGTTTGATTAATATGTGTCTTGGCATGTTTCTCCTTGGATTTATCCTGTATGGGACTCTCTGTGCTTCCTGGACCTGATTAACTATTTCCTTTCCCATATTAGGGAAGCTTTCAACTATAATCTCTTCAAATATTTCCTCAGTCCCTTCCCTTTTCTCTTCTTCTTCTGGAACCCCTATAATTCGAATGTTGGTGCATTTAATGTTGTCCCAGAGGTCTCTGAGACTGTCCTCAATTCTTTTCATTCTTTTTTCTTTATTCTACTCTGCAGTAGTTATTTCCACTATTTTATCTTCCTGGTCACTTATCCATTCTTCTGCCTCCGTTATTCTGCTATTGATCCCTTCTAGAGTATTTTTAATTTCATTTATTGTATTGTTCATCATTGCTTGTTTCATCTTTTGTTCTTCTAGGTCCTTGTTAAATGTTTCTTGCATTTTCTCTATTCAATTTCCAAGATTTTGGATCATCTTTACTATCATTATTCTGAATTCTTTTTCAGGTAGACTGCCTATTTCCTCTTCATTTGTTAAGTCTGGTTGGTTTTTATCTTGCTCCTTCATCTGCTGTGTGTTTTTCTGTCTTCTAATTTTGCTTATCTTACTGTGTTTGGGGTCTCCTTTTTGCAGGCTGCAGGTTCGTAGTTCCCGTTGTTTTTGGTGTCTGTCCCCAGTGGCTATAGTTGGTTCAGTGGGTTGTGTAGGCTTCCTGGTGGAGGGGACTAGTGCCTGTGTTCTGGTGGATGAGGCTGGATCTTGTCTTTCTGGTGGGCAGGTCCATGTCTGTGGTGTGTTTTGGGGTGTCTGTGGACTTATTATGATTGTAGGCAGCCTCTCTGCTAATGGGTGGCATTGTGTTCCTGTCTTGCTAGTTGTTTGGCAGAGGGTGTCCCACAGTCTAGCTTGCTGGTAATTGAGTGAAGCTGGGTGCTGGTGTTGAGATGGAGATCTCTGCGAGATTTTCGCCATTTGATATGTGGGGCTTGGAGGTCTCTTGTGGACCAGTGTCCTGAAGTTGGCTCTCCCACCTCAGCAGCACAGCACTGATTCCTGGCTGCAGCACCAAGTGCCTTTCATCCACATGGCTCAGAAAAAAAGGGAGAAAAGGTAGAAAGGAAGGAAGGAAGGAAGGAAGGAAGAAAGAAAGAAAGAAAGATGATCAAAGAAAATAAAGTAAGGTAAAATAAAATCATTAAGAAATTTTTTTTATTAAGAAAAAAAAATTTTTTTTATTAAGAAAAAAATTATTAAGAAAAAAATTTTTTTAAGTAAAAACAAAACAAAACAAAAAACGGATGGATAGAACCCTGGGACAAATGGTGAAAGGAAAGCTATACAGACAGAATCTCACACAGAAGCATACACGTACACACTCACAAAAAGAGGAAAATGGGAAAAAATAATAAATCTTGCTCTCAAAGTCCACCTCCTCAATTTGGGATGATTCATTGTCTATTCAGGTATTCCACAGATGCACAGTACATCAAGTTGATTGTGGAGATTTAATCTGCTACTCCTGAGGCTGCTGGGAGAGATTTTCCTTTCTATTCTTTGTTCGCGCAGCTCCCGGGGTTCAGCTTTGGATTTGGCCCCGCCTCTGCGTTTAGGTCGCCGGAGGGCATCTGTTTTTCGCTCATACAGGACGGGGTTAAAGGAGCCGCTGATTTGGGGTCTCTGGCTCACTCAGGCTGGGGGAAAGGAAGTGTACAGAGTGTGGGGTGAGCCTGCGGCAGCAGAGGCCGGCATGACATTTTACCAGCCTGAGGCGCCCCATGCGCTCTCCCGGGGAAGTTGTCCCTGGATCATGGGACCCTGTAGTGGCGAGCTGCACAGGCTTCCCGGAAAGGAGGTGTGGGGAGTGACCTGTGCTCGCACACAGGCTTCTTTGTGGTGGCAGCAGCAGCCTTAGCATCTCATGCCCGTCTCTGGGGTCTGTGCTGTTAGCCGCGGCTCGCGCCCGTCTCTGGAGCTCCTTTAAGCCGCGCTCTTAATCCCCTCTCCTCACTCACTAGGAAACAAAGAGGGAAGAAAAAGTCTCTTGCCTCTTCGGCAGGTCCAGACTTTTTCCCGGACTCCCTCCCGGCTAACCGTGGTGCACTAACCCCTTCAGGCTGTGTTCACGCTGCCAGTCCTCTCCCTGCACTCCAAACGAACCCCGAGCCTCAGCTCCCAGCCCCCGCCCGACCCGGCCGGTGAGCATACAAGATTCTCAGTCTGGTGAGTGCCGGTCGGCACCGATCCTCTGTGCGGGAATCTCTCTGCTTTGCCTTCCGCACCCCTGTGGCTGCACTCTCCTCCCGGGCCTCGAAGCTCCCCGCCTCCGCCTCCAGCAGTCTCCGCCCACGAAGGGCTTCCTTGTGTGTGGAAACCTTTCCTCCTTCACGACTCCTTCCCAGTGGTGCAGGTCCCATCCCTATCCTTTTGTCTCTGTTTTTTCTTTTTTCTTTTGCCCTACCCAGGTACGTGGGGAGTTTCTTGCCTTTTGGGAGGTCTGAGGTCTTCTGCCAGCATTCAGTAGGTGTTCTGTAGGAGTTGTTCCACATGTAGATGTATTTCTGATGTATCTGTGGGGAGGAAGGTGATCTGCGCATCTTATTCTTCTGCCATCTTCCTTTCCCCTCTCCTTTTCTTTTGATTTACAGCATGCACACATAATACCAATCCTTTGTACATTATATTTTCTATAAAATTTCCATTTTTTAGTTTAGCTTCCTTCTTTCACCAAGATATCTTTTGATGATCAAATATTCTTGTTTATTATAAAAGTTTTAAACCATATATAAAAGTAGAGAGAATAGTGTATTGAACCTGAAGTATCTATCACCCAATTTCAAACAACAATACATAACCAAATTTGTTCCATTTATAATCCTACACTCACAATTTACTCACTATGATACATTTTGAAATAAATCCCAGATGTCATATGATTTCAACTGTAAATATTACAGTGTGCATCTCAAAACTTAAGCAATCTTTAAAAATATCATGACCACAATGCCATTACTATTCCTACAGAATTAATAATCATTAATATACTTAAATAATTGGTATTCATATTTTCCAGTTATCTCATTTTTTGACTGTTTGAATTGTGTTGGTATACAGTTCATACATTTTAACTGGTTGAAATTTCTATAATTGTCATTTTTTATTAATTCTCATTGGAGCATAGTTGTTTTACAATGTTGTGTTAGTTCCTTGCTGTACAGCAAAGTGAATCAGTCATACGTATACATATATCCACTCTTTTTTAGATTTTCTTCCCGTTCATGTCACCACAGAGTGTTGAGTAGAGTTTCTTGTGCTATATAGTAGGTTCTCATTAGATATCTATTTTATACATAATAGTGTACATATGTCAGTCCCAATCTCCCAGTTCATCCCACCTCCCCTTCCCCACTTCATAACCATAAGTTTGTTCTCTACATCTGTGACTCTGTTTCTGCTTTGCAAATAAATTCATCTCTACCATTTTTCTAAATTCCATATATAAGCAATATTATATGATATTTGTTTTTCTTTTTCTGACTTACTTCACTCTGTATGACAATCTCTAGGTAAATGTCTTTTAATCTATAAATTTCCCACAATTTTATCCCTGTACTTACTTTTGTTGAAGACATGATACTTATTCTGTAGTTTCCATAGTCCTAAATTTAAGGTTTTTACCATTGGGGTATCAATTAAAAAGCTCCTCTTTCTTTTGCATTTCTCCATATTGGTTATTGTATCTAATATTTTGATCAAAATTTTCTTTTTTTTTGGTAAGACGGTTTTGTAGGTTGTATTGTGTATTTCCATCAGATGTGCATAAAAACTGATTGCCTTTTTTGTGATGTTATCAGCTATTGTTTACTGTCTATTTTTAATTTCATTATTATACTTGCTTAAGTAGGAGAGACAGGGTGGTAAAATGTGGTCCCTCTTACTGTAACTTGGCCCAGAGTGGAAACTTTCTTTGTGTTTTGTTTGTTTGTTTTACTCACAATATTTAGATATTTGTTCTTGACTTGTAGTTTTTAAGTGACTTAGATTCAATTTCAGATATTTCCCATATGAATTACTGATACTACCACTTCCAGTAATTGTACAGTCCTTCCTTTCCCCAGTGGTATGCCTTGACACAAAGAGTATAACTTACTGAAATAATTATGGAAAGTAGACATTTCTATGCCCTAGGACTTTAGGATTCCACTGCTAAATATATATCCTTGAAAAACTCATACACATATGTGCCAAGAGACATATAAAAGGGTTTTTATCTAAGCTCTTCATAATTCTCCAAATCCCAAATGCCAGTCTATAGTAAATTGGATACATGCATTATGGTAAATTTTCACCATGGGCATTGATACAGTAGTGAAAATGAATGAACTTTGGGTATGTGCAATAGCATTGTCAAAGCTTGGTACCATAATGTTGAATGTTTTAAATTTAAATCTTAGAAAACTACACGCAGTTTGATGTTCTTTAAAAAAAATTCAAACATAAGCTAAACCATATATATACACACCCACACATGCACACACCTGCACATATAACCGTTATTAAAACACAGAATAACAATTACTTCTGGTTGTAGACAGAATAGAACAGTTATAAACAGGATAGGAAAAAGCACATGAGCTATATGGGTACATGTTAATTATTTTTGAAGACTTGGTTATTGGATTTGGTACTAAATTCACCAGTATTCCTTAGATTCTTAAGAAAAAATACATAAATACATATAGAAATAAAGCATATGAAAGTGGCCAGATTTGTATCAATAATTACAGTGTATTATGAACCAAGTATTGTGAGTAATCTCATTCTGTGTTCCATTAAAAATTATTCCCTGGTAATATTATTACTCAAATAATAATTTATGTTTAGGTGTGATAATTATATGAAACAAATATTATTTAAGGTACTTTTGATGGTTTATGAAGAGGGAGCAACTGTATTCTAGTAGAAATAGTCCTGGACTTGGATTAGAGGACAGAATTCCATCACTTATTAGTTACAAATAAAATGACAGATAGCATGCTTTGTTTCATCTAATCTTAGTGTATATAACACTAATTACTATTAGACTAGAAGTAATCAGTAATTGTGATAATAGCACAAATGTATAAGCTTGCATGTGGATTAAAAAAATCAAGATTAACAATTGTACTGCCTGTGTAAGCTATTTGACAACAGATAAACGTATTACATTGACATAATTAAAAACCAAGGTGAAATTCCTAACTACTCTCTAGTTGCATTTTTAAAACCCAGGTTCCTTCTGCCATTAAAAGCAAAGGTAGGTTGAGCATATTCACTCCAAATAAATAAATGGAGAGTGTGAGGAGAATTGGGAATGAGGTATGTGAAAGAACACTGGGATGAAAGTTTGGCAAGCAAACTAATATTACTGATGGACCCCTCAGTCAAAAGGACCTGCTGATCAGAACACCAGCCTTGGACTATTATAAACAGTGTTCACATTGTGTGAGAATTATTGTATGTTCTGGAGTTTTTTTGTTATAGCAGTTTGCTTATCAGCTAATATATCATCCAGTGCTTCTCCTACCTGCTTTCTACTGTATAAAGAACTGAAGATTTAATAGCAAATATAACAGAGGTTAAGAAGCCAAATTTTGTTGAAGCCTGGTCTGCTGACTAGTAGCTGGCGAATCTTGGATAGTTTTCAGTTTCTTTGTTTCTGAATACACTCATGTGTAATATGGAATTACTAATACCATCTACCTCAAGAATTGATATTCTGTTGGTATGCCTTGATAGCTGTAACAACAACATGAATTTTAATCCTATGTAAAAATATTAAAAGTTTAATAGTACAAAATGTTGGGCATATATGATACAACCAATATATAGTAGCAGTTTTAACATTAATTTAGATAAAATTAGAGATACCTCCCAAGAAAGCAAATAAAAACAAGTTTTTTGGAGGGATGAGGTGGAGGTTAGGATTTTCTTGAGTTTTTGTTTGTTTTCAACTCTATGACCAAGGGTAAATCTACCCTATAAGGAGGAATGCAAGGTACATGTCTTTGAAGAAACAAGAACTCACAGCTCCCTTTTCTCATGTAGCCTAAAGCAGGTTATTAATTTCACATTTTTATTTAAGTGCTAAAACTTTTTTCCTACGTAGTTTGAGAGGCAGATTTGTTTACTTAATGCAGCAAAGTGTTGAGAGTAAGAATGTATGACAGTTCATTGTAATTTGCTCATTGGTTGATGGGCATCTTCAGTCCCTTTACTTGATCTTAGCTTCTGCAGGAATGCTCACATTAGGGGAACATCCAGCTTCATATGGCCCCGCATGGGGTTTTGGTATCACTTTACTAGATAGATAAAACAAGAGAATAGAGTTGACTAGCTGCTTGGGTGGACACATCTTATTGCCTAAATGGTTCATTTACACCGATCATTGATGCATTACTTCTTGCCCCTGAACTCTCTCAAGCTGTGTTTTTATCTCTGAAACACGCCCTTTTCTCCACAATCACTCAAGATGTATTTTTTTTCTAGCATTGCTTATAAAATCTCACTTTCTCCATGAAACCTCTTTGGCAGCTTTAGAGAAACAAAAAGGGTATATTACATTCCTACACAAATATGCATAATCGCATGCCTATGCATTCCATTATTTAAGTAAAAGCATTGCTGAATATCCTTCATCTCTGAATACACGTATGATGTTTCTCTGTGTCAGGCTGTATTGTTTTACTTTCAGCATTGAGATAAACGAGAAAGAGTTAGCTTCTTCCTTAGTTCGTCACATTTTAACATTTGTCGCACTTTATAATGCTCCTTACTGAGAAATATGTCCAAGATTATATCAGAAGATGCCATTGTTGGACCTTATGCCCAGATTTTGAGAAGATTCTTGTTGTAGCCTTAAGCAGTTCCGGAAATAGCAGCCCTGCTTTTTACTAGGCTCAGGTCTTAGTTTTTCTTTTATACTACTTTCTGGACATTCACAAATTCCCAGGATGTCATCCTCAAGTTACAAAATGCCTGCCTTCTTATTCTATCGGGAGTCACAATGGCCCCTGTTGTCAGGTGTCCTTTTGATACAGGAGAATACTGTGAATAGTGCCTGAGTTAGTGCTATAGTTGAATACCATGCACATGTGGAAGAATTCTCATAAGTGTCTTTTCATACAGATAAACAAGCAAAGAGTTATAAGTAATATGGAATATTTAAAATTAAAACTTTCTAGTAAAGCAATATTTATGCTTTCAGTTGTCTGTTAGTGTTTCCTTATCAAGAAACAATGTGCTATAGTGGAAAATATTTTAGGGTATAAAATAAAAACAAATAAAATTTTGGTGTGTTGGCTTAGTCTTCCATTTACCCAGGTTTGAGCAAATAATATAACCTCTGGGAGTTAGCTTTTTATTCTTAAATTGTGAAGAATAAGCTCTGTTTACCATTAAGTTTGCTATGGAAATCAGATAATATTTAACTGGGCTTGTGAAGCACTCCTTTTACCAAGAAGGAGATAATAAGAAAATAATCTGAAATTATGTAAATTTTATTCAAATATAATATTGCTAATTCCCTTCTATGTAGTCTGCTCTTTTTAAGGGTGATCTGTTCATGTTAATAATTATTATACTGATAATTCTTTACCTACAAATCAAAGATTTTATGTACCACAGAGAATGTTTATTGTAACTAAGTAAACCAGCTGTGGACTTTCGATCAGTACATCAATATTTAGATTTTTTAGCTTTTATTTCAGCTGCATTATGCCAGTCAAGTCTCTTCATATAAGGAAGGAAAATGAACAACTAGTAAGACATTTGATGTGTCGTTCTGATGAACTTTAGAATGCTTAATATCATCTTGTTTAATTTCATGTTTCATAAAAGCTTCTCAATTGCAGGATCAATTACTTTCAGTTTCCACATCAATCAGTCCAGATGGTTCTCATTATTTGCTAAGGATAGCTGCAAATTGAAATTTTTGAACTCATGGTGCATATTGTGTTAATCCTTGATATGGAAGGGTCCCTCTGCAGAATAATAAGTGGAGCTGAAAAAGGTATGTTTTATATTCACAAACCAAACCTTATTTAAAGATTGAAAGAGACTCTTTAGTGTTATACCCAGATGAACATCAAAACATACAGTCTTCAGAAAAATCAAGTCATTTCACTTATGTATTCATTGCTGAAATAAGAACATCATTTCATTTCTGACTCTACATTGAATTTTGATTGGAAGGAAAAAAAAAACCCTCAGGATTGTTTTGTATTGAAGAATAAGCTATAACTTGTTCTGTAAACACTGTTTGTTGTTAGACTAAAAATGTGAGTTATATTTCCTTGTATATGAGACAATTCCTTTATTGTCAATTCTTCCTGAATTTAACTAATAGCTAGAATGTATTCCAATTTGGGTAGTTTGAAATATAATGTAACTGATACAGAATAATGATTTTACTTACTGATTTAGTTAAGAAGGTAGTTTTTAATGACATCCATTTCCATTTGGTTGCATTTTCATCTTCTTCAGTCATTTTCCATATTGAAAGTGATTATAAAGATTAATTTGTATTCAAACTTCTTATATTTTATATAAACAATATAAATTTGGATGAGGAATCCATTTATTCTTAAGGTTATTAATACATTTATTGGGGAAAATGTACAATTCTCCTGAATGTTCAAACAGTAAGAGAATTAAAAAGGGACAGAAATAATAATAATAATTGAAGGGTCAATTCCTTAAAAGGATATTACAATTGTAAATGTATGGGCATCCTAACATTGTAGGACCTAAATATTTAAAGCAAATAGTAAAATAAATGAAGGGAGATATAGACAACAGTACAATAGTAGTAAAGGACTTCAGTACTCCACTTTCAACCATGGATAGATTATCCAGACAGAAAATTAACAAACAGTAGACCTGAATAAAAATATAGACCAATGAATCTAATAGATATACTCAGAACATTCCATCCAACAGCACTGGATTTCTGTGAATGCCCTCCAAGTCCATCCATGTTGCTGCAAATGACAAAATGTCATTCTTTTTCATGGATGAGTAGAATTTCATTGTGTGTGTATGTATATGTGTGTATGTATATATATATATATATATATTAATATATCTCACACCTTCTTTATCCATTCATCTGTTGATGGACACTTAGGTTGCTTCCATATTGTGACTATTGTAAGTAATGCTGCTATGAACATTGGGGTGCATGTATCTTTTCAAATCAGTGTTTTCATTTTTGAGGGGATAGATACCCAGGAGTGGAATTGCTGGGTTTTATGGTAGTTCTATTTTTAGTTTTTTGAGGAACCTCCATACTGTTTTCCATAGTAGCTGCACCAATTTACATTCCCAGCAACAGTGTAGGAATATTCCCTTTTCTTCACATCCTCGCCAACATTTGTTATTTGTGTTCTTTTTGATGATAGCCATTCTGACAGATGTGAAGTGATATCTCATTATGATTTTAATTTGTATTTCTCTGATGATTAATGATGTTGAACATCTTTTCATGTGCTTTTTGGCAATTTGTCTTCTTTGGAAAAGTGTCTGTTCAGATCTTTGGCCCATTTTTTAATCAGGTTGGGTTTTTTGTTGTTGTTGTTTGTTTGTGTTTTTTTTGATGTTGAGTTGTTTGAGCTATTTATATATTTTCAATATTAACCTCTTAGCAGTCATATCGTTTGCAAGTATTTTCTCTCATTCATTATGTTTTCTTTTTTCTTTTTTCTTTTTTTTGCCACTGTTGTGGCCTCTCCTGTTGCAGAGCACAGGCTCCAGATGCGCAGGCTCAGCAGCCATGGTTCACGGGCCCAGCTGCTCCATGGCATGTGGGATCTTACCAGACCGGGGCACGAACCCGTGTCCCCTGCATCGGCAGGTGGACTCTCAACCACTGCGCCACCAGGGAAGCCCTTTCTTTTGGTTTTGTTGATGGTTTCCTTTGTTGTGCAAAAGCTTTTACGTTTAATTAGGTCTCATTTTTGTTTTGTTTCCTTTTCTTTAGGAGATATATCCCCAAACGATATTGCTACGATTTATGTCAAAGAGTGTTCCACATATGTTTCCTCAGGAGTTTTGTGGGTTTTGGTCTTACATTTAGGTCTTTATTACACTTTGAGTTTATTTTTGTATATAGTATTAGAAAATGTTCTAATTATATTCTTTTATATGTAGCTGTCCAGTTTTCCTAGCACCACTTATTGAAGAGACTCTCCTTTCTCTCCTTTCTCCTTTCTTGCTTCCTTTGTCATAGATTAAATGACTGTACATGCAAGGGTTTATTTCTGGGCTCTCTATTCTGTTCCACTGATCTATGTGTCTGTTTTCATTCCAGTCCCATACTGTTTTGATTACTGTAGCTTTGAAGTATAATCTGAAGTCAGGGAGAATCACTCCTCCTGCTCTGTTCTTTTTCAAAATTGTTTTGGCTATCAAGGCTCTATTGTGTTGCCATAGGAACTTTAAAATTATTTGTTCTAGTTCTGTGGAAAATGTCCTTGTTATTTTGGTAGGAATTACATTGAATCTGTAGATTGCCTTGGGTAGTATGGTCATTTTAACAATATTAATTCTTCCAATCCAAGAACATGGTGTATCTTTCCATCTGTTTGTATCATCTTAAATTTCTTTCATCAGTGCACTTATAGTTTTTTGAGTACACATCTTTTACCTCCATAGGTAGGTTTATTCCTAGGTATTTTATTATTTTTTGATATGATTGTAAATGGGATTGTTTCCTTAATTTTTCTTTCTGGTAGTTCATTGTAAATATATAGAAATACAACATATTTCTGTGTATTAATTCTGTATCCTGCAACCTTACCTAATTCATTGATGAGTGCTAATAGTTTTTTGGTGGTGCCTTTAGGATTTTCTGTGTATGGTATCATGTCATCTACAGTTTAACTTCTTCCTTTCCAATTTGGATTCTTTTTGTTTCTTTTTTGTTTGTTTGTTTAATTGCTGTGCATAGAACTATCCTGTAATACTGTGTTGAATAAAATTGGCAAGAGTGGGCATTCTGGTCTTGTTCCTTATCTTAGAGGAAGTGCTTTCAGCTTTTTCACTGTTTCACCATACTCATGATGTTAGCTGTGGGCTTGTCATATATGGCCTTAATTATGTTGAGGTATGTTTCCTCTATGCTAACTTCCTGGAGGCTTTTTAATTATAAATAAGTGTTAAATTTTGTCAAAATCTTTTTCTGCATCTATTGAGATGATCATATGGTTCTTATTCAATATGTTAATGTGATGTATCACATTGATTGAGTTGCAGATATTGAAAAATTCTTGCATCTCTGGGATAAATCCCACTTGATCATGGTGTGTGATTCTTTCAATGTGTTGTTGGAGTTGGTTTGCTAATATTTTGTTGAGAATTCTTGCATCTATGTTCATCAGTTTTATTGGCCTGTAATTTTCTTTTTTTGTGGAATCTTTGTCTGGTTTTTGTATCAGGATGATGCTGGCCCCAAATAATATGTTTGGAAGCATTCCTTCCTCTGCAATTGTTTGGAATAGTTTGAGAAAAATAGGTATTAATTCTTCTCTAAATTTTTGGTAGAATTCACCTGTAAAGCCATCTGGTCATGGACTTTTGTTTGTTGGGAGTTTTTAAATTAATGATTCAATTTCATTACTGGGAACTGGTCTGTTCATAATGATGTTGTCACTGTAGTAATTTTAGGTGGTATAATAGGCACATAGTCAGGATTTTGATAAGAGCTGAAGATCCAAAATTGAATGTGACCTTGATCTGAGGGAGACACAGGAAACAGAGAACACCCAAATAGAAAATAGTACTAGCAGATTATGAGGGAAATAAAGTGAGGTGATAGCTAGTAACCAGGGAGGCAATCTTCATTAATTAATTATGGTTGTTAGGAAACATTTTAGCTGAAATTTTGAAGAAAAAACAACCTAACTATACAAAGGACCAGAGAAAGATTATTCTAAAAAGAGAGAACAATAATCATGCAATCCTAGGGGTAGAAAAAATGATTGGTATATCCAAAGATTTACAAAGTGATTAAGAAAGTTTGGGGTATGATAAACGTTATGGACTAAATTTGTCCCTCCAAAATTTAGATGTTTGAAATTCTAATCACCTGTGTGATTCTATTAGGAGGTGAGGACTTTGAGAAGTACAATAATTAGGTCATGAGGGTGGAGCCCTCATGAATGAGATTAGTACCCCCAAGAATAGAGAGAAGAGAGGTTGCTTCCTCTCTGCTCTTTCTGCCATGTGAGGACATGATGAGAAGATGACACAATGAGATGATCATCTGCAAAAGAAGAAGCAGGTTCTCACCAGAACTCAGTTATGCTGGAACTCTGATCTTGGAATTCCTAACGTCTGGAACAATGAAGATTAATTTCTGTTGTTTAAGCTACTCAGTCTAGAGTAATTTGTTATTGTCTGAGACAGTAAGAAAGAAAGGGATTGTATGAAGTGTGGTTGGAAAGAAGTAGACAGGAAAATGTCAAACCTGGATCTATGTCATCATAAAGGAGTTGGCTTTTTTTTTTTTCTATCAGCAACAGAAAGACAATCAAGGAATCAAAGCAGTGTGTGGGGAGTGAAGAGTTAAGATCCTGTGTGCTTTTTTCAAAATATCACTCTCTACTGTGAAAGTAAATTACTGAGGGAGAAGTTGAAATGTAAGGGAGTAGAGAGGCAGATTTGGATGTATTGTCATATTTTAGGGGAGTGATAGGGTGGCTTTGACTAGAGTTAACAACAGGTAAAGAGAAAAATGGAAATTTGGGGACATGAATAGTGATGGAAAGAGAGGAATATAGATTAATCTCAGCTTTGGGGCAGGAGTTTCACAGGCACACTGTGGCGCCATTTATTGAAATGAAAAACTATTCAGTGAATTTTGTTTCAATCTCAGACACACTAAGGTTGAGATTTCTGTTAGATATCCAGGAGATTTCAAGTAGGAGATTGGATATATAGCTAAAGTATTATATTTGCAATTATCTTTCTTCAGTTGATCTTAGATGAATATCAGATAAATGAGTTGAGGTACAGTGAAAGGATTCCATTAAACTTAGAGCTATCTGGGTTCATATCATGGTCTTTCCTCTTTCTTACCTATGTGACTAGAATGAGTGATAAAAATCTCTCTGAGATTCAGTTTTCTCATCTATGCAGTGGTGGTAATAATAATAATAATACCTGCTTGATATGCATAATGTGAAAATTAAGTAAAATTACTCATACGAAGTAGCTCCAACCCTGAAGGTTATAAGATTAAAAAATTTTGGAGTCTAAATAAATATGCATTGTCCTCATCTAGTTTTCCCATTTTTGAATAAAGAAGGAGACATAGGAAGATATCCTATATCCATTTGTCTATTCTATAATATTTGCACAGGGGTCTCAGTGTATAGTTACAACTGTTTTTTAATTCATCTTGACTGATACTCTTTGGCCAATGTTACCAGTTTTAAAAAGTGAATAATTCTGGTAATTCAAGCAAAACTTGTTCTTAAGCCATCAACTTACATATGTGACACCACTTCTTTTGGTATTAGTGAAAAGTCTTGCAAAATATCATCTCTTTCTGTGAAAGCACTTCATTTTCTTTTCCTATTTTTATTTTTAAATATAAGGAACATAAGAATCAATAACTTGTTCACAAGTCCTAGAACCAGGTAAAAATCTCACCCACAAATCTGAATTATAACACTGACTTACAGATTTAGGCCTTTATAAACACCTTTTAACCTATTCCCTTTCTGCATGGATATAAATATATTATGTACCCTAGGAGACAGAATTTTCATGGTTGTTTGCTGTAGTGCTTTTGTAAAAAAGAACAGAATATACTTTCACTGTCACAGAAAATCAGAGTTTCATAGTTCTCTTGATCCTTGATGATTTTGCTTCTTTTTTTTTTTTAAGGTACTACTGGAAAAAAAAAACCTTAAAGACAAAAGAAAAATAATGAATGGATATTTTCTTCTCTCTTCTGAGTTGGAGAGATTTGCTGTCCTTGTAAAAACACTGGAGCCTCTTTGATTTTGACTCATTTTGTAATTCACAATTTCAGCTTAGTAGTCTATGAGACCTCATGTATTTTTGTCCAGAAAGCAGAAGACATTTTCTATAATATAAAACTAATGTCTTTGAAGGGATTCCAGAACTTCACTTATCAGTAGTATTTTCAGTAAGTAAGACCACCTCTCTGTGATCCGAGGGATTTTAAGTTTATTTGGATTAAATCATGCCACAGGCTAGAATTCTCTAAGGTTTATTAAAGATGCATTATTAAAGATGAATAATTCTTTTCCATACCATCAGACAGCATATCTTCTATAAAACAGTATTAGACTTTCTGCTAAGTACGGGACATTTCTTGTCACCCATATTTGAAAACAAACTTCAAGGAGATTATTCATTTTCTTTGTATAAAACAATCTTTCAGGACTGTATATTGAAATCATTCTTCAGAAGACAAAATATTACTTGCATTAGGTATTCCTTTCCCTTTCTCAGAAGTCCAAGGGGTTAAGTGGAAGTTTGTACAAGCAGTCATGCACCTTTCTCCAGAAAATGAGAGGGAACAACTTTTAGTATTTTGGTATTACTTAAAATTAAATGTTTTGGTCCTATAATTAAGATTGGGTATGTTAATTACTTTCCCCTCACTACCATCCCTTCTGAACTCCTGAGTTTCTCAGTAATCTGTGAAGATCCTGAAACATTTTTGCATTTTCAGAACTAAAGTTCTGAGTGATTTGGGAATTAACACCCTTTAACCTGTCATGAGGCAGTCATCTGTCCAGTAGCACCTCTTGTGACTTTTCTCCATTTTCATAAAGAGGAAGGATGAGAAAATCTCCAGATTTGCTTGAAGATGGACTCAGGCAATGACCACTCATGATCAAAGTTACTGTCCTACCTACCTAGGTATATAAAGCCTTCTTGTGCACCTTATTGTCTATTCAAAGAAAGAGAAGAGTGAAAGATAGTCTTTCAATTTGGAGCATTTGAAATGCCAAGTCATTGCCTTTTGACATCCTAAAATGCCTCACAAAATTATAAAGTTTTATGAATAATGCTCTATGCAATTGGCTGGAATGAGAGGTACGTTATTCATTTACCTTGATGTAACTCAGATATATTCCATGGGCATGATTATATAGATACACTTATTTGAGTTTTTCTCAATTAGCTGTTGTCTGCATCAGGTGTAATTCTACCTCAGCCCATACTGTGTGCAACTGCCTACGCTCATCTTCGAACTCCCCTTTATTTCTGCCCAGTGTCACTTTAATGGTTTCATTTAACTTGCTTATCTGCACCCTGCTTTGCCTTTTGGCTCACTGACTGTTTTCTTCTTCTTGCCTTAGTAAACTGGCTTAATGACTAGTATTTTAGCCTCATTTAGCCTTAAGATTCTCTTGCAAATATCCCTTGGACATCCCATATAAATGATAGTATTTCTGAGCACTGACTTCCTTCACTTCTCTTTTCTTAGTCCTCCCCATTGTTATGACAATGGAAAGTGAAGAGTTTAGTCATTTTCTTTGTGTTAGAAGAAATGACCTTAATTTTGCCACAGATATACAAGTGTTTTTATTAATAGTGGCTGCTGAACGATCTAGAAAATGATGGTAAACGGTGTGTGTGTGTGTGTGTATTTTTATAGCTATCTCATCATCTGTATAGAGAGATTTGTTAAATATCTAAGTAAACATCATTTTTATAAAATGAAGTATGGGAGTGTTAAAATCAAGTGAACAAAATAGAACTATATATTCATGACTTGGAATCTCTCCTACACAATTCCTTGAAGGACTGCTTAATTGCTAATTGTTTCTGCTTTCTCCACCAAAAAGACTAATATTTGGATTTAAAATGAAAAGGAAAATCTTTTTCCTTTCAAAAGTGGAAAGTGGAATTTCTTTAGGAAGTAACTATAGAGCATCCTACAGGGAGAGTGAATCAGATTAAAACAATCACTGTAGGAATTTCCTTGTTAGAGAATATCCAGCCTTGCCTTGAGGGAAAATGTATCTCTCTCTTGCTGCTTTGTTTCTCGGCTTTTTGACTATGTCAATTTACACCTTAGTAAAACTATTACCCATTCCAGGAACATGCCTCTCATAGGTGCAGCCAATCTACTGCAGTTGATCTTCCTGGTTCAGTTAGTCCATTTGGGTTCTTCCTCTGCTTCTATAACAATTTTCTGAAACAGAATATATATATTTATGCCCAGGTTCAA
The DNA here is from genome assembly GCF_949752795.1 of Hyperoodon ampullatus. Taxonomy (NCBI): domain Eukaryota; kingdom Metazoa; phylum Chordata; class Mammalia; order Artiodactyla; family Ziphiidae; genus Hyperoodon; species Hyperoodon ampullatus. The sequence goes on from NC_136914.1 coordinate 87,843,627, forward strand.
AAGTGGTCTTCATTGGGGGCAATTATAATCTTTCCTCTGTGTCTGCTCTCTGGCCTTGGCAGGACATAGTCATTGCCTGATTTTCTTTTGGATCAGAGCCCTATCTCTGGCATTTTTGGCTCTACTCTTAAATTTAGATTTCCATCCCTGCAATGCCTCTCAAATCAATTTTGAAATTCAAGATGGGTAGAGATCATGAAATTTTTAGTTCTCAAGACTTGTGCTCAGTTTAATTATTTCCTAGGAATCTGATTAGTTTATAAATGGAATTGTAAAGTTGTTGTACATTATTTCTGAAGAAATGTGAAGAACAAGAAATGTAACTGGTTAGACTATCACATCAAAGATCCCCAATGAACTAAGCCTCCTCATATCTACACCCTTTTATGGTCCTCTGCCACACTGAGTTTCTAGAAACTTGATAAGTGATAGTGAATTAGGGCTAGCATTTGGTAAATGCTAATGATATCATGGAAGATATGAGGCATTAATTGGTATTTCATCCATTGCTGGATGTTTTGCACAGCATAACACACTCCCATCAGGACTACCTGTCATTTAAAGTAGAAATTCTCAAGTATAGGCTGAGGGGAAGGAGGGCAACCTCAATCCCAGGGAGGCAGATACCCCAGGTGGGGAATCACTTCACTTAACCTGTATTGCTTGAATAGACTATGATTAACAGTTAGGGAGTAAATATTTTATTTTTTATGGACTTTCCCTGGCAAGGCAACGTGAGTGAGAATTAAAAATGATTCTCACTAGTTTGGTAGCATGTTAGTTAATATAATGCTAGCAATTGTGACAAACAAACTCCAGTGGGTATAATGTCTCAAAAAAAGAACTCATTCAAAGTCCACAATGGGTGTTCCTTATGACAGGTGTTTTTCCCCCAAGTGATGTTCCAGGAGCCCAGTCTCTTTTATCTTGTGCTTCTACCATGATCTTGTGGATCATTGTGTTCATTTGCATTAATCCAGGAAAAGAAAAAAAATAAAATAAAGGAAGAGCACAGAAAATTTTACATGGGGTGGTATTTTTATGGAGAAGACCTGGGAGTAATGCTTATGATTGCTAGTCACATTCTATTTGCTAGAGCACGAACTCCTACCTCCAAATCGCCAAGGGCAGAAAAAGGCTGGGAAATACTGACTAGCAGTTTGTCCAGGAAAATGATGAAATAGGGTTGGTGAGCTGTTATAGCAGTTGCTGACATAGCATCAATATTGTGCCTCAACATCCAACGAAGGGAGGTGTTAAGTGAGGAAAAGTAAATTAGGACTAAATAGATATCGTGCTCCAAATTTATTGCAAAGAATTCCCTGATTTTCAAAAATTATGTATTTCATTTTATACTCATATATATCTTGCTGTTCTTGCTTACCACCAACTTTAGCTTTGAAATTTTGCTGGTTCCCTAATCCGTCAAGACTCTCAGCTCTCAACTTGGTAACTCTGGCTATCACACAACCTGGGAATATATTTAATATATAATAATGGCAGTTAGTTAGAGGGGTGACAAATGATGCTGAATAGTAGAGGAGAATGGAGAGAAAATAGTGTAAATTCCAGAGAAAAATGTTTTTTTTTTTTTTGCTAGTCTCTTTAAAGTAATTGGTTCTTGATGTGGGAAAAGAAGGAATCAACCCTAAAGATATTTGACTCTTTTCTTTGAAGACTTTCCCTAAATAACCATTTCCTTTGTGCCAAATCTTATTCTCTACCTTTTTGTATTAGTTATAGTCCTAGAATTTTTTTTAAATGACCATGCATGATTCAGCCTTTATGAAATTATGTTGGAAATCTTTTAACTTGTGTTGGGAAATGCAGAAAGTACTGGTAGAATGAGCAAAACATTTTTTTATGGTTTATTCATGCCAGTAAACTGAGTCAACAAGGGCATCCCAAACAAGCTGTGGCACGGGGAGAGAATGAGGCAGAAACAACATTCACATGCAGCACACTTCAAATTGCAAGTTTGAAATCACCTGCGCTCTGTCCTGGAGCAGTGGGTTTTTCTCCATAGAAAGTTCTTATCTACTGCAGAGGGAAGATTGGATTATATAAGGGTAATCAAACATTTCAGATTGTAGATATTCTGATTCTCAATGAAATCAAATTTTAGACCTCAACATTATGGACTCTTAACTAGGGAAGAGTGGTAACTGGGGAATTTCATAAAAAAGCATATGAATATCTCCCAAGCTTCATGCTCTGTGTTATATTTTCTGCATTAAAAATGTAGGATTTTTATAATTGTGCATAATTTAAATGGAAGACTACTTTTTGACACAAAAGTTCTAGGAAAGTTTTTTGAAATTGATGCATTAGAGAAAATTGTGTATAAAGAAGTTAGAAATATCAGACCCCTAAGGTGCTTTATCTTATTACTTTCTTTTATTGATGGAGAATGAAAGGCCTACATATGTTGAATGACTTTTACCCAAGTTTACAAATGGAGTCACATATATTGAGTTTTGACAGGTCTCCTTTCTCTCATTACAATGTTCTTTAATATTAAATAAATATATAGAAGCAGAAAATTATTTTAAAACCAATGTTAATTTTTGCAACCTGAAACAAGTGACATTTCTTTCAATAGTCACAAAATATATTAACAGAAAAGAGGTAGGGTTTAGCTTTGTTTCTGCTAACCAAATGAGAAAAAGAAAGCAATATATTGAAATGACTGAATATTGAGCTAGAATTATTCATCATAGTTTTGGACAGAAACTTATGAAATAGAGCTTAATGAACTGGGAAAATTAACTAAAAATTATCTGGGTGAAAAAAATTGCATTAGTATGTCAGTTATTAAAAAAAATAAAGCCAAAACAAAACAAAAAAGACAATGGAGAATTTCACCATCTCATTATTCATGAGAATATGCTCACTATGACATTACAAACATGAGGATATGGAAAGATGAACAACATCTTCTGAAAGCACCTAGAAGCATTTTTCTCCTGTGAAAGTATAATGGCATGCATATGTGAGAAAAAAATTCTTTGGATTTTGGCAGTATTCTTACAGTAATTAGCTGCAGTGGGAATGTTTATGGGTACATATTTACATAAACTAAAATGAGAATAAGACAAATTAGGTGAATGGCTATTATTTCCAAATTAGGGGAAGATAAAATAGGATGATGGAAAGAGGGATAAACGTTCAGATTGTACACTAAAAGTCTTGGTCAAGGTGATACATTGACTAAAATAACCAACTGTATAAGGTAAACTGTTTGCTGTTCATCAGGATTTTATTATAGAATATTAATCATATAGAAGAAAAAGATACAAAGTTTACTTCTTACAGTGCGAGCTTTATTTCCATAGAACAGTGAGAAAGAATATATAAGGCATAAAATGATTACCATTATAATGTACCTGTTAAACCAATATTAGTGTGTTGGGCTGCTATGCTTTTTCTTTCCAATTAACATCAAACTTGGGTGTCTAGATATAGATAGTTTAATGAGAATACAATTCCATATCTTCAAGTTCTATAAAACTCATATATAAAATTAACCTGAGAACAGGCCATAGGTGTGCTCTCAAAACTGTTGTTTCACTTTACAGTAGAAAGGCCTAGCTCGTTCCCATTCTGTATCTAACTATGGTGCATTATGGGATGTAAAATTTATGTGGGCATCAAACAGGTAGACAAATCAATATATCAGTTTTAGGTCCCTCTTTTAATAAATGCTTCTTTGTTTCATACATATCTATTTTAATGGTAAAGAGCTACATTAGAAAATGTGTTTAAAACTATATGAGGAAGACTCATCATCGTACAGGAAGATGCGTGAAGAGCTCTGGCTTATGAGCATGTTTGTTTCTTGCATTGGCTGATTTTCAAGCTAGTGCCGCTATAAAGGATTTCGATAATCTTACCTAATTGAGAGGAAAAGAGAAATACCATAGCAGACAAGCTGAGGTCAACATTTTGTGGCCCATATGAGGAGCCAGAAAACACTTCCAATTACTCCAAGACTGGGGAGCAAACAGCTGTGCGGCTCACAGGGTCTTGGTGCTCTGGCTGGCTGTCAGGCCTGAGCCTCTGAGGGGGGAGAGCCGACTTCAGGATATTGGTCCACCAGAGACCTCCTGGCTCCACAAAATATCAACGGTGAAAGATCTCCAAGAGATCTCCATCTCAATGCTAAGACCCAGCTCCAATCAACGATGAGCAAGTTACAGTGCTGGACACCGTATGCCAAACAACTAGCAAGACAGGAATACAACCCCACCCATTAGCAGAGAGGCTGCCTAAAGTCATAATAAGTTCACAGACACCCCAAAACAAACCAATGGACATGGTCATGCCCACCAGAAAGATAAGATCCATGCTCATCCACCAGAACAGAGGGACCATTGCCATCCATTAGGAAACCTACACAACCCACAGAAACAACCTCGCCCACTGGGAGCAGACACCAAAAACAATGGGAACTAAAAACATGCAGCCTGCAAAAGAAGACACCAAACACAGTAAGTAAAGCAAAATGAGAAGACAGTGAAACACACAGCAGATGAAGGAGCAAGGTAAAAACCTACCAGACAAAACAAATGAGAGGAAATAGGCAGTCTACCTGAAAAAGAATTCAGAATAATGATAGTAAACATGATCCAAAATCTTGGAAATAGACTGGAGAAAATACAAGAAACATTTTAAAAGGACCTAGAAGAAATAAGGAGCAAAGAAACAATGATGAACAAAAGAGTAAATGAAATTTAAAATTCTCTACAAGGAAACAATAGCAGAATAACTGAGGCGGAAGAACAGATAAGTGACCTGGAAGATAAAATAGTGGAAATAACTACCACAGAGCAGAATAAAGAAAAAAGAATGAAAAGAATTGAGGACAGTCCAGAGACCTCTGGGACAACATTAAACACACCAACATTCGAATTATAGGGGTCCAAGAAGAAGAAGAGAAAAAGAAATGGACAGAGAAAATATTTGAAGAGATTATAGTTGAAAACTTCCCTAATATGGGAATGGAAATAATCAGTCAAGTCCAGGAAGCACAGAGAATCCCATACATGATAAATCCAAGGGGAAACACACCAATACACATATGAATCAAACTATCAAAAATTAAACACAAAGAAAAAATATTAAAAGCAGCAAGGGAAAAACAACAAATAACATACAAGGGAATACCCATAAGGTTAACAGCTGATCTTTCAGCCAAAACTTTGCAAGCCAGAAGGGAGTGGCAGGACATACTTAAAGTGATGAAAGGGAACAACTTACAACCAAGATTACACTACACAGAAAGGACCTCATTCACATTTGACAGAGAAATTAAAAGCTTTACAGACAAGCAAAAGCTAAGAGAATTCAGCACCACCAAACCAGCTTTACAACAAATGCTAAAGGAACTTCTCTAAGCAGGAAACACAAGAGAAGGAAAAGACCTACAATAACAAACGCAAAACAATTAAGAAAATGGTAATAGGAACATACACATCGATAACTACCTTAAATGTAAATGGATTAAATGTTCCAATCAAAAGACATAGACTGGCTGAATGTCTACAAAAACAAAACCCGTATATATGCTGTCTACAAGAGACCCACTTCAGACCTAGGGACACATACTGACTGAAAGAGAGGGGGTGGAAAAAGATATTACATGCAAATGGAAATGAAAAGAAAGCTGGAGTAGCAATTCTCATATCAGAAAATATAGACTTTAAAATAAAGACTATTACAAGAGACAAAGAAGGACACTACATAATGATCAAAGGATCGAGCCAAGAAGACAATAAAACAATTGTAAATATTTATGCAGCCAACATAGGAGCACCTCAATACATAAGGCAAATACTAACAGCCATAAAAGGGGAAATCTACAGTAACACAATCATAGTAGGGGATTTTAACACCCCACTTTCACCAACAAACAGATCATCCAAAATGAAAATAAATAAGGAAACACAAGCTTTAAATGATACATTAAACAAGATGGACTTAATTGATATTTATAGGACATTCCATCCAAAAACAACAGAATACACATTCTTCTCAAATGCTCATGGAACATTCTCCAGGATAAAGCATATTTTGGGTCACAAATCAAGCCTTGGTAAATTTAAGAAAATTGAAATCATATCAAGTATCTTTTCTGACCACAATGCTATGAGACTAGATATCAATTACAGGAAAAGATCTGTAAAAACTACAAACACAGGGAAGCTAAACAATATACTACTTAATAATGAAGTGATGGCTGAAGAAATCAAAGAGGAAATAAAAAATACCTAGAAACAATTGAAAATGGAGATGTGACAAACCAAAACTTATGGGATGCAGCAAAAGCAGTTCTAAGAGGGAAGTTTATAACAATACAATCCTACCTGAAGAAACAGGAAACATTTCAAATAAACAACCTAACCTTGCACCTAAAGCAATTAGAGAAAGAAGAACAAAAATACCCAAATAGTAGCAGAAGGAAAGAAATCATGAAGATCAGATCAGAAATAAATGAAAAAGAAATGAAGGAAATGAGAGCAAAGATCAAAAAACTAAAAGCTGGTTCTTTGAGAAGATAAACAAAATTGATACATTATTAGACAGACTCATCAGGAGAAAAAGGGAGAAGATTCAAATCAATAGAATTAGAAATGAAGAAGGAGAAGTAACAACTGACACCGCAGAAATACAAAGGATCGTAAGAGATTACTACAAGCACCTATATGCCAATAAAATGGTCAATCTGGAAGAAATGGACAAATTCTTAGAAAAGCACAACCTTCCAAGACTAAACCAGGAAGAAATAGAAAATATGAACAGACCAATCACAAGCACTGAAATTGAAACTGTGATTAAAAATCTTCCATCAAACAAAAGCCTGGGACCAGATGGCTTCACAGGCGAATTCTATCAAACATTTAGAGAAGAGCTAACACCTATCCTTTTCAAACTCTTCCAAATATAGCAGAGGGAGGAACACTGCCCAACTCATTCTATGAGGCCACCATCACCCTGATACCAAAACCAGACAATGATGTCACAAAGAAAGCAAACTACATGCCAATATCACTGATGAACATAGATGCAAAAATCCTCCACACAATACTAGCAAACAGAATCCAAGAGCACATTAAAAGGATCAGACACCATGATCAAGGGGGGTTTATTCCAGGAATGCAAGGATTCTTCACTATATGCAAATCAATCAATGTGATACACCATATTAACAAATTGAAGGAGAAAATACATATGATCATCTCAATGGACACAGAGAAAGCTTTTGACAAAATTCAACACCCATTTATGACAAAAACTCTCCAGAAAGTAGGCATAGAGGGAACTTTCCTCAACATAATAAAGGCTACATATGAAAAATCCACAGCCAACGTCTTCCTCAGTGGTGAAAAAGAGAAACCATTTCCACTAAGATCAGGAACAAGACAAGGTTGCCCACTCTTACCACTATCTTTCAACATAGTTTTAGAAGTTTTAGCCACAGCAATCAGAGAAGAAAAAGAAATAAAAGGAATCCAAATTGAGAAAGAAGAATTAAACATGTCACTGTTTGCAGATGACATGATACTATACATAGGGAATCCTAAAGATGCTACCAGAAAACTACTAGAGCTAATCAATGAATTTGGAAAAGTAGCAGGATGCAAAAGTAATTCACAGAAATCTCTTGCTTTCCTATACATTAGTGATGAAAAATCTGAAAGTGAAATTAAGAAAACACTCCCATTTACCATTGCATGAAAAAGAATAAACAACCTAGGAATAAACCTACCTAAGGAGACAAAAGACCTATATGCAGAAATTATGACACTGATGAAACAATTTAAACATGATAAAAATAGATGGAGAGATATACCATGTTCTTGGACTGGAAGAATCAACATTGTGAAAATGACTCTACTACCCAAAGCAATCTACAGATTCAATGCAATCCCTATCAAACTACCACTGGCATTTTTCACAGAACTAGATCAAAAAATTTCACAAGTTGTATGGAAACACAAAAGACCCCAAATAGCAAAAGAAATCTTGAGAAAGATAAACAGAGCTGGAGGAATCAGGCTCCCTGTCTTCAGACTATACTACAAACCTACAGTAATAAAGACAGTATGGTACTGGTACAAAAACCAAAATATAGATCAATGGAACAGGATAGAAAGCCCAGAGATAAACCCACGCACATATGGTCACCTTATCTCTGATAAAGGAAGCAAGAAAATACAATGGAGAAAAGAAAGTGTCTTCAATAAGTGGTGCTGGGAAAACTGGACAGCTACATGGAAAAGAATGAAATTAGAACACTCCCTAACATCATACACAAGAATAAACTAAAAATAGATTAAAGACCTAAATGTAAGGCCACACATGATAAAACTCTTAGAGGAACATTGGCAGAACACTCTCTGACATAAATCACAGCAAGATCCTTTTTGACTCAACTCCTAGGGAAATGGAAATAAAAACAAAAATAAACAAATGGGACCTAATTAAACTTAAAAGCTTTTGCACAGCAGAGGAAACCATAAACAAGACGTAAACACAACCCTCTGAATGGGAGAAAATATTTGCAAATGAAGCAACTGACAATGGATTAATCTCCAAAATTTACAAGCAGCTCATGCAGCTCAATATTAAGAAAGCTAACAACCCAATCCAAAAATGGACAGAAGAGCTAAATAGACATTTCTCCAAAGAAGTTTTACAGATTGTCAAGAAACACATTAAAGAATGCTCAACAGCATTAATCATTAGAGAAATTCAAATCAAAACTACAATGAGATATCCTCTCACACCGGTTAGAATGGCCATCATCAAAAAACCTAGAAACAATAAATGCTGGAGAGGGTGTGGAGAAAAGGGAACCCTGTTTCACTGTTGGTGGGAATGTGAATTGATACAGCCACTATGGAAAACAGTATGGAAGTTACTTAACAGTTGAGCTCTACTAAATATAGAACTACCATATGACCCAGCAATCCCACTACTGGGCATATACCCTGACAAAACCATAAATCATAAAGCGTCATGTACCAAAATGTTCATTGCAGCTGTGTTTACAATAGCAGGACATAGAATTAACCTAAGTGTCCATCAACAGATGAATGGATAAAGAAGATGTGGCACATATATACAATGGAATATAACTCCGAAATAAAAAGAAACAAAATTGAGTTATTTGTAGTTGAGGAAGATGGACCTAGAGTCTGTTATACAGAGTGAAGTAAGTCAGAAAGAGAAAAACAAATACCGTATGCTAACACATATATATGGAATCTTAAAAAAAAAAAAGGTCATGAAGAACCTAGGGGCAAGATGGGAATAAAGACACAGACCTACTAGAGAATGGACTTGAGGATATGGGGAGGGGGAAGGGTAAGCTGGGACAAAGTAAGAGAATGGCATGGACATATATACACTACCAAACATAAGGTAGATAGTGGGAAGCAGCTGCATAGTACAGGGAGATCAGCTCGGTGCTTTGTGACCACCTAGAGGGGTGCGGATGGGAGGGAGGGAGACACAAGGGGAAAAGATATGGGGATATATGTATATGTATAACTGATTCACTTTGTTATAAAGCAGAAACTGACACACCATTGTAAAGCAATTATACTCCAATAAAGATGTAAAAAAAACATTATATTAGATGGCAGTATAATTAATGGTATAGAATCAGCAAGTTCGTAACAAAATGGTCCCTTATTGCCACAGAAATATTTTCAAATTCATGGCAATTGCATACTGAAAACCTTAACTGTAACAACCCTGACTTATATGACACTGCCTTTAGCAAAATCAACAGTTATTTTTATTTCTTTATCTGAGTAAACATTAGGCTTGTTTGTGCTGTTATGAATTCTCCTGTGTGTTTGTTTATTTGTATTTTTTATATTATGCTACTTATTCCTTTCCTGTGTCCCTCACTGATTCCATAAGTCATATATTCTCCCCTTAGATGCTGTATATTACACTGAATTTCAAGTGAGTCATTACTTCTTGGCAAGTTATGTGTGTTTGCTCTGCCAGCTTCTACCAAGAAAACTAAAATTAATGATAATTATTTGGACTTATGTGTGGTCAACTGTTAAGCATTTAGAAGTGAGAGTGTGAAAATCTTTAATATAATGGATTGGATCTATTTCTATGTTATTTCTCTAATTACGGTATACATGCATGATGAGTAGAGGTATGTTTCACTATTTTCAAAGCTTTGGTGAAAAATTAGCTTATCGTGCATCTCATTAACTTGGGCTTTATAATTGACTTCATGTTTTGAGTTCATTTAGTTCTTAGCCTATTTGGAGCTATAAATCACTTTCCTGTTCAAATAATTTAGCCCTTATAAAGTCCCTTCAAGCTTATGTTTCTTCATATGAGTATCAAGAATTTACTCTGAAAAATAAAATTAAAGTAGGTGTTTTTTACCTTATTTATGTATTTATTCACTCAGTATAAATATTAACTGAGGGCTTGCCATGTTCTAAGCATTGTTTTTGGTGCTGGAGACAAATAAATTAGACAGTGGAAGCCTCTGATCTTTTAAAATGTACATTCATGGGGTGAGATGGAGAGCAAACAAACACCTATGCAATAAAAATATGAGAAAGTAATAACTGCAATACAGAGAAGTATAATAGGGTATTATGGTGGCATGCCTTGATAAACAGGCATGGATATCCTCAGGAAGCAAACTGTGTGCTGAAATTTGAAGGAGATTTGTATCACTCATCAACACGAGGACATTGACTATACCCTATTCTGAATGGGTGTAAAGATGTGGAAAATGAAGGATAGAAAGATGAGATGTACCCTAAAGCAGTATTTCAGCAATATTTCTTTAACTTTATTTTGTATTAATATTATTGATGGAACTCTTTTTTTTTATAATCCAGAGTTGAGATTTCATTCATTGAGTTTGGAGTGGGCCTTAATAATATAAATTTTTATCAAGTACCCAAATGGCCTTTGGACTACACTTTGAGAAAACATGTATTGAAACCACCCATTGAAACAGAATGTAAATATCATAATAAGGCCCTCGGGGAGGAGGAGGGCAGGCTTACCAAGCTGATTCAAAAATGGCTTCAGAGAGCAGGAAAAGGGAACTTGCTTAGGATTTTTATGGTGGTTAAATAGAGGGACTGGGGTAAGGGTCTTGACTTTCTACTGGCATCAAAGGGTGAAGTACCTGGGCTTTCTTTTTTTAATTTTATTATTATTTTTTTTACTGAAGTATTGGGTTTTGTTTTGTTTTGTTTTGTTTTGTTTAACTGAAGGATTATATTTTTTTTTATTAGTTTCTGCTTTATAACAAAGTGAATCAGTTATACATATACATATGTTCCCATATCCCTTCCCTCTTGCGTCTCCCTCCCTCCCACACTCCCTATCCCACCCTTCTAGGTAGTCACAAAACACCGAGCTGATCTCCCTGTGCTATGCAGCTGCTTCCCACTATCTATCTACCTTACGTTTGGTAGTGCATATATGTCCATGCCTATTGTTGATTTACAGTGTTGGGCCAATCTGTGCTGTACAGCAAACTGACTCAGTAATAGACGTATAGACATTCTTTTTTTTTTTTTTTACAGTATGTCCCCTACACATGAACCTTCAAGTTGTGAACTTTCAAAGATGCTAACGTGTGTTCGCATGTCCAGTCATGTAAGTTAGTTCACGTATCTGGTGTACATTGTCATGTGTGTGAATCCTCTACAGGTGGTTGTGCTTTTGTGTATACTTTGCTATACAGTACTGTATACAGTACAGTAGTACAGTATCTTTATTTCAAGCCCAGGATGTCTGGAAGCAAGTGTAAAGGCAGAGGTGATGTAGCTGGTACTACTGTACTTTTCAAGGTACTGTACTATAAAATTAAAAATGTTTTCTTTATTTTTTGTTTTTTTAATGTATTATTTGTGTGAAAATTATTATAAACATATTACAGTACAGTACTATATAGCCAATTATGTTAGTTGGGTTACACTAGGCTAACATTGTTGGACTTACAAACGAACTCTTGGAATGGAACTCAATCATATGTAGGGGACTTACTGTATATTCTTTTCCATTATGATTTATCACAGGATATTGAATATAGTTCCCTGTGCTATACAGTAGGATCCTGTTGTTTATCCATCCTACATATAATAGTTTACATCTGCTAATCCCAAACTCCCCGTCCTCCCTTCCCCCAGACACCAGTCTCTTCTCTATGTCTGTGAGTTTGTTTCTGTTTTGTAGATAGGTTCATTTGTACGATATTTTAGATTCCACATATAAGTTATATCATATGGTATTTGTCTTTCTCTGTCTGACTTCACTTAGTATGATAATCTCTAGTTACAACCATTTTGCTACAAATGGCATTAGTTCATTCTTTTTTATGGCTGAGTAGTATTCCATCATATATATGTATCACATCTTAATCCATTCATCTGTCGATGGGCATTTAAGTTGTTTCCATGCTTTGGCTATTGTCAATAGTGCTGCTGTGAATATAGGGGTGCATATGTCTTTCTGAATTATGGTTTTGTTTGGGTATATGCCCAGGAGTTGGACTGCTGGATCATAAGGTAATTATATTTTTAGTTTTCTGAGGAATCTTCACACTGTTTTCCATAGTGGCTGCACCAACTTACTTTCTTAACATCATGTTTAGATGTGAGGTTGAAGGGGAAGAGAGATGGGTGTGGCTTAAAAACTTAGCTGTTAAATATCAAAAATGGAGTAAGACTCTACTGCACTTCCAAGAATGAATAATTGCAGCACTATATAATCTACCTTGAGTCTGAAATGAATTCTGTTCCAAGACTTCTTAATCCTATCCAACCAATTTTCTTTTACTTTTGAGTTTTGTCTGATGTGGTAGGTTATGTTACTGTTCAGCAAATATTCTCACCCTCCACTGACTTACATGGGAGGAGGACACTAATCCATTGATGTTGGACTTGACCATGTGATTTTCTTTTGATAATCAATGGAATATGGGAAAAACTGACATGTATTCGTTCTGTACCTTGGCCTTAAGAAGAGGCATTGTGTATTTCCATCTGTTTCTCTGGAACCTCTGCCTGAAAAAAAAAATCTTGCCTTGAGTATCCTCTACTCTAAAAGGATTACCATTTGAAGCTGGTGTGGACCCACAGTTTGGTGCCAAGCCTAACTGGACACAGCCTTAACCAGTCAAACTCCAGCAGACTCTTAAAACTGCAAGTTGAAACAGAGCCTCTCCTAGAAACTCAAATATTTGTGAGTATAATACTTGTTGTATGCCACTGAGTTTTGATGTAGTTTATTATGAAATATTATTGTAAAAATAGCTGACTGATACATGTGATATATCTGTGTATAGAGATTTATATAGATATATGGAGATTTATATAATCACTACTTTTGTCCATTTCTACTTATATCGTTCTATTGCCTGCACACTGATCTTATTTTGTCTCTTCTCTTCATACAACCACATCCCGATTCTCATTTATGTTTATGATGTGGAACAAAGTACAGTCGGCCCTCTGCAACTGTGGCTTCCAACAACAATGGATGGAAATTCAATCATCTGCAGTTGATTGAATCAGCCATGAGAAACCCGAGCTGTTGAGGGATGGCTGTACTAAATCATTTTATATAAGGGACTTGAGTTGATCTATGGGTTTTGGTACCTGTGAGGGGTCCTGGAACCAATCCTCTGCAGATATCTAGGGATGACTGTATTCTATTTTAAGACTGACATGGATTTTAAATTCATTTTGACCAAGTATCTTATTTACATATCCAGAAGCTGAAGAATATATAGGCAAATAAAACGTATGTGGACTAAAACCAAACCCCTTAAGTTATGTGTCATGCTTATTCACCCTTTTCTTACCTTTACCATTTTATTTCTTCCTACTCTTTGGCAATAATACATTTTGGAATTCCTGTGCTTTCTTGGAATGTTAACATCTGGCTTAACCACTTCCTCCCAATTCTCCTTTTCTTACAATCATCTTGTTCTTATAATAGCAGATTTTATTCTTTTCACTCTAATGCTCACTTATTATCACTATAACAGTATAAATTATCAAGAATTTCCCAGGAAATAGGTAGAAACTAAATTTTACCACCCTGATTTTTCATTTGAAGAAACTAACACAGCATTTATTCAATAGCCAGAGTAAACTTTGTAATACTCCTGGACTTATTTGCACATAATTTGTGTTAAATTACATTTGTTTAGTTAATGGATAAAAGGCTCAATCAATATTTCCACCAGGTTAAACCCAGTTGTATTTATTAAAAATATTGGAAATGTCAGTAAGGCTGAAGGATATTTCATAAATTAAAAGCACAACACAGATATTATTTCTATGTGGTAGATCATTCAGGATTGAGCTCAAAAGATCAAGCTGTTTTTAATATTCAGAGATTATTACTAGGAATGATAACAAAGCCTCTATCTTGAAGCTGTGTATGTATCATGAGAATAAGGTATAATTATGTTATAATAATGAGTAAGGTAGCTACCTTTGACCCTTCAATAAGGGAAATTATTTTTCAAGGTATTTTAAGTATAAATTTTCAAATTAATATGCTATTAAAATAGCCATGTGAAGGTTAAGTCTTATTATCACCATTTTGTAGAAAAGCATTTTATAGAAAAGCATTTTATAGTAAAGTCAGATTAGACAAGGATATATATATATATATATATATATATATATATATATATATATATATATATAATTTTTTTTTTTTTTTTTTTTTTTTTGTGGTACGCGGGCCTCTCACTGTTGTGGCTTCTCCTGCTGTGGAGCACAGGCTCCAGATGCGCAGGCTTAGCAGCCATGGCTCACGGGCCCAGCCGCTCCACAGCATGTGGGATCTTCCCGGACTGGGGCACGAACCCATGTCCCCTGCATCAGCAGGCGGACTCTCAACCACTGCACCACCAGGGAAGCCCTATATATATATATTTTTTAATAGATCTTTATTGGAGTATAATTGCTTCACAATACTGTATTAGTTTCTGTTGTACACCATATGAATACATACGTCAGCCATATGCATACATACGTCCCCATATCACCTCCCTCTTAAGCCTCCCTCCCAACCTCCCTATCCCACCCCTCTAGGTCATCGCAAAGCACCGAGCTGTGTGATTACAAATAACTCTAAAGTCCACGTGTCTTAACACAATAAAAGTTTATTTTCTAGCTTATAAAAAACGCTCCAGATCCTGCTGATTGTGCAGGGCTATTGTCCTTGCTTTAGCAATCTGATTATTCAGGGTAAGGAAATTCTAAATTCTGTAACTTCTCAAATATGTGGTCTCCTGAAAAACTGAGCACTGGCTCTTAAATGCTCCCACTCAGAAGTAGTATACATCATGTCTGCCCATATTTCATTAGCTGAAGATAGACTCAAGTTCATTCCTATCCTCAAGGGGACAAGAAGCACAATCCTCTATTTCCTAGAACAGAACCACTTGAACATAGCAACACCTGCCATGCTCACCTGAAGTTAGCTAGCTAGTAAATAGAAGAACAAGGTTTTCAACCCAGGTCTATCTCTAAATGCTGTGCTCTTAATCACTGCGCTATTTTTTGTTCCTTAACATAAATTAGTTAGTAAACTTATGGGAACTCAGAACAAGAAAATTTCAAAAAAAGGAAGAAACTAAGAAAGTTTCATGGAGACTGGTTATTAAATGATTTGTAGAATAACCTCAGATTCTGGAGGCTTAGATGTGTCGTACATGCTACTTAAATCTTTGTCTTAGCTTTTGGTGTCACCTGATGAAAAAAAAGAAAACCTGGGGAAATTTTAGGGAAAAGCATAAACTGTGAAATAATTACTGCTCTGGGTTAACTTTAACAAGGCTTGACTACCTAGGCAACAAGAGTTTTTAGAGTGTGACAACATATTCATACTAACTATGATGTTAAAAATTTGCTTTGCATCTCAGATGAGAGCCTCTGAATACTGGATTCAGGTAAACAATCTATTTGGATGCTTGACATCCTGTCAAATTGAAAAGGGAATCTCCAGAGATGTCTATCAATAGAAGTGGACTTCTCTGTTAGGATTAAAAAGTTAATTAATGATTTACCTGCTGAAAGGCAAGTTGAGATATTCAGCTCACTCTTGCTGCATAGTCACTTAAGAATTCTCATTTCACTTTGCTATAAAATGGATTCATTAGTATTGCAACTGCTTATTTTATTGTCGCTATAGCTATGGCTAGATTTACAGGTTTATTCTTACTGAGCAATGATGTTTAATGATATTTTTATTTTGGAATTAAAAAAACAAAAGCCTTATCTTCATATATATATATATATATATATATATATATATATATATATATATATATATATATATATATATATATATAGCCTTATATAAAGCCTTATATGCCAGAGTGTAGCTGCTACACTGATAAAGGTCAAATGAAGCAGTGAGTCCAGGGTCTAACTAAATTTATTTTACTTTATTTTTTAAAATGAATGATCACCTACAAGTCCAAAATGATCTCAGTTTTATTACTTCCCTGGAATTAATTTAAATATTTTTTCTCTTTTGAGAGCTGAGTTGCTCAAAATATCAAGAATTTAAAAACCTATTGGAAAGCTATCCATAATTATAACTATTTAAATTTTATAGTCATATGAATAAGATTGGAACAAAAATAGTTGTCAAATTGACTTGATCGATAACAGGGCTGTAAGTAATCTTTAAAAGTCTATTGTTCTTATGATTTTATATGACAATGAATAAAATAACCAAGAAATGTTTAGGTAAATCTGAGGAATATATATTCTTGCATATTTTATCCGTCACAAGGATGAAAATATAATTGAGAAGCACCTTTTCTTTTAGTATGTGGCAAATGTTGACACTTTAAGAAACAAACTATTACTTCGACTGAAGAAAATATAGCATAGGAAAGGGTCATTTGAGAAGAAACTCATCTTCAGTGTCAGCAGATATATTACCTGGTAATTTACCAAAACTCACAAGAGGAAACATTAAACAATGTTTGAAGTCTTTTAGAAAAAGTCATATACCTGCCAGGCTATGGTTTCTGGGATGAGCCACACAGATTAACTTTTCAATTAACACCTCTCTTTTAATATTAGATTTATTTTTCCATAAGAAAATATAGACACATTGGTTTCTTAAAATTCATGAAACTCCCAAATCAAGGCAAATACTTTGGCTTAATACTACCACATGCAAACAAAGAAAATATAATAATGCAGTAGAATTTTGAAAATCCTGATTAGACTTGAAAGTTACTAACTAAAAGCTTAGATTTGCACAGTGATTTCACAGACATATGTCTATTATGCTTATGATAGTAGTTTTCCATTGTATTTTTTGGTCAGAACCTCTGATTGTACTAAAAATGAATGCTCCTTAATTGAAATAAAAAAATAGACTGACAGAAGAAGGAAAAAACACATTAGTAACGAAGTATTTGTATATGTGTACACA
This sequence comes from Hyperoodon ampullatus, assembly GCF_949752795.1. NCBI lineage: Eukaryota > Metazoa > Chordata > Mammalia > Artiodactyla > Ziphiidae > Hyperoodon > Hyperoodon ampullatus. Next base: position 87,861,108 of record NC_136914.1, read on the forward strand.
CATACATAATTGATATTTTAAATTTAAAAATGTATGCTGATGAGTCATTAAAACTCATTCTGCTTTCTCTTTCATCTTTCAGTAGAGCCTTTATTATAGAGTCTAAAAAATAAGATGTATGATAATGGTTTGTGAAGAAGCATTTGACTTCTTTTTGAAATCTACTTGATTATAGATTAAAGTCATTGAATCTGTAGTTGGTTCCCTTTATGGAAACCAGAAAAATGTCACAGTTGAAAAACACTCACTGATTCTCAGAAAAATAACAATAGAGCTTTTAATATTTAGCAAAGATTTCACCTTACATGTGTTTATGCATTTACCTCATATTTTCTTTTATGAGCTTAGGAAATGGTCTATTATAGAAAAGTTATAAGACAACACACATTAATCATCTGATCTCTATAACGTGAGTGGCAGAGTGTAAAGCAACATAGAAAAATATTGTGTATACATAAGAAAAATTGTAGCCTTGATTCTGATACATTCTGCTTCTCTGATGTTGGTTAAGTGACACTCTGTTTTAAGCCTCAATTTATTGATGAAAAATAGATATACAACCTTTCCCGAGACTTTCAATTGTGTTGCAAAGAGCAAAGGACAAAATATATGAGAAAGTACTTTTAAAACTGAAAATCATGATACAGATTGGTATTCGACAGAATAGCTCCACTGGAATCACACAAATTTAAGTCTTCTTGTAATCACTTTATTCAGCTGAATTCTACGTTGACCAGCGATATTTACTAACTTTTGTAATCAATTCTTTGTTTTGAGCAGAGCTTCTCTCATCTCCTCACCTCTATTTTTAAGAATTTTATTTCTGTTCCTAAAGGTATCCTAGGGAAGCAGATTAATATTATCAGACAGTGAGAAATTTATAGTACATTGTTTCATGTTCTCTGTCTCCTTTAAATAAGATCTCCCCCCTTTTTCTTGTTCTTTCTTTTTTTTCCTTTTGTTTCATTATCTTTTCTTGTCTTTTTTTTTTTACATCTTTATTGGAGTATAATTGCTTAACAATGGTGTGTTAGTTTCTGCTTTATAACAAAATGAATCAGTTATACATATACATATGTTCCAACATCCCCTCCCTCTTGCAGCTCCCTCCCACCCTCCCTATACCACCCCTCCAGACGGTCACAAAGCACCAAGCTGATCTCTCTGTGCTATGCGGCTGCTTCCCACTAGCTATCTACCTTATGTTTGGTAGTGTATATATGTCAATGCCTCTCTTTCGTTTTGTCACAGCTTACCCTTCCCCCTTCCCATATCCTCAAGTCCATTCTCTAGTAGGTCTGTGTTTTTATTCCTGTCTTACCTCTAGGTTCTTCATGACGTTATTTTTCTTCTTAAATTCCATATATATGTGTAAGCATATGGTATTTGTCTTTCTCTTTCTGACTTACTTCACTCTGTATGACAGACTCTAGGTCTATCCACCTCATTACAAATAGCTCAATTTCGTTCCTTTTTATGGCTAAGTAATATTCCATTGTATATATGTGCCATATCTTCTTTATCCATTCATCTGATGATGGACACTTAGGTTGTTTCCATCTCTGGGCTATTGTAAATAGGGCTGCTATGAACATTTTGGTACATGTCTCTTTTTGAATTACGGTTTTCTCAGGGTATATGCCCAGTAGTGGGATTGCTGGGTCATATGGTAGCTCTATTTGTAGTTTTTTAAGGAACTTCCATACTGTTCTCCATAGTGGCTGTACCAATTCACATTCCCACCAGCAGTGCAAGAGTGTTCCCTTTTCTCCACACCCTCTCCAGCATTTATTGTTTCTAGATTTCTTGATGATGGCCATTCTGACTGGTGTGAGATGATATCTCATTGTAGTTTTGATTTACATTTCTCTAATGATTAAAGATGTTGAGCATTCCTTCATGTGTTTGTTGACAGTCTGCATATCTTCTGTGGAGAAATGTCTGTTTAGGTCTTCTGCCCATTTTTGGATTGGGTTGTTTGTTTTTTTGATATTGAGCTGCATGAGCTGCATGTAAATTTTGGAGATTAATCCTTTGTCAGTTGCTTCATTTGCAAATATTTTCTCCCATTCTGAGGGTTGTCTTTTGGTCTTGTTTATGGTTTCCTTTGCTGTGCAAAAGCTTTTGAGTTTCATTAGGTCCCATGTGTTTATTTTTGTCTTTATTTCCATTTCTCTAGGAGGTGGGTCCAAAAGGATCTTGCTGTGATTTATGTCATAGAGTGTTCTGCCTATGTTTTCCTCTAAGAGTTTGATAGTTTCTGTCCTTACATTTAGGTCTTTAATCCATTTTGAGCTTATTTTTGTGTATGGTGTTAGGGAGTGATCTAATCTCATACTTTTACACGTCCCTGTCCAGTTTTCCCAGCACCACTTATTGAAGAGGCTGCCCTTTCTCCACTGTACATTCCTGCCTCCTTTATCAAAGATAAGGTGACCATATGTGCGTGGGTTTATCTCTGGGCTTTCTATCCTGTTCCATTGATCTATCTTTCTGTTTTTGTGCCAGTACCACACTGTCTTAATTACTGTAGGTTTGTAGTATAGTCTGAAGTCAGGGAGCCTGATTCCTCCAGCTACATTTTTTGTTCTCAAGATTGCTTTGGCTATTCGGGGTCTTTTGTGTTTCCATACAAATTGTGAAATTTTTTATTCTAGTTCTGTGAAAAATGCCAGTGGTAGTTTGATAGGGATTGCATTGAATCTGTAGATTGCTTTGGGTAGTAGAGTCATTTTCACAATGTTGATTCTTCCAATCCAAGAACATGGTACATCTCTCCATCTATTTATATCATCTTTTATTTCTTTCATCAGTGTCTTATAATTTTCTGCATACAGGTCTTTTGTCTCCTTAGGTAGATTTATTCCTAGGTATTTTATTCTTTTTGTTGCAATGGTAAATGGGAGTGTTTTCTTGATTTCACTTTCAGATTTTTCATCATTAGTATATAGGAATGCCAGAGGTTTCTGTGCATTAATTTTGTATCCTGCTACTTTACCAAATTCATTGATTAACTCTAGTAGTTTTCTGGTAGCATCTTTAGGATTCTCTATGTATAGTATCATGTCATCTGTAAACAGTGACAGCTTTACTTCTTTTCCGATTTGGATTCCTTTTATTTCGTTTTCTTATCTGATTGCTGTGGCTAAAACTTCTCAAACTATGTTGAATAAGAGTGGTGAGAGTGGGCAACCTTGTCTTGTTTCTGATCTTAGTGGAAATGCTTTCAGCTTTTCTCCTTTCTTGTCTTTTAATATTAGAATTAGAGAAAATATATAAAGAAGATCACTTACCTACAACTACCATGGTGTTGTCTATCATCACCACCATTTCGACATTGTTTCTTCTACTTCTGCTGATACCACTACCGGCTAGACAGGCAGTGATCTTAGCACTTTACATTTATTGTCTCATGGCATCATTATGACAAACTCATATGAAGTTTCTTTTAGTAGCCCCAATTTTCAGTCAAGAAAACTATGGCCCATATAAATTAACTAATTCAAAGTGGCTACACACTCACCCACTGGGGTGAAATGGGCATTTGGAGAACAAGTCAGGAGTAAGAATTGAAGGAACTCAAGAGAGTCAGAGCCTTACATGTACTATGTGCATAATGTGCAAGTGTTCCAATGAAATAAACCTTCCTCAGTTGTCCTCCAGCAGAAACTATCAAGTGAGTGTCATAAAGCATGTAACACATGGGATCCTGGAAGAATAATCATCAGGTGATCCTAACTGCAATAAGAGTACAGTGGAGTGGAAATTGCTGTGCAAGGCATGTGAATTTTTCAATAAGTAGAAAAGATCTTCAGGTAAATTAGAAAGGTAGCATGATACTACTCTCAATCAATCACTGCTCAGACATATTTTGCTCTGTCTTTGGTGATACATGAATTGGGTTTACTTCTCAGCTCCACCACCCAGTTCTACAAATTTAGAAACTGATTGACTTCTCTGGTTCTTCATTTCCTCATCTATAAAATGGGGATAATAATAGTATCTACCTATTTAGGGCTATTATGAGAACTGAATTTGACAATCTATATAGCATAAGTCATCAAGCCTGGCCCATAATAACTTTTACACATAAATGTTATAATTACATTATTTAGTGGCAATAACCAAAACTCTGTAAATCTTCAGTTCATTTCAGAAAATATATATTTTTTTTCTAATCCAAAAGATCCATGGGCTTAAAAACCAAAAATCACAGTCAGTTTAGTTTTTTAAGATACTCAAGTGAAGACAAACCCAATTCTCTCCCAAAATACCAGTCCTGTAAAGTAAGAGAAAACCAGTTGAGAACAGGGGGTGTGTGGCTCCCCGTAAGATCAGCAAACCAGGGCTGAGATGGATTTTTACCATCTGAAGTCTTTCTTAGGTTCAATTCCACATTTGATTCTTTTTATGCATGCTCAAGTGAATAGCAACAATTTATAAATGTCCTGTGGTGGTAATATGCCACAAATTCTCCTCTCTGCAATAAGATTCAGCCAATTAACTAGCTTTAGGTAAGAAACTATAGGACAGTCTACTCAGCAGGAGCAGTACCTACTACCTTTATATTTAATAATGCATTCCTCTCTTACCCACCAGAGCTTTTGAACTATTACTGTTTTAACTGATCATCTGGATTCAGAAGTCTAATTTTTTTTTTTTTTTTTTTGTGGTACGCGGGCCTCTCACTGTTGTGGCCCCTCCCATTGCGGAGCACAGGCTCCGGATGCGCAGGCTCAGCAACCATGGCTCATGGGCCCAGCCGCATGGGCCCAGCTGCTCCGCGGCATGTGGGATCCTCCCGGACCAGGGCACGAACCCATGTCTCCTGCATCGGCAGGAGGTCTCTCAACAACTGTGCCACCAGGGAAGCCCCAGAAGTCTAACTTTTAAAATAAAAACCCAAGTGATATACATATGTGTGTATATATATATTTTCTGAAACTGATTTCCCCCTGCTTAGAACACTCCAAGAGACTTTCCCTTGCAAAGTTCAAAATCCACTGATGTGTGTTCCAATCCTAAAAATTAACCTGTAAGAATTATTATTGTCTTACTTAACCTCCATGCTGTGGTAAGTCAGAGGCAAAAAACAAATAATACTTCAATAGTAAAATGAGCAAGGAATACAAAGAATAATAAGATTCCTCTGACACTTATCTGGAAATAGCCACAATTTTCATTACTCTATTTTAGAAGAGTCCAAAAGTAAATGGTCTTAAAGATTAATAAATTTGAGTTAAAATATTCTGTGCAAAAAAAGTATAAATTTGAAACTGAAATTATCTTTTTCACCTTAAAAAGGTTTTCATGCCTTTGATCCTTTTTGAAACTTTATAATAATAAATGAAAAACACCATCACTCTTTTTTTTTCTCTTGCACATTGACAAGTGGTTGACAGAAACTTCAAAAAAATTTTTTTAGCATCTTTATTGGCGTATAATTGCTTTACAGTGGTGTGTTAGTTTCTGCTTTATAACAAAGCGAGTCAGTTATACATATCCCCATATCTCTTTCTTCTTGCATCTCCCTCCCTCCCACCCTCCTTATCCCACCACTCTAGCTGGTCACAAAGCACTGAGCTGATCTCCCTGTGCTATGCAGCTGCTTTCCAGTAGCTATCTATTTTACATTTGGTAGTGTATATATGTCCATGCCACAATCTCACTTTGTCACAGCTTACCCTTCCCCCTCCCCATATTCTCAAGTCCATTCTCTAGTAGGTCTGCATCTTTATTCCCATCTTGCCCCTAGGTTGTTCATGACCTTTTTTTTTTTTTTTTTTTTTTAGATTCCATTTATATGTGTTAGCATACAGTATTTGTTTTTCTCTTTCTGACTTACTTCACTCTGTATGACAGACTCTAGGTCCATCCACCTCATTACAAATAACTCAATTTTGTTTTTTTTAATGGCTGAGTAATATTCCATTGTATATATGTGCCACATCTTCTTTATCCATAACTCTGTTGACAGACACTTAGGTTGCTTCCATGTCCTGGCTATTGTAAATAGAGCTGCAATGAACATTTTGGTACATGACTCTTTTTGAATTATGGTTTTCTCAGGGTGTATGCCCAGTGGTGGGAATACTGGGTCATATGGTAGTTCTATTTTTAGTTTTTTAAGGAACCTCCATGCTGTTCTCCATAGTGGCTGTATCAATTTACATTCCCACCAATAGTGCAAGAGGGTTCCCTTTTCTCCACACCCTCTCCAGCATTTATTGTTTATAAATTTTTTGATGATGGCCATTCTGACCAGTGTGAGATGATATCTCATTGTAGTTTTGATTTGCATTTCTCTAATGATTATTGATGTTGAACATTCTTTCACGTGTTTGTTGGCAATCTGTATATCTTCTTTGGAAAAATGTCTGTTTAGGTCTTCTGCCCATTTTTGGATTGGGTTGTTTGTTTTTTTGATATTGAGCTGCATGAGCTGCTTGTAAATTTTGGAGATTAATCCTTTTTCAGTTGCTTTATTTACAAATATTTTCTCCCATTCTGAGGGTTGTCTTTTCATCTTGTTATGGTTTCCTTTGCTGTGCAAAAGCTTTTAAGTTTCATTAGGTCCTGTTTGTTTATTTTTGTTTTTAGTCTCATTAGTCTAGGAGGTAGGTCAAAAAAGATCTTGCTGTGATTTATGTCATAGAGTGTTCTGCCTATGTTTTCCTATAAGAGTTTTATAGTGTCTGGCCTTACATTTAGGTCTCTAATCCATTTTGTGTTTATTTTTGTGTATGGTGTTAGGGAGTGTTCTAACTTCATTCTTTTACATGTAGCTGTCCAGTTTCCCCAGAATCACTTACTGAAGAGACTGTCTTTGCTCCATTGTATACTCTGGCCTCCTCTTTCATAGATCAATTGACCATAGGTGCATAAGTTTATCTCTGGGCTTAGAGGTTCTTAGAGGTACTATAGGTGCATAAGTTTATCTCTGGGCTTTCTATCCTGTTCCATGGATCTCTAGTTCTCTTTTTCTGCCAGCACCATACTGTATTGATTACTGTGGCCCTACTTCTGAAGTCAGGGAGCTTGATTCCTCCCGCTCTGCTTTTTTTTCCCCTCAGGATTGCTTTGGCTATTTGAAGGCTTTTGTGCTTCCATACAAATTGTAAAATTGTTTGCTCTAGTTCTGTGAAAAAATGCCATTGGTAATTTGATAGAGATTACACTGAATCTGTAGATTGCTTTGGGTAGTACTGTCATTTTCACAGTATTTATTCTTCCAATCCAAGAACTTGGTGTTTCTCTCCATTTGTTTGTGTCGTCTTTGATTTCTTTCATCAGTGTCTTATCGTTTTCTGCATTCATGTCTTTTGCCTCCTTAGGTAGGTTTATTCCTAAGTATTTTATTGTTTTTGTTGCAGTTGTAAATGGGATTGTTTCCTTAATTTCTCTTTCTGATCTTTCACTGTTATTTTATAGGAATGTAAGAGATTTCTGTGTGTTAATTTTGTATCCTGCGACTTTACTAAATTCATTGATTAGTTCTAGTAGTTTTCTGGTAGCATGTTTAGGATTTTCTCTGTATAGTATCATGTCATCTGCAAACAGTGACAGTTTTACATCTTCTTTTCCAATTTGGATTCCCTTTATTTCTTTTTCTTCTCTGATTGCCATGGCTAGGACTTCCAAAAGTATGTTGAATAATATTATCATGAGTGGGAACACTTGTCTTGTTCCTGATTTTAGAGGAAATGCTTTCAGTTTTTCACCATTGAGAATAATGTTTGCTGTGGGTTTGTCATACATGGCCTTAATTATGTTGAGGTACGTTCCCTGTATGCCTACTTTCTGGAGAGTTTTTATCATATATGACTGTTGAATTTTGTTAAGAGCTTTTTCTGCATCTATTGAGATGATCATCTGGTTTTTATTCTTCAACTTGTTAATATGGTGTATCACATTGATTGATTTGCATATATTGAAGAAATCTTGCATTGCTGGGATAAATCCCACTTGATCACGGTTTATGATCCTTTTAATGTGTTGTTGGATTCGGTTTGCTAGTATTTTGTTGAGGAGTTTTGCACCTGTGTTCATCAGTGATATTGGCCTGTAATTTTCTTTTTGTGTGATATCTTTGTCTGGTTTTGGTATCCAGATAATGGTGGCCTTGTAGAATGAGTTTGTGTGTGTTCCTCCCTCTGCAGTTTTTTTGAAGTGTTTCAGAAGGACAGCTGTTAGCTCTTCTCTAAATGTTTGATAGAATTCACCTGTGAAGCCATTTGGTCCTGGACTTTTTTGTTGGAAAACTTTTAATAACAGTTTCAATTTCATTACTTTTGATTGGTCTGTTCATATTTTCTGTTTCTTCCTGGTTCAGTCTTGGAAGGTTGTACCTTTCTAACAATTTGTCCATTTCTTCCAGGTTGTGCATTTTATTGGCATATATTTGCATGTGGTAGTCTCTTACAATCCTTTGTATTTCTGCTGTGTCAGTTGTAAGTCTCCTTTTTCATTTCTGATTTTATTGATTTGAGTCCTCTCCCTTTTTTCTTTTTTTTTTTTAAATATTTATTTGTTTATTTGGCTGCATTGGGTGTTAGCTGGGCACACAGGCTCTTCACTGCAGCACACGGACTCAGTAATCGTTGCACACTGGCTCTCTAGTTGAGGTGCACAAGTTCTAGAGCGTGTAGGCTTAGTCACCCGTGGCATGTGGGATCTTAGTTCCCCAACGAGGGATCGAACCTGTGGCCCCCACATTGGAAGGTGGATTCTTAACTGTTGGACCACCAGAGAAGTCCCCATTGGTTTTTTTTTTTTTTCTCAGTTTTAATTTTTCATTATTTTTAATTTTTTTTGCTTTATTACAAATTTAACCAGTTATACATACACATATGTTCCCATATCCCCTCCCTTTTGCGTCTCCCTCCCACCCTCACTATGCCATCCCTCCAGGCGGTCACAAAACACTGAGTTGATATCCCTGTGCTATGCAGCTGCTTCCCACTAGCTATCTACCATACGTTTGGTAGTGTATATATGTCCATGCCGCTCTTTCGCTTTGTCACAGCTTACCCTTCCCCCTCCCCATATCGTCAAGTCCATTCTCTAGTAGGTCTGTGTCTTTATTCCTCTCTTACCCCTATGTTCTTCATGACATTTTTTTCCTTAAATTCCATATATATGTGTCAGCATACAGTATTTGTCTTTCTCTTTCTGACTTACTTCACTCTGTATGACAGACTCTAGGTCCATCCACCTCATTACAAATAGCTCAATTTTGTTTCTTTTTATGGCTGAGTAATATTCCATTGTATATATGTGCCACATCTTCTTTATCCATTCATCCGATGATGGACACTTAGGTTGTTTCCATCTCCGGGCTATTGTAAATAGGGCTGCTATGAACATTTTGGTACATGACACTTTTTGAATTATGGTTTTCTCAGGGTATATGCCCAGTAGTGGGATTGCTGGGTCATATGGTAGTTCTATTTGTAGTTTATTAAGGAACCTCCATACCATTCTCCATAGTGGCTGTACCAATTCACATTCCCACCAGCAGTGCAAGAGTGTTCCCATTTTTCCACACCCTCTCCAGCATTTATTGTTTATAGATTTTTTGATGATGGCCATTCTGACTGGTGTGAGATGATATCTCATTGTAGTTTTGATTTGCATTTCTCTAATGAGTAAAGATTTTGAGCATCATTTCATGTGTTTGTTGGCAGTCTGTATATCTTCTGTGGAGAAATGTCTGTTTAGGTCTTCTGCCCATTTTTGGATTGGGTTGTTTGTTTTTTTGATATTGAGCTGCATGAGCTGCTTATAAATTTTGGAGATTAATCCTTTGTCAGTTGCTCCATTTGCAAATATTTTCTCCCATTCTGAGGGATGTCTTCTGGTCTTGTTTATGGTTTCCTTTGCTGTGCAAAAGCTTTTGAGTTTCATTAGGTCCCATGTGTTTATTTTTGTCTTTATTTCCATTTCTCTAGGAGGTGGGTCCAAAAGGATCTTGCTGTGATTTATGTCATAGAGTGTTCTGCCTATGTTTTCCTCTAAGAGTTTGATAGTGTCTGTCCTTACATTTAGGTCTTTAATCCATTTTGAGCTTATTTTTGTGTATGGTGTTAGGGAGTGATCTAATCTCATACTTTTACACGTCCCTGTCCAGTTTTCCCAGCACCACTTATTGAAGAGGCTGTCCTTTCTCCACTGTACATTCCTGCCTCCTTTATCAAAGATAAGGTGACCATATGTGCGTGGGTTTATCTCTGGGCTTTCTATCCTGTTCCATTGATCTATCTTTCTGTTTTTGTGCCAGTACCATACTGTCTTGATTACTGTAGGTTTGTTATAGTCTGAAGTCAGGGAGCCTGATTCCTCCAGCTATATTTTTTGTTCTCAAGATTGCTTTGGCTATTCGGGGTCTTTTGTGTTTCTATACAAATTGTGAAATTTTTTGTTCTAGTTCTGTGAAAAATGCCAGTGGTAGTTTGATAGGGATTGCATTGAATCTGTAGATTGCTTTGGGTAGTAGAGTCATTTTCACAATGTTGATTCTTCCAATCCAAGAACATGGTACATCTCTCCATTTATTTGTATCATCTTTAATTTCTTTCATCAGTTTCTTATAATTTTCTGTATCCAGGTCTTTTGTCTCCTTAGGTAGGTTTATTCCTAGATACTTTATTCTTTTTGTTGCAGTGGTAAATGGGAGTGTTTTCTTAATTTCACTTTCAGATTTTTCATCATTAGTATATAGGAATGCCAGAGATTTCTGTGCATTAATTTTGTATCCTTCTACTTTACCAAATTCATTGATTGGCTGTAGTAGTTTTCTGGTAGCATCTTTAGGATTCTCTATGTATAGTATCATGTCATATGCAAACAGTGACAGCTTTACTTCTTCTTTTCCGATTTGGATTCCTTTTATTTCCTTTTCTTCTCTCATTGCTGTGGCTAAAACTTCCAAAACTAAGTTGAGTAAGAGTAGTGAGAGTGGACAACCTTGTCTTGCTCCTGATCTTAGTGGAAATTGTTTCAGTTTTTCACCATTGAGGACGATGCTGGCTGTGGGTTTGTCATATATGGCCTTTATTATGTTGAGGAAATTTCCCTCTATGCCTACTTTCTGGAGTGTTTTTATCATAAATGGGTGTTGAATTTTGTCGAAAGCTTTCTCTGCATCTATTGAGATGATCATATGGTTTTTCTCCTTCAACTTGTTAATATGGTGTATCACATTGATTGATTTGCGTATATTGAAGAATCCTTGCATTCCTGGAATAAACCCCACTTGATCATGGTGTATGATCCCTTTAATGTGCTGTTGGATTCTGTTTACTAGTATTTTGTTGAGGATTTCTGCATCTATGTTCATCAGTGATATTGGCCTGTAGTTTTGTTTCTTTGTTGACATCCTTGTCTGGTTTTGGTATCAAGGTGATGGTGGCCTCATAGAATGAGTTTGGGAGTGTTCCTCCCTCTGCTATATTTTGGAAGTGTTTGAGAATGATAGGTGTTAGCTCTTCTCTAAATGCTAGATAGAATTCGCCTGTGAAGCCATCTGGTCCTGGGCTTTTGTTTGTTGGAAAATTTTTAATCACAGTTTCAATTTCAGTGCTTGTGATTCGTCTGTTCATATTTTCTATTTCTTCCTGATTCAGTCTTGGCAGGTTGTGCATTTCTAAGAATTTGTCCACTTCTTCCAGGTTGTCCATTTTATTGGCATAGAGTTGCTTGTAGTCATCTCTCATGATCTTTTGTATTTCTGCAGTGTCAGTTGTTACTTCTCCTTTTTCATTTCTAATTCTATTGATTTGAGTCTTCTCCCTTTTTTTCTTGATGAGTCTGGCTAATGGTTTATCAATTATGTTTATCTTCTCAAAGAACCAGCTTTTAGTTTTATTGATCTTTGCTATCATTTCCTTCATTTCTTTTTCATTTATTTCTGATCTGATTTTTATGATTCCTTTCCTTCTGCTAACTTTGGGATGTTTTTGTTCTTCTTTCTCTAATTGCTTTAGGTGCAAGGTTAGGTTGTTTATTCGAGATGTTTCCTGTTTCTTAAGGTAGGATTGTATTGCTATAAACTTCCCCCTTAGAACTGCTTTTGCTGCATCCCTTAGGTTTTGTGCTGTCGTATCTCCATTGTCATTTGTTTCTAGGTATTTTTTAATTTCCTCTTTGATTTCTTCAGTGATCACTTCGTTATTAAGTAGTGTATTGTTTAGCCTCCATGTGTTTGTATTTTTTACAGCTCTTTTCCTGTAATTGATATCTAGTCTCATAGCATTGTGGTCGGAAAAGATACTTGATACAATTTCAATTTTTTTAAGTTTACCAAGCCTTGATTTGTGTCCAAGATATGATCTATCCTGGAGAATGTTCCATGAGCACTTGAGAAAAATATGTATTTTGTTGTTTTTGGATGGAATGTCCTATAAATATCAATTAAGTCCATCTTGTTTAATGTATCATTTAAAGCTTGTGTTTCCTTATTTATTTTCATTTTGGAGATCTGTCCATTCGTGAAAGTGGGGTGTTAAAGTCCCCTACTATGATTGTGTTACTATCGATTTCTCCTTTTATGGTTGTTAGTATTTGCCTTATGTATTGAGGTGCTCCTATGTTGGGTGCATAAATATTTACAATTGTTATATCTTCTTCTTGGATCAATCCCTTGATCATTATGTAGTGTCCTTCTTTGTCTCTTCTAGTGGTTTTATTTTAAAGTCTATTTTGTCTGATATGAGAATTGCTACTCCCGCTTTCTTTTGGTTTCCATTTGCATGGAATATCTTTTTCCATCCCCTTACTTTCAGTCTGTATGTGTCTCTAGGTCTGAAGTGGGTCTCCTGTAGACACCATATATATGGGTCTTGTTTTTGTATCCATTCAGCCAATCTGTGTCTTTTGGTGGGAGCATTTAGTCCATTTACATTTAAGGTAATTATTGATATGTATGTTCCTATTCCCATTTCCTTAATGGCTTTGGGTTCGTTATTGTAGGTCTTTTCCTTCTGTTGTTTTTCTTGCCTAGAGAAGTTCCTTTAGCATTTGCTGTAAAGCTGGCTTGGTGGTGCTGAACTCTCTCATCTTTTGCTTGTCTGTAAAGGTTTTAATTTCTCCATCAAATCTGAATGAGATCCTTGCTGGGTAGAGTAATCTTGGTTGCAGGTTTCTCTCCTTCATCACTTTAATTATGTCCTGCCACTCCCTTCTGGCTTGTAGAGTTTCTGCTGAGAGATCAGCTGTTAACCTGATGGGGATTCCCTTGTGTGTTATTTGTTGTTTTTCCCTTGCTGCTTTTAATATGATTTCTTTGTGTTTAATTTTTGACAGTTTGATTAATATGTTTCTTGGCATATTTCTCCTTGGATTTATTCTGTATGGGACTCTCTGTGCCTCCTGGACTTGATTAACTATTTCCTTTCCCATATTAGGGAAGTTTTCAACTATAATCTCTTCAAATATTTTCTCAGTCCCTTTCTTTTTCTCTTCTTCTTCTGGAACCCCTATAATTCGAATGTTGGTGCGTTTAATGTTGTCCCAGAGGTCTCTGAGACTGTCCTCTGTTCTTTTCATTCTTTTTTCTTTATTTTGCTCTGCATCAGTTATTTCCACTATTTTATCTTCCACCTCACTTATCCGTTCTTCTGCCTCAGTTATTCTGCTATTGATCCCATCTAGAGTATTTTTCAGTTCATTTATTGTGTTTTTAATCGATGCTTGATTCATCTTTAGTTCTTCTAGGTCCTTGTTAACTGTTTCTTGCATTTTGTCTATTCTATTTCCAAGATTTTGGATCTTGGAAATACAATCTTGGATCATCTTTACTATCATTATTCTGAATTCTCTTTCAGGTAGACTGCCTATTACCTCTTCATGTCTTAGGTCTGGTGGGTTTTTATCTTGCTCCTTCACCTGCTGTGTGTTTTTCTGTCTTCTCATTTTGCTTATGTTACTGTGTTTGGGGTCTCCTTTTTGCAGGCTGCAGGTTCGTAGTTCCTGTTGTTTTTGGTGTCTGTCCCCAGTGGCTAAGGTTGGTTTATTGGGTTGTGTAGGCTTCCTGGTGGAGGGGACTAGTGCCTGTGTTCTGGTGGATGAGGCTGGATATTGTCTTTCTGGTGGGCAGGTCCACGTCTGGTGGTGTGTTTTGGGGTTTCTGCAAAGTTTTTATGATTTTAGGCATCCTCTCTGCTAATGGGTGGCGTTGTGTTCCTGTCTTGCTAGTTGTTTGGCATAGGGTGTCTAGCACTCTAGCTTGCTGGTCGTTGAGTGAAGCTGGGTGCTGGTGTTGAGATGGAGATCTCTGGAAGATTTTCGCTGTTTGATATTATGTGGAGCTGGGAGGTCTCTTGTGGACCAGTGTCCTGAAGTTGGCTCTCCCACCTCAGAGGCACAGCACTGACTCCTGGCTCCTCAATTTGGGATGATTTGTTGTCTATTCATGTATTCCACAGATGCAGGGTACATCTAGTTGATTGTGGAGCTTTAATCTGCTGCTTCTGAGGCTGCTGAGAGAGATTTCCCTTTCTCTTCTTTGTTCTCACAGCTCCCGGGTCTCAGATTTGGATTTGGCCCTGCCTCTGCATGTAGGTCGCCGGAGGGCATCTGTTCTTCCCTCAGACAGGACAGGGTTAAAGGAGCAGCCGCTTCGGCGACTCTGGCTCACTCAGGCCAGGGAGGGAGGTAGGGGCACGGAGTGCGGGTGGAGCCTGCAGCGGCAGAGGCCGGCGTGACGTTGCACCAGCCCGAGGCCCGCCGTGCGTTCTCCCAGGGAAGCTATCCCTGGATCCCGGGACCCCGGCTCCCGGAAGGGCGGCGTGGACAGTGACCTGCGCTCGCACACAGGCCTCTTGGCGGCGGCAGCAGCAGCCTCAGCGTCCCACGCCCGTCTCTGGGCTCCACGCTTTCAGCCACGACTCGCGCCCGTCTGTGGAGCTCCTTTAAGCAGCGCTCTTTTCCCCTCTCCTCGCGCACCAGGGAACCAAGAGGGAAGAAAAAGTCTCTTGCCTCTTCGGCAGCTCCAGAGTTTTCCTGGACTCCCTCCCGGCTAGCTGTGGCGCATTAGCCCCCTTCAGGCTGAGTTCTCGCCACCAGCCCCAGTCCTCTCCCTGCGTTCTGACCGAAGCCCGAGCCTCAGCTTCCAGCGTCGCCCGCCCCGGCAGGCTAGCAGACAAGCCTCTCGGGCTGGTGAGTGCCGCTCGGCACCGATCCTCTGTGCGGGAATCTCTCCGCTTTGCCCTACCCAGGTACGTGGGGAGTTTCTTGCCTTTTGGGAGGTCTGGGGTCTTCTGCCAGCGTTCAATAGGTGTTCTGTAGGAGTTGTTCCACGTGTAGCTGTATTTCTGGTGTATCTGTGTGGAGGAAGGTGATCTCCGCGTCTTACTCTTCTGCCATCTTCCCCGGAATTCCTCCCTTTTTTTCTTGATGAGTCTGGCTAAAGGTTTATCAATTTTGTTTATCTTCTCAAAGAACCAGCTTTTAGTTTTATTGATCTTTACTAATGTTTTCTTGGTTTCTATTTCATTTATTTCTGCTCTGATCTTTATGATTTCTTTCCTTCTACTAACTTTGGGTTTTGTTTGTTCTTCTTCCTCTAGTTGCTTTAGGTGTAAGGTTAAGTTGTTTATTTGAGGTTTTTCTTGTTTTTGAGGTAGGATTGTATTGCTGTAAACTTCCCTCTTAGAATTGCTTTTGCTGCATCCCATAGGTTTTGGGTCATAATGTTTTAAAATTTCTTTGGAGATTTCTTCTTTGACCCAAGTGTTATTTAGAAGTGTTTTATTTAATCTCCACATATTTCTGGATTTTCCAGTTATCTTTCTGTTATTGATTTCTCGCTTCATTCCACTGTGTTCTCAGAGTAGACACTGTATCCTTTCTATTTTTTAAAAATTTGTTAAGGTGTGTTTTATGGCCCAGACTCTGATGTCTTGGTGAATAGTCCATATGAGCTTGAGAAGAATGTGTATTCTGCTGTTGTTGGATGAAGTAGTCTATACGTATCAATTATATTCAGTTGATTGATGGTGTTGAGTGCAGCTATGCCCTTACTTATTTTCTGCCTGCAAGATTTTCCCCTTTCTGAAAAAGGGTTGTTGAAGTCTCCAGCTGTAATAATGGATTCATCTGGGTTTTTTGCAAGTCTTTTTGTCTCACGTAGTTTGACATGCTCTTGTTAGGCATTGGTTTTTATATTATTGTTATTTTCTTAAGAGAAGCAATTGTTTCAGAACCAAATGATAAATACCATAGAAAATTTCTGCCTTAAACAAAAATTTAGTGAATTGGGGGGTGCTGAGAATTATGCATGTGATCCACTTATAGTTATTGTACCTATTTGCAGGTGCTAAGTATGGCTTAAAGAAAAAAAAGCACTTAACACAACACCTTGAAATTTATAGAACATTTATGCCAGCTTGGGCTCTCATCTACATGTGAAAGAACTAAACTTTAAAACAAGTCTAATAAAAAAGAACCATCACATAAGGTCTACAGAGGTACTACAAAGTAAAAGTAGGAAAAGAGTACAAACACACACACACAAACCTAATAGATTAATAACACCAGCATTAAAAAAAAATGTTCCCACAGATCAGATGAAAACTAACCAAATACCTCACCAAGAATAAAAATATAAAGGAGAGATAATGTAAAATTGTTTCTAAAATTATAAAATAGATTAAGAAAAGCTTTCCAAAGACAGGAAAAAAATAATAGATGCCTATGGAAACAAAACTAACATCTAAAAAATGAAAGATGAATTAAGATGAGCATATATGAGAATAGATGTGGCTGAAATTATAGTAATGGACTTTGTCTTGGTCTAGGTGCTCTAGAAAATAGAACCTAAGGGTGGAAAAATATGCTAATACCTTATTGAGGTGTGTATTCCAGAGTAGCAAGAAGCCATAGGGGCAGAGAAGGAGAGAAAGCAAGTACATGATAGTGAATTACTGAGTTTCACAGAAAATATAGCTGGTTGTTTGTGTAGGACATTTACATTAAGGCTGTATGGGACTACTATGACTCAGAACATTCAGTTAAGGGGAATGAGGCAGAGAAATTTATGTGCTGATACTTTTTTTTTTTTTTTTGCGGTACGCGGGCTTCTCACTGCTGTGGCCTCTCCCGTTGAGGAGCACAGGCTCCGGATGCGCAGGCTCAGTGGCCATGGTGCACAGACCCAGCCGCTCCACGGCATGTGGGATCTTCCCAAACCGGGACACAAACCCGTGTCCCCTGCATCGGCAGGCGGACTCTCAACCACTGCGCCACCAGGGAAGCCCCTGTGCTGATACTTTTTAATCTTCTTTTTCTTATTGCCCAAATTAGGCTCATGGGTTCCACTTCTGGTTTGTGCATCATGACTCCACCAAGAAGTCTCTGGGTATGCCAAATCCCATGTCTTATGATGCAGCACTTCTTTTGAGTCTACAAGGGCTGAGAGAAATCAGAGCCTCCTTCAGGCCAGTTGGTTGGCTTGGATACTGGAATTCCCTCAGCTCCCATTATGGTGGAAGAAATGGAGACTGGCCATCCTCTTGGGGGATGATGAAATACACAGAGGCAGTAATAGATGAATAAAGAAGCCAAAGCCTAAAAGGCAGGTACAGCCAGATAAATCTGGGAGACTCATAAATTGTATCCAAAGAGTTAATCCCTCTCACTACTCATATCCAGTATCCTCTGATTTTTGATCTTATACAAATTTATGAAAATAAGATACTATCACTTCATCCCTCACAGGAACAGTAAAAATCCAATGCTCTTTGATGGTGGCTAGTTGTAATGTCCCAAGAAGGCTTAAAAATGGTTAAAAAAAAAAAAGGTAAGGTCCTCACTGCTGCAGCTCTCCCAAGTCTATAAATTATCATCTCTGCCTACATGAACCATCTGGATTCTCCAGAAAGAACCAAGTCTGTAGGTTGCTTGCCTGGAGGGCTAGTATGGGTCTTCATCTCCAGGGTGCCTGCAGCTTTACTTGCATTGCTCTTGTAAGGCTGCAGTTGTTGAAATCTCCCCATTCACAGTTATCGCTGAAGTTGGAAACATCAAGAGATACCCTAATGAATGCCCTGAATCCCAGGTGTGTATCTCCTTGTCCTCTGTGTATTAGCAACCCTAGCTCCTCATGATAATTGGGGTCAATTGTCCCAGGAAAAGCAATGACTCCTTCTTTTACCCTTTGGTTCTCTGGTGTTAGTTGTATATTAGGGTTCAGTCAAACTCTTAAGGTATCCCTTAGCTAAATGATTCACTCCTCATATCCCACCACTATCATCGGGAATTAGAATCTCAAATCTATCTGATTCTAAGGATGCATGGAAGAGATGTTCAAATAGGAAATGTTTAGGAAAGGGACACTCTTCCTTCTTCCCCTTCTTTGTAGACTTGTATATTCTGGTGATACAGTGCCATATTTTGATCATTGTTATAGTGACTGGGTGCATCATGCAGAAGAGCCCTCTAACATTGTAAGATGTCCTTGAGGTTGTTCCTTAGTTGGGCATTCAGCATTCCATCCAGCCATTCTATCAGGTCAGCTGTCAGAGTGATGGCACACTTGGTAATGAGCCCATTGTTGCATCTCTTGGTCTGAAACAATCTTCAGATTGATATGGTATGGGATACCATATCAAAGCATCAGGACTTCTGTAAGCCCTTAGGTGATACTGTTCTTAGAGGTACTATAGGCAGAGAAGATAAACTCATATTTGGAATATGAATCACTTTGGTTTGTGAAGACCACTGTCTGCTTTAGGGTGAAATGGACCTGATGTAATCAACAAGTCTCCAAATGCCTGGAAAGATCAGCATCAGTCCTATCCTATGGCAAATTGGGCACTTAGCAGTTATAGTAGCTAGCTTAGCCATCATGTGAAACAGCCATGTTGTTGATCCCACATATATCCTTTATCCCTGCCCCTATGGCCATTCTCTTAATAGGTTAATTATGTGAGAATATGAGTGGTTGAAGAGAGAAGGTGACGGAGTCATTATCTTCATCTGGTCCCTGTGAGCATCCTCAGAAGTGGATGCTGAGGGACACAGACATGAGATACAACAGACATTCTTTGTGGCCCCTTCAACCTCATAACTCCATGCTTCCAGTTTTTAAATCTTCATTCCACGTCTCTGGTCAATGAGCCAGTCTGTTTAATCACCAGAATTTGGTGTATATAACTCATTCATCTCTTTCTTTAGACAGAACCCATAGCTTTCTCTTTTGGAAGAATTTCCCTCCAACACTGTTTGCAGAGGGAAAGGGGCTACTCGGTGGGGCTCTAATATGGCAGCAGTTCATTTTTCACTAGTGCAAACATATCCATTAATGAGCATTAGTCCCACAACATTTCCTTGTCTGCCAATTGGTCATCAGAAACAGCCCCTCAGCCCACGGGTGTGAACTGAGCAAAAGGCTTTGTGGCATCAGCAATAGGTGCCATTGAGCCTGAACCATCTATTAGAGCCCAATCTAGAACACAGGGCTTCACTTATATTGTAGAATGTGTTGCTTCTCTGCCTAACTGACTTTTGTAATTCATTGGATCTAATGATGGCTAGACCAAGATGGGCAAGTCATGTTGCCATATCATGTTCCACTGTGGGTTCTCAGTCTTTACTAGGGTGTAATACCAGGCCAAGGGCGTTTTTGCAAATAGTACATAGTTCTACCATGCTCCAAAAACCTACAGATATGTACTACAACTATCATGTTAAGGCTTACAAAAAATTTCATTCATGATTCTTAACCAACTTAGATACATAAAGTAGCATTTTATTTGCTAGGCCTTGTGTCAAAAGTTACAGGACCGCTTTCACTAGAACATAGACCTGCTACAGAGCTGTCTCTTACTTTGGATCCTACTTGAAACTGGCAGCCTTCTGTGGCGCCCAATAAATAGGTTAGAGGAATGTTTGCAAGTGTAGTCTGTGTTCCTAAGTTCACTAAGATCTTTGACTGTTTCACAGTGATAGGAGGTATTGGGCAGAGAATGGGGTTGGAGAGCAACAACTTGTCTTTTGACTTGTAGGGGATGCCCCAGCATGACTAAGACCTCTGGACTCCCCAACACTTCACCAATGTCTTATGCATCTGAATCATTACAGAGTTCATATCCTATACTCTGGCACTTTCATGTCTTACAGAGACATCTAGCCCCATAGAAAAAGAGGTGAATGATATAAACAGAGTGCTAAAATTAAAAATGGCTCTTAAACGTGAAAAGATTTTAAGCCTCATAAGAAGCGAAATGCAAATTAAAATCATACTTTGATACTATGTTTATCTTTCAGATTATCAAAGAACAAAAGGTCTGTGTTAGAATGAGAAACAGACTCACATACATATTGCTGGACTGTAAATGAGAAAAATATCTATGACAGTCAATTTATCAATCTCTCTCAAAGTATCAAATGTTTATGCCATTTGTCCTAGCAATTTGTTTCCTTAAAATTATCCTACAGATAATTTTGCATTTGAGAAAAATGACATATGTAAAAAATTATTAAGTACTGCTTTGTTTATAATTAACAGATTGACAAATGATTTAACAATGGGCTTGTTAAGTAATGCTATTCAAAGGATAAAGACTTTTAGAAAGAATGATATGGATCCTTAGCTACTGATATGAAATGATATATAAAATATATTTTAAGTGAAAAAAGCAAGGTACTGAACAATGTATATGGCACACTACCATTTTTGTTTACCTCTATTTATGAAGAATCTCTGAAACAATGCTCAAGAAACTCATTAATTTTAAAAGTGGCTTCCTCATGGGTGGGAAGTTGATTGTTTCTATGACGAGGATGTAAAAACAACTTATTTATTACTGTATACTTATTTATTCCTTTTGAATTTTTTACTGTATTCATACATTATTCAGTTTTAAAAATCAAATAAATCCTACCTAATTCAATTTAAATTTTCATTCATATCTAATTCAAAGCTTCACCCCTTCCTCTAGTTCAGATCTGAGCAGTAGCTTGAGGACTTACATTAGGCAAGAGAGTAAGAGTAAGATCTATTTCTTCATTTTCCCTTTACCTCCTCCCACTTGCCGCTAGTTCCTCTAAAATTGAGGCAGGGGAATAAAGGATTAAATAAAAAGAATTAAAAGTCTTATGAGCTTTTCAAGGAAATTTATATACTATTCCTGGAGTTTACATTTGTTAAAATAATGGGAAAGAAATTTGGCCATATCTGATGAATTTTGATGAAATCTAATAGAGAGAGTTCTTACTGGAGTTTGCACATCATTGCCCTGCTGTCACAGCCATTAAAACTCTGGTTGTTTCATTACTCATCATGGGCAATTAACTCACCTCCTTCAGGTTGCCTTCTGTACTCCACAGAGTAACACTAGGTGCTGTAACAAATAAACTCTGGAATATAAGTGGTGTAATAAAATATCATCTTATTTCTTGCCAATGCAATTATCCCTAGTAGTGGGGTTTAGGAATGAGTGTGAGGGCTTTTGGTTTGCATTCATTTAAACCCACACTGTCAAAGGCTCTGACCTCTTCAACATGTAACTTCATACAATTTCTTGGGCATTGCTGTACAGCCAGTGGAAGAGGGAAAAACATGGTGGCTTACAGTATGGGAGAGTTTTATGGATCAGGCCTGGAAGTGGAACGTGCCACCACAAGGTATTTCATGGACCTGGACTCATTTAAATAGGCAGTTACTGTAAGTGAAGCTGAGAAATGTAGTCCCAGGCTGGTCAGCAAATTTTCACTGACAATCCTACGCCATTGAAAGTCATGTGTAACACGTTTGGTCAGCTACTTGTCTATGCCATATACCCCGCGGCAGTTTCCCATGTCAGTTGCCTCCCATAGCCTCTTATTGCTGAGGGTGGTGTTACCTTCCTCTTGCCGCAGGCTACTCTTAGGCAAAGCGATTTAAATATAACACAAGCTTGGTTACCTTTTCTGCTTTGCCCAAGGGAATCTTAAAATCATTTCCAAGTGGGAAAGAGACAGTGGTCATCTGTGTGTGTGTGTGTGTGTGTGTATACATGTATTCATAAGTATGTAAATTCTTATGAAAGTTCAAAGGGAAGGGAAGCAGGACTGGGCCAAAAATCTTTCTGATAGAGATGCAGGTCTGACATCTGTGAAAGGAAAGACCTGAGGAAGCAGAATTGACAGGGAAAAGATCAGACACCTGTTCAGAGCTGCAAAAGTGTTAGTCCCATGGAGAGCATTAGAGTGGAGGTTTCCAGTTAAAAGAATCCCATATATGTTACAATGGCCAGACTCTGGTAATACAACATGTTCAGTCATTGGTGATTGTGCCTGGACAGAAAAGCACATGGATTCATTCTGAAAGATGAGGTAAACTCTGAAGGCATTAACAGTTGAAGGCTATGAGCTAAAAACACTCCTTGAAGTTGAATGAGGAGTTCATTTCTGGAAGGAAATTGGAGCTAAAACCTCCATGGCTGCTTCAGCTAGAGACACCAGATTTCCATTATTTCAGGTCCCTTCAATTTCTGTGAATAGGTCTGTTGGATTAGTCCTCAATTAACCTGGAAAGAATGAATGATCCTTTATCCAACTACCATCTCATCTCCACACCTCCACACTAACTGCACGGGTATAGAAGAGGATATGCCATAGTACTTCCATCAGGGAATGATGCAAAGCCTCCCCGAATGTGAGCTCCCAGATGCCAGCCAAAAGCCAGTCTTGTAAGACTTTCAGAGGATAGCAGTGTCAGATGAACTATGTTAACTATATTCTGCAAACACTAAAACGTTTTCATGTCCTTCACCCTGTCACATTCTCATATTCTGTCTTCCTGAAGTCATAGTCAGTGGTCTATCAGTATAAGCACTCTTGTATATACACTAGATCCCCTTCCTGTTTTCTACTTATGTGACACTGGGGGAACAAATCATGATTAAATCCAAATCCAAGTCTTCAGTTCTTTCAATTGTGTATGATAAGAAAAAAACAAAACAAAACAAAACACAAACCTCACACTAAGTTCATGACCAATGCACCTGTATTTGCTGCCCAGAAATTCTACTAAAATTCCTCAGTTTATTGGTTTTCAAACTGTGGTCACTGAACCCGTAGGATCAGCACCATCTGGGAACTTATTATCTAGTAAGCTTTCAGATCTAACTACAAATCGACTGATTCAGAAACTCTGGAGGAGGACCCGTATATCCATGCTTTAACAAGCTCTCTGGGTGATTCTGATGCATGTCAAAGTGTAAGAGACTGTTCTTGACTATTCATCCTCACAATCTTTTAGACATCTACTTCACATATTCCCTTCCTCTACTCAAATCATTAGTAACACTGCTCCCATCTTTCTTGTCAGTCAATGGCCTTGCTTTTTATTTCACTGAGAATACAGGAGTAATTAGAAAGAACTTCCCTAAGCTCTCTTTTGCCCACACTTCTAACTTGTGCCCATATATTATCTGCCTTTGCTCCTTTTTCTATGACCCATTTGTGCCTGGATTTTATCCTCCCTAAGTATCTGTCTCACTTTCTCTTCAACATCATAAATTCTCTTTCCACTGAATCATTTCCATTAGCATTCAAATATGTTGTAATGTCTCCGACAATTAATAGCACCTTGACCTTCATCTCTAGCAACCTCTCTATTTCAGTGATCCAATTTACAGCAAAACAGCTAAAAAGAGAATATATACTTAATGTCCCTAATTCCTTTCCTCCCACTCTCTCTAACCTACTTTAATTAGGCTTTCTCTGTACCATTCTATAAGACAACTCTTGTTAAGGACACCAGTGTTCTCCACCTTGCTAAATATAGTGAATATATCAATTTTTAGTCCTCATGTTATCACTTGTAATCAATTTTACAAGTTGATTCAGGCCTCTTTATATTCTTTCTGTTATCTAGAATATCTGCCATATTTCCGTATGTCACTCCCCTTCATCTTCATATCTCTGCTCAAATATAACATTATTAATATAGCTTAATGTTAATAGCAAATACTATGATAGACTACTATCTGTCAAACATGATTTTACGTACTTCAGGTACTAATATTATCCCAATTTTTAAGATGGAGAAACTGAGCCATAGAGAGGTATATTAATTTTTCCAAAGTCACACTGTCAGTAAGAGTGACGCCACACCACAAATCAAACCCAAACAGTATTATATGACCTTAAGCCCTAAACCATACTGGCTGTATGGTTTCCCAGACTCCCTGTACTAATTAACTAACATCACCCTTTACCCTGTCTCTCCTCCGCAACTTTGTGTTCCTGTATAGCCTTTATTATCATCCATGGCAGAGAATGTCGTGTCTCCTAAAAACTTGTTTTCGTTTCTTCTTAAGTGAACAACTCAACTACATTTCCTAACCTTGTTTGCAGTTAGTTGGCCATGGAATTGACTTCTGTCCAATGGCACATGGTCATAAATGATGTGAATCACTTACAAGCCTGGCATATTATAACCTACAGATGCTCAGAGATGGATTTACTGTGAATCTAATGAAGCTTAATACTCAGGGATCTCACTTGATCCACCTTCTTTGAAGACTTCTGGAGGGCCTTAGAAATGTACCTAAATGTTCTTGTGAAAGACATTTTAGGTTATTTTCAACCCTTTAAGAAACTGGTCTCTTTCTACTCTGACTCCATCTGTCACATTTCATCTTTTGTTGTGCGAAGTTGGAGTGATAGCAGGTATTTTGGGATCTGTAAAGGGGAAGGTTGAATTAATGTTAAATGTGGATGGGCTTTGGGAAGATGTATGCATGTTTTGCTTTTCTTCCCAACTATATTTAATTCATAGCCATCCAGAAGTATAAATGGCTTTCATAAGTTCTTTAAGCACCAGCTGTGCTGATTCACTCAGCATCATAATACAGAGATAAGAGGACAGAGTTCTTATCATGATATGACTGTGTCCCATGGCACTCAGCGTCAGACTTATGTGGATGGAGAAAAAATCAGGTTTGAAATGCATGGTTTCAGAGGTAGTCTATGGAAAATTATTCCAGTTATGAGAGAAGTAAAATTAGGTGAACAATATTCACTTCTCATTGAAACCTAGTGGAATGAAAGTATTATCAAGATTATGAGAAGCAAGTGACTCCTAAACATGGAAAGAAAGAGCAGGAAAATGGAAAAAAAATTATATTAAACACCCCACACAAAGTGTTGAGTTAAACCACTAAGAGTTTGAGGTTTGTTAGAGCATTTACTATTACTTATTACAACAAAATGTAATACCCAACACCTTATATATTTTCATTTTGCTCATATGAGCTCCATGGTGGTAGCGTCTTTGCTATTTGTTCACTACTTGATCCCCAGCAATTAAAATGGAACATGGCATATAATAATCTTCCAGCACATAGTTTTTGAATATATAGATACATCATAGTGTAATTACAGAACACCAAAAATAGAGTATTACAGAATTTTCCAGGGAGGAAAAAAAATTAACAGACTTCTATTAATGAACAAGACTCTGACTCACTTCTCATCAGACATGCAGAATACTAAAAGACAAAGGAGTAACACTATTTTATATTGCTGGATAACAGATTACCATGGATTTAGTGGCTTAGAGCAGCACACTATTTTATCTTAAAATTTCTGAGGGCCTGGAGGGTAGTATGCTGGGTGCTATGCTGAAGGTTCACAAGACTGCAATCAAAGAGTTGGCCAGGGCTGTGGTCTCATCTGAGACTTGGGGTTTTCTTCTCACTGTTGCTGCCAGAAATTAGTTGCTTATAGTTGTAGGACTGAGACCCACAGCTGATATAAACCATCTTCTGTTTGCTGCCAGGTGGACCTCTCTAGGACACGGCAGTTTGCTTCTTCAAGGTCAGCATGAGTGTATCTCACTGCTTCAAATCTCTACCTTCAAAGAATGACTCAGACTTCTTTTAAAGGCCTTACCTGATAAGGTCAGGGTCACCCAGGATACTCTCACATTTGATTAATTCAAAGTCTACTGATCAGGGGCCTTAATTCCATCTTGGGGACCATCTTAGAATTTCGCCTACAAAAATTCTTTCAAGGGAATTTTCTTTTTAACCTAGAATTATACACTCAGACAAAACATCAGATATCTTAGACATGTAAATATTTAGGAAGTTTTCTCTGTGTGGCAAAGAATTAACATAGTAGGCCTGATGTTGCTCTTTATAAGGGAACGTTTGTGGAGCTGGCCTTGGCTGATATTTGGGAACTTAGCTTTGGAGTATTCCCTACGTTACTAATTAATAAGGTTGTTTTGTATGCCTGGGCACCGAATCCTGCTGTACCAAGATGACTAGATTATTTGTGCAAAAATTTGATTTGTGGTAAACACCTCTTTTCCTTCTGGGAGTCTCTAAATTTTGTAATTATAACTCTGGCAGAGAATGGTCAGCCCCCATCAGAAGTTCTATATTGTGAGCCTCAAGTTGGCTTCCCTGGGCAAGAACACTTTACAAATGCTGCTGCATGCCACTGCAGCGACGTGTGCTTTACAGTGCCAACACGCCCTAACACGAGAGGGAAGCCTGTACGTCTGTTCCTGATATCCCCAGACTCTGCCTGATGGGGCTTTTTTCCGTGACTGATCCTTCTTTGTATCCTTTCAGTGTAATTTACTATAGCCTCTGGGTCCTGTGGGTCTTTCTAATGAATCACCAAACATGAAGTTGTTGTGGGGTCCCCAAATCACCTGCAACATCCTTATTATAAAAGAAAGCCACCAGGAAAATTAAGGTCCAAATCAAGAAAGATGAAAGTGTATTCAGGAAACAGCTGTGAATCAGCCTGGAGAACAGCCAGTCTTGATTGAAGCCAAAGAGTATAGAAAAATAACAAGTAAATATATGCTATAATTAAGAATGTAAAAAATATAAGGATATAAGAAATCCAATACTATAACAAAATGAGGCAATTGGCGAACTCATAGAAAACAAAAATTGTACAAAGATAGTTGCCCAAGGGAAAATGTATCAAGAATTTTAAATAATTGTTAAATAATGAAAAATATTATGTATTTTACATAAAATGTAGGAACATTTTAGTTCATGTGGTTCCAGGGCTAATTACTTTGAACACAAAAAGAAAGAAATGTGTTATTCTAGCATATTACCAAGTCTAATATTAGAGAGATATTTTATTCCATTAATAACATAAATATTCTTTAATCCCTTTTATTTTAATATATTTTGACTTAATGGGCCAAACATACAAACTTTGGTAGTTATTACAAAATAAAAAATAAATATTAAATGTCACTGTGTAAAAACCAAATGTCAGTAGCAGAATTTAGGAGATGCAACATGGAGAAAGAATAGGATTATTAGTACCACCATCTTTCACTGTAGAGGGTCAAATGTTACTCCGTGCAAACATTTATGGAAAAAGAAATAAAACTTTGTATTATATTTAAAGTTTAACAGTAAATAATAGAAGTAAAATAATAATAGTACACATAACAAGTATTAGAAGGGGGTAGACTACAGTAAGATAGATCCTGATCTTTCATGTCAGAGAATGAATACCTAGTGTCTAAAGTTGAAAACCCATAAATGTAAACTCACTCTCTTGCCCTCTTTCTCTCTCTCTCTCTCTCTCTCTCTCTCTCTCTCTCTCTCTATATATATATATATATATATATATATATATACAATCAAATTTTTATTGAAAATATATTTTAATTAGAAAAGTATCAGAAAACTAAAATGTTTCAAAAATTCATTTTTAGTATTTAATGTGTCAACATGTACATTCATTGATTTACATTGAGCCTTTAAAGGAGAAGAATATTAATGGAAGTTAGTTACCATGATGCAAATATGAAAGTAACAGTTTTATTAAAGTAGTGGGATAATACAAATTTTTCACTTCTAAGTTTTTTTGATACTATAACATTGTTTTTAACTTTAAAACATAATTTTATATTAAACCTTTCCAAAATTTATCAGACTGTTAATACTAGAAGGGCAGGGATTTTAGTTTTTCTGCTATATTCTTAGAACACAGAACAATGATTGGCATATAATAGGTGTTCCATAAACATTTGTTGAGTGAATGCAATCTGAATTCAACAAATAGTTTTTAATCATCTCCTACATGAAAGGCAATATTTTAGGTTCAGCGACTCCAACCCTAATCAATCACTCTCTTTTCTTTTTACAAATCTCATTTTGATTCCACTTTAATAATTTAATTTCATCCTTATTTCTCCATGACCTTTTTTGCTTCATATTGTTTGCATCCATGGAAACCTAAAATGCTTAAATATTATATTTGGCCTCTGGGGCAACAGCCATTTAAGATAAACACTGGAGAAAGAGTAGGAATTGCATAATGAGACTATTACATATGGAGGCAACAGTATCTATGAGGACTTGGTGTGTCAGAAGGATAGGAAGATTTTTGATACAGTTAAAAGTGTTTGAAAGGTAAATGTAGTCAGGGTGTTTCTAATAGTGGGGGAAAAAAAAAGAACAATGTAAGCCATTCAAGAACATTTGTGTTTCAAAACCATCTATACAGCTGCAGCCAAGAATTGATATGAGGTAACACTTAAGGACTATTGCTAAGATACTGGGGATAGAAAGATTATATACATAATATTTTGTATATAAATATATGTGTAGTCAAATTAGATAGATAGATGGTAAAATTATTAGAACTTGGTGACTGAATATTTATAGGGAGTGAGGTTTGAGGATGATTTGGGCAAAATTCTTATAGAGAATTTCAAGAGGGGGGACAGATTTCAATTTTTTGGTGGTGATAGTGATGATGTTTTCTTGTGATTATGCTGATGCATGTGAATTGGTAAATTCAGTTCAATGTATTTAAGATGCCTGAGTGAAATTCAAGTACAGATGTCTAACTACTTAACTGTAGGTTAGAAAGTGGGTGTTCATCTCAAGAGAAGACAGTGGACTGATGATAAAGTTTTGCAATCAATAGCATATAGAATTAATAAACTTGAAAATTAATAAACCAGTGCATTTAGTGCTACATTTTTATTTTGAATTTTTTTATATTGCTGTCATTCGTTTATGCTATTCACTAGGCACAATACTGGATACTTTACATTTATTGCTCATTTAGTCTTTACAAAAACCTTGTGAGGGACTGAAATCCCTATCTTGATGATGGTGGAACTTAAGGTTATAAAATATCTTTCTTGTGTTTAGTACTGAAAGAGTTGAATCTGGGACCACGTTTGCCTTATATTCATGTCCATATTTGCCCATCAGCAATGCTGCCTCCAGTCTATTTCAGTTCAGTTCACTTCTGTATGTTTATAGAAGAAATTGCTTCACTAAAACTATTATTTCACAGCTTGCTACCCACTCTAATGTCTGCTGTAGGTGATTAGAGTCATTTATAGGACTAAGAATTAACAATGTGGGAAAAATTCTGTGGAAACTCTTGTGGGTTTTTAGTTGCTTTTCAAAACCTTCTTAGCATTACAGGTTTGTCTAAAAGTTACCTCTCTGTGCAAGTTTTACTTTGACATATTACCTTATTGTATATACCAAAAGAGGTGTCTGACAAGATGGAGCATAGAGCCACCCTTGAGAACTTATTTTTGAGTTACTGTTCTGCAAATCATTCATGCTAATAAATAGGTTTGCAGAAATATGGTTGAGGTTTCTACAGTCCATACTTCCCTATGTTATGGTTTGCAAATCCTGTTTAAAATAGATAATGTGCACATACAGACACACACACATTTGATATAAGCCAATAAAAACATCTGAGATAACACAACATTCAATTACACAATATTCAGCCTTTCAAATAGTGGACCTTTATAAACCAGGATATGGAACAAGTTCATAATTGAAAGGGATTTTGCTGTTTGGATGATATCCTTCATTTTGACTGTGAATGCAAGTCTGTAACATCACACTTGTGACAGTGGTAATTATCACTGGCAAAGTTTCTCTGTTGCTCCAAATCTAGCCAATTGCTTATTTCCTCAGCACCTTCCTTTCTCACTAGTGCCTGTGAATCAGTAGCATCCCTTTCTGGAACTACTCAGTGAATAAGTGGTGAGGGAACTTTTAGGTTAACAGGAAGTCAGAGATTGCACAACATTCTGTGGAACATTCAGAAAAGGCTTTGTTATAATATTCTCGGTCAATTACTACAGATATGTTTGTCTTCCCATCATTAAAGAATTAGCCTCTAATTTGACTTTCCTAGATGCAATTTTTCAGGAAGTTGCTAGACCTTGGATAACTGCAGCAAGGACAAAAAAGTGCGGTTAGTGAGATGCAGAGTCTGAAAAGCACATCATATTGGGAACCTATCTTTAGTGACTGTATGTCTTTTGTTACAAATCATTTTTCAGTGAAAATAATAAATCTTTTCTTGGATAAGTGACAGATGGTTTAGATTAGCAAATTTGCTCTCAGTAAATCCATAAGAGGAAGTAATCTGTAATGTTTCAGAAGGGTAACAAGAGGTCAAACACTAAGATTTGGATCTAATCCCTCAGCAGCTGGACTATGAGTGAATATCCTTGATCTAATACTGTCTTTTAGAAAATTCTCTTTGAGAAGATGTGTTGTGTATCTTATTTCAAAAGAAGTCTCATTAATTTCCCATATGCTGTGCAAAATTTCTTTGGGGTACCAACCTTCTCTGTATATTAAATATGTTTCCATTTGGCTATGTTTCCATTTGGTTCTAACTTATAGAAAATCCTACTATTGTGACTTATACTACTTATAGGCTTACATTTCTCATGTAAGGAAATTCAGAGGAGGTTATCCAGAGCCATTAGTGTGACTTGACAATGCATTGCCAACTTGGTATCCTTTATCTTTCTGATTCACTAGTTTGAACCTGTGATTTTGGCTTCCATGATCACAGGATTATTGATATACATTGAAGAGCATGTCTCAATTAAATTAAGAAAAAGGGAAAGTACCAAAGGAAGATAGGTCCTCTGTGGAGTGCTTCATGTGGCTGATCATAGCTGCAAGGGAGTCTTGCACAATATGCATTTTAGTTTTACTGTTTTGTTAATAGAGGAAGACAAGGGAAATTAATTTGAACATAGCTTTTGAGAAGTCCACCCAATGTATTCCATAGGTTATTAAGTAAAATGCTATCCTTTTAATTAGAAGAGAATGAGTCACTTTCAGAACATAATTGAGCACTAGAGTAAAATGAAACTTGCTCCCTAGTAGATATGGAAAAATTGTTATCTTATTACTAGTTATGGTAGCAAACCATATATTTGCTTAAATTTGCCTGTTCTTTATTTTGAAACCTTATGTCTGTTATAGAATCAAAATAACTAAATTTTTAGTTTATCAGAAAAAAAAATCACCACTTATTCATTTTTGTCTTTCTTCCAGAATACAGCATTGCTCAGAATATTAGTAACACTGATCAATTAAATTAATTAATATTTTAACCACTCTTAAAATATCCAGAAATAATTACTCAAGGTGGTTTGGAGGAGAAATTTTATTTACTATAGCCATCAAATGATTAACATAATCTGGCTAATAATATTAGGAACTTTAGAAATATATGAGTAATATTTTATATTTACACTAAAATAATACATTTGAAATTAGATTTTTAGAGATACTCTTGTCATTTCACCCCATCTTTTCTTGGTACCCAAAATAGACCTAATAGGCATTAGCTATTTCTGGCCTTCACAGACAGCTTGAGATTAATTTCTGCTCTTTCCACGTGACTGTGGTGTGAACCTGCCCAATTTAATTCCAGCTCCAGGACATGGAGGGATAGGCTGTACTGATTAAGATATTAGCGATACTTTTTTTGCACTAAAATCCTAAAGAAATTATGAAATGAGTTAAGAAGCAAAAAGTTCTGAACTTCTTCCTGGGGTTTTAATTATTGCAAATAGAACTGCTAGGAATATTGGTAGATATATATTTATATGTTCATATACATATATATTTCATATATATTTATGTTGAGAATATATGTGGAAATAGAATCGCTGGATCATAATTGTATGTTCAACTTTCATAGAAACTACAAATAAACAGCCAGAAAGTTTTCCAAAGTTTTTTCTACAAATTATCCACTGAAACTATCTGGGCCTAGAGATTTCTTTTTTTAGAAGCTTTTACATTTCAGATTCAATTTCTTTAATATTTATAGAACTCTTCAGTTAATCTATTACATGTGAGAGAGGGTTGGCAGTTTGTGTTTTTAAGGAATTGAGCCATTTTCCCTAAATCTTCTAATTTATGTGTGTAGAACTGTTGGTAGTATTCCCTTATTTTCCTTTTAATAGATACAGGAGTTATGTGATTATTATTTCTCTTTGTTCTTGATAATTTTCTTTGCTCTGGAGTCTAGTTTTTCTGATATTAATACAGTCACTTCCTTGCTTTTTATAATTCACTTTTGCATGGTATAATTTTTTATCTTTTTACTTCCAACATATTTTATTATATTTGAAGTGAGGTTCTTGTAAATAGAGTTGGGCATGGTGTACCTTTTGTACAACACATTCATTTTGAATATAGTTCTTTCCAGTAAATGTGGCAGGATATAAAACCAATTCCACCAGTTTAGCCCATGTCATCATAGAGAGGCATCAATATGAAAGTGTAGCATCTGCTTCCTACAAGAAGTGGGAGTCGTTCAGAGGCATTTTCTAATTTAGTGTAAAAATGAAGCAGCCCTTAAGTATTTGACTGGTGACACATCTTTAATTAAAATTTTAAATGTAAACAGAGGCATATACTGAGCTTCAAAAATTTTGGAATTTAGTAATTAGTGAATATCACCACAGTAAGTTAAAATGCAAGGATAATATGGGACATAGAAAATGATCAATTTTATGATAGAAAATAAAGGAAAAAAAAACAATTCCCTTAGGATCATCTTAATAATTCTTTTGAAGAAAAGTTTTTCAGACAGAAATCTTTAGACAGTTTGTATCTATATTCATAGCCATATGAGTATCTTTACATTTTTAGCCTTAGTTACAAGGGATTACATTAATCATACTTCTTAGGGCACACTGTTACTCCTGATTCATGCAAGAGACCTCTTCTATGTATATACGTGTGTATGCATGCATCTATGCACCTGTGTATCTATCTATCATCTATCTATCCTTCCTTTCTCTTATCCAATTCTGTTACTGTAATTTTCATTCTGTTAATATTACATTTTGATAAAAGTTGTGAATTTTATAAAGTTTATTTTATCAATATTTTCTGCTATGTTTAGAAATGTTTACTTATAAATTATGATAATACAGTTATACTAAACTCTTTATATGGTTCCCTGTATACTATTTTAGGTGAGGTACTAATAATTTGTTCTCACTATAAAGTTCTCTGTTAAATAATTCAGCTGGGAACTCTCATGTTACAGATAAAGAATAGCTGCATCCCAGCTAATAATTCTAGCCAAGATTCTTTTGGCTAAAGATAGCATAATAAATATGTACTATCCATTACCTGTGGTTCTTACAATTTAGTTATGAACAGAAAGGTAGATTCTTAGGCCCAACACAATATAATAATAACTAGATATTACACACTGCTCTAAGTGATTTACATGGATTTTCTCACATGATGATTGCAAAAATCCCATGAGTTACTTGTTATTATTACCCAATTTTTTTGACAAAGAAACCAAGTCTAAAGAGGAATTCCATAATCTGAATTTTTTTTTTTTTTTCGGTACGCGGGCCTCTCACTTTTATGGCCTCTCCCATTGTGGAGCACAAGCTCCGGATGCGCAGGCTCAGCGGCCATGGCTCACGGGCCCAGCCACTCCGTGGTATGTGGGATCTTCCCGGACCGGGGCACAAACCCGTGTCCCCTGCATCGGCAGGTGGACTCTCAACCACTGTGCCACCATGGAAGCCCCATAATCTGAATTTTTAACCAGCACTTCAGGTGATTCTATTGTAGGTGGTTAGGAATTACATGAGGTGAGTTATATCACACTGCCTACACCAGGATTATTAATATACAGATGTGATATATATATTCATATTATATATTTTATAATATACTAGATTCCTTAAATTCTTGTTTTCAGCTTCATTAATACACCAAAGTTGGGGCTTCCCTGGTGGCGCACTGGTTGGGAGTCCGCCTGCCAATGCAGGGGACACGGGTTCGTGCCCCGGTCCGGGAAGATCCCACATACCACGGAGTGGCTGGGCCCGTGAGCCATGGCCACTGAGCCTGCACGTCCAGAGCCTGTGCTCCGCAGCGGGAGAGGCCACAACGGTGAGAGGCCCACGTACCGCAAAACAAAAACAAAAACAAAACAAAAACACCAAAGTTGCTGCAGGAAATGTATGTAATTGTATAATGATAAGAGTGATGCATTCCCTTAATAAAGAAATGTATGTATGATAAATCCAACAGAGGAAAATATTTATCCTTGATCTATATTGTATATTCAAACAATTGGTAAATTATTTTTGATACGGCATCTTCTTATTTTAGATATAACATTTTATCATAATTTGAATAGTTTAAAAACCCAGCCTCCTTTTTTGGAAAACACAAACTCTTTTTGGATAATACCCCAAGTGTTCTAGATCAGACATAGAGATGAACTGTTTCTTTGAAGTTAATTGGAAAAGACATCCGTTGCTTCTTTTGGGTAAGGGTTATATTTAGGACTGTCAACCTGGCTGGTCCTTCCTCTTCTTGATTAAAATAGCAAAGTTAAATACTTAGGTAAAGTATTTATAAAGAGGAATAAAAACAATATTATATATAATCATAGGAAAATATTTGTTATTTAGCCTTAAAGAATACCTAGAGGATCAAATAAGTCAATGCTAGAATTAAGATGAATAAAATGAACACCTTAAACATCCGTAGGGGACAAGTTTAAGACTCCAAATGGGAAGAGTTTTGGAAGAGGAAGGTTGAAGTTCAGGTTTACTATTCTAGCTTCTGATTGGAGACTCAGGAGCAATGCATCCACAGTTTATTGCAAATCAGTCATAACATCTAGCCAAAGATACTCTGAATACTTGATGGTGAAAATTGTAAATGGAATAATGTTTTTCCAAGTTTCTTTGCATGAGCAGAAACCCCATCACAACCTGCAACTTTCCTTACAACTCTTTGATATTTGCTCCTGTACATCTTTTCCATTTTAGCAAGCAGTGAATAAAAAGAACACTCTATTGTCAGACTCCCCTTCTCTAGTCCCACTCAGATTCAAACACTGAATACCTTCGACTAGACTAGCATAGTCCCTGACCAAGATTGGAAAAAAGCAGGAGGGTTTTTTTCTACATTCATATTAATCTTTGTATAGTGCACATTTGGAGTAAAACTGTACCTTTCTTCCCGCTGAGATAAACTGTCCTATTGTCTGTTGTGTTTTCTCATATCATTTGTCTGGAGTTCTGTTAGATTCAAGATCAAATTCAGTTAAGAAAGCAAATTTCATGATGGTAGGATATTTTAACCTTTTTTCCCACTGCTATACTCCAGCAGATATAGCAGTGCTTCATTCATAGTAAGCAACAATAAATATTAGTTGAATGAATCAACCAGTGAATACGAATATTACTCCTCTGTGCCTTTACAGTTTTGAACTGAGATCTGATATTCTGTTTATTAAACTCAGGTCAGTGCTGACTTTTAGGGATCTAGATCCCATTTGTCTCCCCTGAATTCTGTCTGAAGTTTTGTTGCAGAAGGAATAAACAGCACAAAAAATTCTATCTAATATAAAATGTTGCTATGAGTTTGCAAACTCCATTGTCACATTTTAACCTCCAGAGTAGATAACTAGGGGAATCAACTAGCTAGAATTAAATACAAATTTACCTTGTTCCTTTGCTGTATATAAATTGCTAGATAATAAAGTAGTAGAAAAAGCCTTGGTTTTGTAATAACCCACATCAGGATTCCAGTACCATCTCTGACATTGTAACTGTGTTGTGTCTATAGGCAAGTTTCTTCATTCGATTCAATAAAAAATAATTGTGTGCTACAATTCATCAGGCAGTGTACTATAACCCAGGGTTACGAAAATACAGTCTTTATCCTTAGAGAGTTCAATATGTAGTAGGAGAAACAGCCACATCAACAGATGATAAAAAGAAGTTTAAAAATGCAATAATAGTGATTTAATCGAGGATTATAAGAGGTCAAAAGAGGAGAATATTACCTAGCCTTAGGAACTTCTTCATTGAAATTATACCCCATGTGAAATTACCAGCAAAATATAGCCCAAATCTAAATGTTTCTTGCTACCTCCGAAGCTAGCAGTCTGGTATACTCTAAACCATCATCACATCTTCTTTGCATAAAAAGAAGGTGGTTCAAATTTGGTGTTATAGTATCACCACAATAGCCATATATTAATCTTGAAAATATAAATTATGTCATTTTCCTGTTTAAAGTTCTCCAGGAGCTTTCTACCATACTTTTTTTTTAACATCTTTATTGGAGTATAATTGCTTTACGATGTTGTGTTAGTTTCTGCTTTATAACAAAGTGAATCGGCTATACATATACATATATCCCCATATCTCCTCCCTCTTGAGTCTCCCTCCCATCCTCCCTATTCCACCCCTCTAGGTGGTGACAAAGCACTGAGCTGATCTCCCTGTGCTATGCAGCTGCTTCCCACTATCTATTTTACATTTGATTGTGTATATATGTTCATGCCACTCTCTCACTTCGTCCCAGCTTACCCTTCGCCCTCCCCGTGTCCTCAAGTCCATTCTCTATGTCTGCATATTTATTCCTGTCCTGCCCCTAGGTTCTTCAGAACCATTTTTTTTTTTTTTTTTTAGAATCCATATACATGTTAGCATACAGTATTTGTTTTTCTCTTTCTGACTTACTTCACTCTGTATGACACTCTCTTGGTCCATCCACCTCACTACAAATAACTCAATTTTGTTTCTTTTTATGGCTGAGAAATATTCCATTGTATATATGTGCCACATCTTTACCCATTCATCTGTCGATGGACACTTAGGTTGCTTCCATGTCCTGGCTATTGTAAACACAGCTGCAATGAACACTGTGGTACATTACTCTTTTTGAATTATGGTTTTCTCAGCGTATATGCCCAGTAGTGGGATTGCTGGGTTGTATGGTAGTTCTATTTTTAGTTTTTTAAGGAACCTCCATACTGTTCTCCATAGTGGCTGTATCAATTTACATTCCCATCAACAGTGCAAGAGGGTTCCCTTTTCCCCACTCCCTCTCCAGCATTTATTGTTTGTAGATTTTTTGATGATGGCCATTCTGACTGGTGTGAGGTGATACCTCATTGTAGTTTTGATTTGCATTTCTCTAATGATTAGTGATGTTGACCATCCTTTCATGTATTTGCTGGCAATCTGTATATCTTCTTTGAAGAAATGTCTATTTAGGTCTTTTGCCCATTTTTGGATTGGGTTTTTTTTTTTTTTTTTTTTTTTTTTTGATATTGAGCTGTATGAGCTGCTTGTATATTTTGGAGATTAATCCTTTGTCAGTTGCTGCATTTGCAAATATTTTCTCCCATTCTGAGGGTTGTCTTTTCGTCTTGTTTATGGTTTCCTTTGCTGTGCAAAAGCTTTTAAGTTTCATTAGGTCCCATTTGTTTATTTTTGTTTTTATTTCCATTTCTCTAGGAGGTGGGTCAAAAAGGATCTTGCTGTGATTTATGTCAGAGTGTTCTGCCTATGTTTTCCTCTAAGAGTTTTATAGTGTCTGGCCTTACATTTAGGTCTCTAATCCATTTTGAGTTTATTTTTGTGTATGGTGTTAAGGAGTGTTCTAATTTCCTTCTTTTACATGTAGCTGTCCAGTTTTCCCACCAACACCACACTTACAATAAAAGTACTATTCCTTATTTTGGCCCGCATGAAGTTGGCAGAGCGTGTCTCCCTGCTCACCGAACCTGCTTCTTTGTCATGGGAATACCACTAGACACCATGCCCCATATTCCATTTCAGTGACTTGAGGGCTTACGAATATATTCTAGGTGATTGACTTTTAGCACAATATAAACTTGGAAGCCATGTGTTAAAGATGATACTATTTCTGGATACCTTAAAGACTTTATGTAGCAGTGATACCCCAGCGTGGGCCTATTGAGAAAACTGGGGTTAATTTATAGATATTTCAGATTTACCTGTGAAATCTGCTAACATTAGCCTAGCTAACATCAGGACTCTACTTTGTATATTCCCTGCCAATCTCTCTGCCTCACCTCCTACCACCATTACACCTGACTACTCTGTCTAGTCACATTGGCCTTCCTCCCGTACCTTAAGCATCCCCAATTTGTTACTATTTAAGGACTTTGCACTTTCTTCTCTACTTGGAATTCTATTTCTCAAGACATGTAAATGGCTTACTGATCACTACTTTAAATCTCTGGCCAGAGTCACCTGTACAGGTTTCCCTGACCACTTCCACTTTTAAAATAGCCACTACTTCCATCATGCTTTATCCCTTTTCCTTGCTTTATTTTCCCCCATAGTGTAATATTAATATAATCTCTTCATATTATTTTATATATTTGGTATTTCTTCATTGTGTAATTCCAGTTAGTGAAAGTATACTATATTTATTTGATTTTTGTTTCTTTTTCTTACCAGAATGTGTGTAGTTCCATGAGGCAGGGGCACTTTCTTGTTTACTCTTTTATACCTAGAATAGTACTTACACATGTTAGGCAGTTAGTAAGTATCAGTTGAACGGGTATTGAATGAATATTGGTGCTTAGATATCTAAGATACAGTGATTCTTATGACTGGAAGATCCAGGGCATGGTTTTGGGAATAGATGCCTAAGGTGAGTTAGAGTTCATGGCCAAGAAATGAAGATAGTGTAATAAGATGAGACTTTTTATATTCATTTATTCAAAAATGGTTTATTGAGCACCAGACTAATATAAGATAAATTATGGGCATAGTAGTATGTTAGGAGCTTACATTTTAGTGGAAAAGACAAAGGGTAAAATCAAATTTAAGATGTAACAGGTTACTTTCTCATGTTGACAGTAAATTATTCTATGGAAAGGAGAGCTTTGCGCCCTGTGCCAATGTTTTCATTTTAAGTAGGGGCGGACTCCTGAGGAACAACCCAATGTTGAAGATAGACAGAGGCTGGTAGAGGTGGCATTTATTAACCTGAAAGGTGGAAGAATTTTAGAAATCAGGTCTTGAATTCTGGGCCAGAATTCTTTTCAACTAGTCCACTCTGATGCTCAGAGCTGTTTTTTACTATAGGAAGAGTCAGTAACCAGAGCTTTCTTTACATGGTATAAAAACACTGTACCTCCACACCTCTCTAGGGAAAGAGCCATCATGTCTGTTTATTGAATGCCCTAAGGATCACAATCCCAAGATGTCAAACATAGCCTACAGTGAAAATCTGTATTTCAGAAGGCACCTCTAGGCAGGAAAGAAACCTGCTATTTGGGGCAACACATGAAATCAGAGTAAAAAACTCTGAAACAATTATGAATGTGAATTTATATTCTCCAAACCAGATGTGACTGCTGCCTGGTCTGCATGTGCCTGATCTCTCATTCTGCCTCTCTGCCATTATTTTATAGGCTTGCCTTTTAAACCCTGCTTACAGACTGCTATTTAAGTGCATGGCCTATAACATAAACATTTAAAAAATCTACATTTCCAAGCAAAGTACACTGCATATAACAAATCAAAATTATTTATTGAAATGAATATTTATTAGAGTATTCACCCATATTCTTCAAAATTCCTCAATTCAGAATTTTCACCCCCTACCATATTTAATTAAAGAAAAAAAGTAAATCTCTCTTAATACTTTAGACATTTTTCTTCATAGATTATATATCTCGATATCTATCTATCTATATATATCTATATCTATCTATCTATCTATATATATTTGTGTAAGATTCATTTTTTTTTGTGATTCTGACTGCCAATCTCCATGCTAAATTAAGCAAAAAGTTGTCCTGCTGTGCATATCTGTGTTGCAGGTGCAGGAATTCAGTGCTTAAGTAAATGTAAGGAGATTGGTGAGACCAATGGATTATTGGAAATATATTCACTTTCCTGTTGGATTTCAAATATGATGTAATGGCACTCGATTAAGAATGCAGATTTACAAAGTCCAAGTTCAGAAGGAATTTAATCTCTTTCAGGCAAAATAATGTTACAGGAGTCTAGTCCCATGAATAAAAAATACCCATTTTTATTTCTATTTTTAAGTTGTTTACTTTGATAGCACCATCTCTGAAATTATGGATGATGCTAGTTCTATTCTCCATCCCTAATTCCCATTATTTATGAATGTATTAAAGAGAATAGTGGAGCCACCTGGATTTGATGAGGATATATTAAGAAACTTCAAAATGCTTATCACATTGTCAAATTTGGATCTCAGCCAGAGTTGACTGATATTTGGTTTGGAATATATTTTAAGTGAAGTAAACTCTTTCATGTGTAAAAAATCCAGAAATAGCAAAATTAAAACCACAAGCTCAGTAAAACAGTATTTAGGGTTTCTTGTGCATATAATTATAGTTTGTGAACTGGGAGCTCTCAAACTAACAGTGGAATGACACACAGAGGTATATTGTTGTAAGACAGCTTACAGAGTGAACATGCAGAGGCTGTTTATTCTTAAAAATGATTCGTTATAGCATTAGAGTTTTTCTAGTGATAGGGAATTGGTTAAAGGTGATAGTTACCTTATGCCAATTTTGAGGAACTGCTTAAGTTTCATTTATGATTTTCAGAGGCATTTACAAGAAGTGGCCCAAGTTAAGTCTCACTTATTTTGTAGAGTAAGCTAAATTGAGTTTTGCTTACGTGGCTTAAATGGCTTTGTCTGCTCAGGGAATTCTCAGGTTTAATCTCCGTTTTGTAATTTAACACAGGTAATCTTTTAAAAACATAGCAGCACCATTTCATAAACAATTTGAAATCAGGACCT
The DNA here is from genome assembly GCF_949752795.1 of Hyperoodon ampullatus. Taxonomy (NCBI): domain Eukaryota; kingdom Metazoa; phylum Chordata; class Mammalia; order Artiodactyla; family Ziphiidae; genus Hyperoodon; species Hyperoodon ampullatus. The sequence continues at coordinate 87,901,988 of NC_136914.1, forward strand.
TGAATCAACTTTTAGGTTTTCATTTTCCATTGTTTAGATTAAGAAGGTCATGTGGAGAGAGATTTGGACTTAATCTGTAAGAAACTTGGGACAAATAAAGAATTTTAATTTTATTATAATATTTGAGAGATGGTAGTTACTATTTTACTTTTAGGTTGATACCAGTCTTATTGTAGAGAATACATTAGAAGAGGGATAAGACTACAGGCATAGAAATTTGAAAGGAGAAGCTTATGGTAATATTTGTGAGAATGTTAAGGACTTCAACTAGGGTAGTGGCATTAAAAAGGATGTAAAGAAAAATGGCATGTTTAATAGACGTAAATATGGTAGGTAGATAATTGTGATTGGATGTGGGGTGTAACCATGAGAACTACCTCATGGTAACTACCTCATGTGGTAAGGATTAAATGGTATACATTGTTAGTTAACTATTAATGGAGTACCTAGGGTATAGGAAGTTCTCAGAATGTTTAGAAATATTATTCAAACTGGTAATCTATATTAGTACCTATAATAGTGGTGATAATGATGATGATGGTGATGATGATTCGAGGTCTGTTTTCATGAAGTGCATATTAAAGATAACATCAAGAATGTATGTATTAAAATATTTTAAATCAATATATCAACAAAGCCAAGGTGGGGGAGAACTTCAAGAAGGATGTTGCAGAAAATGTCAATAGCTATAAAGGATTTAAGTAAGAATATATGTTGAAAATTATCCATTGCAACTAATAGCGAGGTAATTATTAGGGACCATGGCAAGAAGAGTTGCTATGCAGGACTGGGAATAGAAGCCAGGAATAGTTACCTGAGACATATCTTAGGACCTAAAGTGTTACTCTTGTTTCACTGTTGACAATGGAATCACTTGTGGCTACCAACTCAGCAAATCCTTCTTGGACAGCTGCCTAGCTGCCTAAGCACAGTCTTAGAATTTGTGATAATTTTTATAGGAGTCTAATATCTTGGGCTAATAATTTAGCTCACTTAATTGATTCCATGGTTGCTATTCCCTATTGGAACATAGAGATGGCACCAGAAGTCTGCACCTCTCAACCCTTTAATCTACGATCTGTATCTGACATACTCTTTGAGATCCCCTGGAGTATGTGACTGGTTACTGCTTGGCACTTCCAGGCATGGGAGACACCCACCAGGGACTCCCTCTGTATATTTTAGCACAAACAGAAATTTGCATAGCTTAGTTTGCACAATCAGCTTTACAAGCTTAAGAACTTTAGACATTTCCACCAAGAGTTAAAGGCTGACCCTTGTGACTCTTTTAAATGGTGGGTAAGGGTGTTGAACAATAGGTGTAAACCATTTCCAAAAAGCTTGGGATGTAAAAAGAAGGGCAGAGATAGGGTGGTAACTAGAGGATATGTAAGAGTAAGTCTCTTTTCAACACAAGTAAGACTTGAGCATGCTAGTCATGTTTTTGACACATTAATTAGAAACTTGACAACATTTTCAGTATCAGGGAATTATAAGTTACACATTAACTTGAAATGACCTTGTCTTTTAGCTTTTCTCTTTGCTTTATTTGTAAAACAAAATAAGAAGTCTTACAAAATGGACTTTTGTGCTCCTTTTACTTCTTTATTTCTAAAATTCTGATTTGGTAGGACAGCTTTTATGCAGAACAGAGAATCCACATAATTTTGCCAATTTAAGAGATTAACAACAATAAAATTTGTATGTTTGACAATGTAGACAAGACTGTTCCCTTAACACATAGAGACTGCATTAAATTAAGCTGTTTTGGGGGGTTTCTTTCCCTTCTGATTTCTCTTGAGATAAAAATTAGGGCAAGAGTAATGGCTCTTTTTGCTTCTTAACTCATTTCATTTTTTTTTTTCCAATTTCATGGGAGATTATTGCTGACTATTTAAATAATCACAGTGTTCTTAGGTTGATGGTACTTGGGGCAATGATTAGGAAATTTTTACCTATGATTTTTTAACATGTTATTAATTGGCTTCAAGTTTTTTGAAGGTTTCACAGAGACACATCTGGAGACTAGTTTGAAGGTGCCTAGGAGAGAAATGTCAAAGTTAATAAGCTGAAAGTATTTAAAAATGCTGTCAGAGTATTAATAGAATTGTGAAAAGGCAACAATGTGTGTTTTTCTTGATAGGTTTTTTTGCCCTATAAATTTATGTTACTTTACTAAAACTAGTAAGGATAATGTCGACCAGAAAAAATGCACAACCTAAAAGTTGAGAATTATATTTTATTTGGTGGACAAAACTGAGGACTTAAGCCCGGGACACAGCCTCTCACATAGCTCTGAGGGACTGCTCTGAAGAGGTAAGGGGGGAGCCAGCATATATAGTAGTTTTTGCAACAAGACCAGGTAGTCGGAACATCAAAAGATTACTGTTAATTAAAGAAAACCAGATATCTCAAGTTAAGGAATTTAGCACTTTTCTAAGTTTGGGAAGATGTAAGAGTCTGGGCTCATTGAAATCATTCCTTTGATATGCACCTCAGCTATCTGGGGCCACTGTCCTCTGCTTTTTCATCCTGAGTCCCCACAGGGTGCATGGTTGGGGGTGGCTGCCTTGGCTGAGGGCTTGGCAGTGGGCAGCCCATTTGTCTTCATCCTGAGTTCCCTTAGGGCTCAGGGTCCAGGGCAGCTGTAGTGGCAAGATGTCTGCAACATCCTTTGTTTACTGATATGGCAGGCGACATTTTTTCACTGACACTAAGATTTTGTTGTTGTTGTTACACTTCTTAAATTGGCATTGCAATTTTTTTTGTGTGTTATATTGATTTGAGTATACTGATTTCGATCTGCAGTGTTATGAGGCAGTTCACAGTTTACACACACACACACACAGATTTGCTATGTGTTTCTGATTTACTTAAGAATATAGAACTTAACAAGAGTAGTTGTAGCCTTTTACTTGATGTATGTTCCACATAGGACATAATTGCAGATGGTTCCTGTTCACATATAAGCCATTTCTAAGTAGATAAAGCCAAATTCTTGCTACACTGCAGGCCTTCTATAATCATGCTTAAATTATATTCCAGCAGCAACTAAGACTATCTCTAAATATACTTCCACTTAAAAAATATTTTGTAATTAGTTTGTGTTGATTCTTACATACTCTGCATCAGCTGAGATACATCCTTATTCAGGGAAAGTTAGATGATTAAGTGTCCAAGGTGTCCCTGAACGATATTTCAGTCTTCTTATGCCAGTTTCTCAGCAAGCCTACTTCCCCATGTGATCATGTGTAATACATGCACATCTACTTACTTATACGTGCACACACTATTTAACTTATTGATCTGTCTGTCTCTTCTGGACAAGAAAAGATGAAAAGAGCAGAGATTTACTATTACATTAAAATACAGAGATAAAACACTACTAGTATACATAATACACTGCAGAGGCCAACCTTAGTATAAGCTGATTTTCATTATTTATATTAATGTCTGAGACATTTTATTTTCCTCTTTGTAGAAAAGATTCAGATCTTTGATACTAATATTACATTTTATAAGGCTACATTTTGCTAGTGATGAATTGGATTCAGCATTAAAATCTTTTTATTCAATTTAAAGTCCTTTGTGTTTTATATTTCAATTGAGTTAATATATAGTGTTCCTTTTTCAACTTCCATAAGTATTTTCCAGACATTTAGCATACAATGGCCTGTGCAGACTAAAGAACTGATTAACACTGCAGATTTCTCAAGAGGTGTACAAAATACAGTTACTCTTTTAAAATAAAAGTGCTTAATTAAAGTTTCAAGTTGGAATGAAGTGTCACTTTTTTTATATATCCAATTTTATGTCACTAGCTCTTCTAAACCATAATTGGAAATTAACACTGCTTTCCATTATTGCTGCTTTCTTAAAATGAACACTAATGTGAATTGACTTTTTTCTGTAGTAAAGTTTTATTTTAACCAATAGGTTGCAAACTCAATGTTAGGCATCAGTAACACTAAAAAAAAAAATAATGTATTAAATGAATTATAGTACTTTAATCACTTCTGTTATAAACTTAGGAATTGTACATTACGATGTTCATTGTAAGATAATTAAAATCATATTAGTTACCTGCAAACTGACAAATTAAAATGTAAAGAATGGAGGCAAATAAAAAAGTGCCATCCCTTTTCTCCTAAAGCTAACTCAAGCCTGTAGATGCTTCCAGGAATGTGTGGTGTCACCTTGGGGTGACTCTGAAGTTGCATATTCAAGGGCTTAGTTACATAACGAAGAATGAAGAAGATTGCCCAAAACAAAGCGAGGTATGACTAGAACAAAAACAACATTGTGGCTCTAAAAAGTCTTAAAAATCCATAAACCGATGAAGCTAAATGAGCCTATTTGCTGTAAACTTAGGTACAGGATATCTTTAAGAAAATTTTTATGGAACAATATAAAGAAACGTATCTGGATTTTCTATATAGTTTTGTTCTGCTTGGCTCACCAGTTTAAATTCTTGCCTAATAAACAATTCAAAAAACAAGCATTATATCTCTGACACTTACTTTCTAAAATGCCTCAAGGGAGGATATATATATATATATATATATATATATATATATATATATATATGAAAGATATTTAATAAACATTGTATAGTGTCCCGATGCAAAATGAACTAAATTAAAAGGGGGTACAACAATGTGAAAAACAAGTCAATATACTTTATTAGCCTTTTCATTAAGCATTTCAGTATTCCTTATATTATGCCTCTGCATTTTAATTCAACCAACATTCTTCTATATCTGTTATACTTCAGATACTTCATGATTCACAATCAAGTAAGACCTGTCCTCACCCCAGGTAGGAAAGGAAATTTAATCATATATCATAATGAATTGTTATAAATTCTGTCACATTATTATATTGTCAGTGTTAGATGGAAATAAAAAATAAATAGGTATACTTACAGGTGGTAAAAATATTAGTTTAAAAGTTATGAGGAAAACTGACATTGCACTTATACTCAGGCAACATGGAATATAATAATAGGTAAAGACTGGCTCCGATTCTGTAAAGCTGTAAAACTGGACAAAATTTTCAAGCTCACAGACTAGTGAGGAGAACATAAAACAGTCATAATATAATGCAGTAATGCTATATCCAATCCCATACAAGTAAACAAAGGTCTCAAGAGATGAAGGGAGAAGTAAGGTCAACATTTTGCTAGTTATCTCTTCATGGCAGGTCTGTCAGAGCCTTAAATGAAGGATGTAAAAATAAGTGCATTACATTTAGTTTCATATATTTTCTGCCATCAATATTTCCAAAAGGAGGCCATCATCTTCCCAGGAATGAAAGTTCAAAATTTGGAGCCTTCTTTGAGTCTGCCTACTCCTTTACTATCTATATAAATGGTGTTGCAAACCTTAATTCTATTCATTCAGTTTCTTAAATCTACTATTTTTTAATGTATACAACCACAACTATAGTTCATGTTCTCTTGAATGATTATTTATAGGCATCTCCTTAACTTCCTCACAAACCTTATTTCAGTCCTTTCTTCAATAAGGTGTGTATTTCCCTCCAGTTCCTTTACTATTCACTTACATTAATAGAGAAAATAAAACAATATTTTTATGTTTTATTTAGTTTGCTTTCCATTTCAGAACCTGTGAGCCTGCCTTTTTAACTGTTGCATAATAACTCTTAGCATTCATTTATTGACTATTAATTGTTTTTTTAACTTGTTCCATAATACAATGAGACAGTTAATATCTTTGTATATGCCTTCTTGTGAACATTATCACACTTCCCTGGGGTCAGTATTGAAGCCTGGTATTGCTTTAAAAAAAAAAATTAGTACTGTGAAGCTGCCCTTCAGACTAACCATTCCAGTTTTAAAATCTTAGACACTCACCAATACTTGGTAATACCAAATTTTTGATTTTTCCAATTTGATGCATAAATATCAGTCCCAGTTAGGGTGAACACAAAATGTGTTATCCTAACTAGGAATCTTTAAAAGGAGGAAGGAGGTGCTATTAACAATTTTCCTGGGATAATAGGCATAAACAAGGATGGTTAGGACCAAACTAGTACATATTGTCACCACAGTTAGAACTAAATTTCTAAAACCCAAAGCTTATAATTTTAATAACTACTTAATTCTTTGTATAATTGGATGTATAAAGTCCAAATCTTTCATCCAAAATATCTAACCTTTCATGATCTGAATCTACCTACCTTTTTCTCCTAATCTCTTAGTTCATCCTTCTATTCATTACAAATGACCTAGTCACTGTCATTCCCAGGTTCTTCTGGCTCATTTAGGCTCCTGCTATGTGTCTTGTCTTCCCTGTCTGCTTTCCTGTCATGTCCACGTGTCAATGCCCTACATTTCCTTAAAGGTCCAGCTTAATTCTACATCCTTCAAGGAGCTTTCCAAGAACTTCCTCTTCAGAATTACTTTATTTCTTATTCTATTGTGCTTTATCTCCTACTATTCTTCCATTTTCATATCCTCCTCTTCTGCTCCGGGGATAATGTACATAGTGATTAAGATAATAGACTCTGGACTGGAATCCTAGGTCTGAAATTTGCATCTTGGGCAAGTTACTTAATGACTCTGCCACAGATTCCTCATGGGTAAAACAGGGATAATGATTCCTGTCTCCTAGGACTTTCAAAAGGGTTAAATAAGTAATACCTGTAAAGTGCTTAGAAATAGTGCCTGTGAATAAGTACTGTACACTTGTAAATAATATTTCTCTTAAATATTGGTTTTCCCCAGAAGTAGGCTTTGGACTTTCTAAAATTCTCTCTTGATTGGAGAAACTAAGGTGAATCTATAACTACTATTGCTACTTCTGAATTATCTCATGGGGCTGCAGAATGTGGAATTAAAGTTTAATTGGGGAGTAGGCTTGGCCCAGGTTGATATCTGCTACCAGATAGCTGTGATCTTAATCTTTTTGTTTCTTTTCCTCCTCTCTAAAATGCAAATAATAAAAATGCCTACTTTGTGAGGTTTCAGTGATAATTAAAATATGACGAGTATCTAGCATAGTACTTGGCAATACTGGGTAAATAAATATTAACTATAGATAATGTACTTTGTACACAATGACTCTAAGGCCCTAGGTGAAAGATCTCTTTCCTCACTCTAGTCAACCAACCAACAAACAGATAAAATGTTAGAATTATCGGTGTAACTAGGCTGTAAACTTATCTAAAGGATTCATTGAAATCATTTGGAATATTATGAAGCAAAATGTAGTGAGTTAATAGAAGTTCTTCACATGTGTTTTCTCCAAAATTCTGTAATGAGGGGTTTCCCTCTCAATCGTGTGAATATTACCAAATAACGCATTCAAAGGAAAACCTAATTCTGAGCAATACCCCAGACTTCTGGGGTATTGCTCTTGAAATAATTTTCAGATTTCCACAATATCACAAGAGATTTAAATAAATCATGCCCATTTTGATGTCATGTATTTGTGGTGTGTGTATCATTTCTTGGACTTAATATTCATAAAAAAGAATGGAACTATGTTTTGACCCAGAATAGTGTTTCATCATAATTAAAACAAAATCAAATTGCATATTCCATTATCATTAAGTGATCATAAACACTTGTTTCTTCATAATAAGGAATAACTTTTATTTGACAATTATTTTAATATCATTCAAATTTAAGTATTTTCTATGTTTTAAAATGCAACAACATGTCTTTACAATTACCTTCTACTATGGAGAGTGAAGTTGGGTTTTGGTGAATGGCAATTTTTTTTTTAATCTTTATTTTATATTGGAGTATAGTTGAGTAACAATGTGTTAGTTTCAGGTGAACAGCAAAGTGATTCACTTATACATATATGTATCTTTTTTTTTTTTCAAATTCTTTTCCCATTTAGTTTATTACAGAGTATTGAGCAGAGTTCCCTGTGCTATACAGTAGGTCTTTGTTGGTTATCTGTTTTAAATATAGCAATGTGTACACGTCAATCCCAAACCCCTAATCCTATTAATATTTCAAAATTTAAAAGGAATTATTTAAATGAAAATATGTTACAAAATATTTTAAAATAGGATAGGAGAAAAGTGACTAAATTTAGGAACATCCATGTCCATGGAAAATTTCTATCTGTTTTTGAACTTACTATATATTTTATTTATATATGTGTATATATATCTATATCTATAGATATAGATATATCTTGGTTTTTCTTCACATAACATTGTGGTTGTCAGATTAATTTCAGTTGCCAGAGTAGCAGAATATTTTTCACTAATTGCTAAGATATTGATAGACATCTGAATTGTTTTCAGTTTGAGGCTGAGACATATGGATGCTATAAACATTCTCGTGCATATTTTATGCACGTGTATTCATTCTCTAGAAAGGGGATTTACATAGATTACAGATATGGTGAGCTATCACCATATCAAATAGTTTTCTAAAATGACTAACCATTTACTCACCTATGAGAAGTTTATGAGGATTCAAGGTACTCTACAACATCAAAAGTTTAGTATAAATATTTTCAGTTTTAGACATTTTGGTGGAATATGTGTAATGACACTGAGATTTCAATTTAGTTTTCCTCACAGGTAATGACCTGAACCCTTCATGTGGCTTTTTGAAATTTCAATATCGTTTTCCTGTAACTTGTCTGTCTTTTTCTTCTTGATTTGCTTATTTATATATCCTGGATATTAATCTTCTGTTGGTTATATGTATTTCAAATGACTTCTTTCAATATGTGGCTTTCCTTCTCACTCTCTTGATGGTATCTTTGGATGAACAATTCCAAAATTTAATGTAGTCCATTTTATCTATCTTTTCCTGTAAGATTAGTGATTCTTGTGTTCAGTTTCAGAAACTGTTGTATACACCAGTTCATGAAAGTATTCTCTTGTGCTATCTTATAGATATCTTATGGTTTTATTTTGCATATTAAGATCCACATTTCATTGTGCATGGTGTGAGGTAAGAATTAAGATTAATTATTTTAAAATACGGATATTCAATAGGTGCAAGATCATTTCCTATTCTGCAGTGTCACCTCAGTCATAAATCAGGTGTTCATCTATGTGTGCATCAAATTCTGGAGTATTCTGTTCTATGAATCATTTTGTCTATCCTTGAGCCACTATAACATATTCTTTAATAGTGTACCTTTAAAAAGGAATTTACATTTTACCTGTAGGAAACTAAACTTTGTTCTTCGTCTTCAAGACTGTCTTGATTATTGTTTACCACTTGTATTTCCTTAAGACTTTAAATAAGTTTGTCAAAGGAAAGCTACTGAGATATTGGTTGGAACTAGATTGAATCTATAGATTAATTGGGTAGGAACTGATGTCTTTACAATATGAAATGTTTAAATCTACGACCATTGTGCTGTCCTGCCCTACAGATTACATACTCAAGATTATACCATACATCAGTATGATTCAATTTACATAAAATTCAAAAACAGGCAAAACTAACATATAGTGTTAGATATCAGAATAGTGGTTACTTCTTTGAAAGGGGATTGACTGGAAAGAGATGCAATAAAACTTTCTGGGTGGTAGGAAAATTGATGAAATGAGAGGGAAATGTATCTTAAGGTTTATATCAGTATGTACGTTTGTATACTTTTCTGAATGATGTTCTTAGGACTTATTAGTTTTACTATACATAAATTTACCTCAGTAAAATTTAAAAGTTTAACAAAAATGGCATGGCAATTAAATAATTCAGGTTCAGGAGAAATTTGAATACTAAAAAATGTATGCACATTTATTATTTTAGCTTATTTATAAAAGGTCATGGTTTTATGCATTTCATGGATCTTTTCAAAGAAACCAAGAAACAACTTCTGTTTTCATGGATTTTCCCTGTTGTTTTCCTGTTTTAATTTCATTGAGTTCTGCTTTAACTTGTATTATGTTTCTTCTTCTGCTTCATCAGAACTACACTGTGTCGTCTTTCTTCAGTTTCCTAAATTAGAGGCTTAGATTATTGATTTTAGAACTTTCTTCTTTTGTAGCACATGCACATCTCATTTTATTAAGCTTCACTTTATTACACTTCACAAATATTTCATTTTTTTACAGATTGAAGATTTGTGTCAACTCTGAATTGTCAGACGATATTTAGCATTTTTTAGCAATAAAGTATTAAGGTATGTACAATTGTTTTTTTTAGACATAACACATTGTGCCCTTAATAGATGACAGTATAGTGTAAACATAACATTTATATGCACTGGGAAACCAAAAAATTAGTGTGACTTGCTTTATTGCAATATTCACTTTTTTATGGTGGCCTGGAACTGAACCTACAGTATCTCAGAGGTATGTCTGTAATGTCTTCCTGGAGAATTCGTCTGTATGTCATTATGTAATGATTCTCTTTATCCTTGAAATTTTTCATTATTTTGAAATTAGCGTGGTCTAAAATTAATGTAGTTATTCCATCTCTCTTTTCATTAGTGTTAGATTGGTATATCTTTCTCTTTCCTTCCATTTGTAATCTACCCGAATTTTTATACTTAATGTGAGTTTCTTGTGGGCAACATATATTTGGGTCCTTTTTAAAATCCACTCTGACAATCTGTCTTAGATCAATCACATTTAAAGTGATTACTGATACAGTTGGATTAATTTCTACCAAGTTTGTAATGATTTTCTATTTATTGTGGTTGTTCTTTGTTTTCTTCCCCTCCTCCTCACTTCCCACCAATCTTTTTCTTCATCTAGTTTTAACTGAACATCACATATAATTCTATTTTAACTCTTCTCTTAGAATATCAATTATACCTTTTTAAGAAAATGTAATGGTTTCTCTAGTTTTTAAATATACATTTTTAACACTATATCACTTCACATACCATTAGGAATTTTATCACAAAGTATTCCCAATTCCTCTCTCCTATCATTTATTCCCTTTTTGTCATTCATTTCACTAATACAAATTTTACAGTAAGTCAATACAATGTTGATTTTATTTAACCTTTATTCTGTTTCTAGTGCTCTTCCTTTCTTTATATAGATCTGAGTTTCTGAACTGTACAATTTTCCTTCTTCTCTAAGACCTTCTTTTAATGTTTCTTTTAGGACAGGCTTACTGATGATAAATTCCCTCAGTTTTTATTTGCCTGAGAAAGTCTTCATTTCTCCTTTACATTTTAAAAATTACATTAAAATTTTTATTTCAATTTAATTTTTATTTTATATTGGAGTATAGTTGATTTACAATGTTGTGTTAGTTTCAGGTATACAGCAAAGTGATTCAGTTACACATATACATATATCCATTCTTTTTCAGATTCTTTTCCATACAGGTTATTACAGAATATTGATTAGAGTTCCCTGTGTTATACAGTAAGTCCTTATTGATTTTCTATTTTATATATAGTAGTGTATATATGTTAATCCCCAATGCTTAATTTAATCCCTCACCCTACCTCCCCACTTTGGTAACCATAAGTTTATTTTCAAAATATGTGAACCTATTTCTGTTTTGTACATAAGTTCATTTTATCATTTTTTAGATTCCACATGTAAGTAATATCATGATATTTGTCTTTCTCTGACTTACTTCATTTAATATGATAATCTCTAGATCCATCCATGTTGCTGCTTTTTATAAAAACAAAAATAAACAAATGGGACCTAATTAAACTTAGAAGCTTTTGCACAGCAAAGGCAAACATAAACAAAATAAAAAGACAATACACAGAATGGGAAAAAATATTTACAAAAGAAGCAACCAACAAGGGATTAATCTCCAAAATATACAAACAGCTCATGCAGCTCAACAGCAAAAAAAAAAAAAAAAAAAAAAACCAAAAAACCCCCAAACAACCCAGTCAAAAAAATGGGCAGAAGATAAACAGACATTTCTCCAAAGAAGACATACAGAAGGCCAAAAACCACGTGAAAAGATGTTCAACATGGCTAATTATTAGAGAAATACACATCAAAACTACTATGAGGTATCACCTCATACTAGTCAGAATGGCCATCGTGAAAAGTCTACAAATAATAAATTCTGGAGAGGGTGGGGAGAAAAGGGAACCCTCCTACACTGTTGGTGGGAATGTAAATTGGTACAATCACTATGGAGAACGGTATGGGGGTTCCTTAAAAAACTAAAAATAGAGCTACCATATGATCCAGCAGTCCCACTCCTGAGCATACATCTGGAGAAAACCATACTTTGAAAAGATACATGCACCCCAATGTTCACTGCAGCACTATTTACAATAGCCGAGACATGGAAGCAACCTAAATGTCCACCGACAGAGGAATGGATAAAGAAGATGTGGTACATATATACAATGGAATATTACTCGGCCATAAAAAAAGAATGAAATAATGCCATTTGCAGCAACATCTAGAGGCCTAGAGATTATCTCCTTTACTTTTGAAGCATAATTTCACTGGAGATAAGATTCTAGGTTGGTGTTTTGTTTATTTTTTCTTTCAACACATTAAATATTTCACCTCACTCTATTCTTGCTTACATTGTTTCTAAAAAGATGTTCACCATATTGTTTATTCTTATTCTTCTGTAGGTAAAGTGCCCTGCCCCTCCCCCCCAACACAGCTTCTTTCAAGATTTTCTCTTTCTCTTGTTTTTCTTCAGTTCGTATATAATATGTCCAGGTATAGAATCTTTGGTGTATATACTGCTTGGTATTCTTTGAGCCTCTGGGACCTACCCTTTGGTCTCTGTCATTAATTTTAGAAAATTAGAAGTCACTATCACTCAAAAGGAAAGAAACAAATCCACTATTATAGTTGGAAACTTCAAAAATATATTTTTTTGCTCTGTTTCCTCTTTCTTGTCCTTACATATTCCAATTATTTATACATACATGCATCAATTTAAATTGTCCCACAGTCCTTGGATGCTCTGTTCTTTTTTTCCTTTTTGCCATTCTTTATTCTCTTTTCATTTTTGTTTGTGTAGTTTCTATTGACATATCTTAATTTTCCCTCTTCTTCTGTCTTTGAGCTTCCCTAGGGCTCCTTAGACAGAGTCTGTGTACTGAAGTTCTTTCATCTGTAATACACCATTTTTATCCTGGAGCCCTTTTGGTATGGTGGTAAAGCTCGGGGAAGGGTAAGTATTCTATAATTTTCTAATTAAATCTCAGTCTTTTAATGAGACTGTGCCCTGGGTTGTGACTTTCACAAGTGTTTCTTAGTTTTCCCCACCCCATATTTTAGGTGAGACAGGAAGTCTAGAGGAGTCTAGAGTAGGATAAATGTCCTTCTCCTAGGTGGGATAAGGCTCTGCTAGGTTGTTTGTGTAGGCTCTGGGTGTACTTCACAATAGTTACATTTGGCCTCTCTCTTCAGATCCATGAGGAATATTTGTTGGCAGTTAACTGTGAAAACTTGGTAGGATTCCTGAAGTTAATGTCCATGAAAATTTTGGTGAGCCTGTACCCTCAAGACTGTGGAAATCAGGAATTTTTAACTCTCAGGATAGCCCACACTCAGCTTCAATCGATTTATCAAAATTATCATTTTGTATTTTTAACAGTTTATGGCTCCAGAATCTTCTGCTCCAGGTAAGCAGTTCTTGAAGTTAGCTCTCTGGATTTATCTAAATCTCCAGATTCTGGAGTGTGTGTGTCCTGCAGACTTGTTTTTCTGATGAGTTCAAGACAAGTCATTGCTTTTCAATTTATTAAGCTGTTTTCTTGTTTCAAGAATGTGAATGACAACTTTCAATCTCTTTATATGTTAGAGTTAAAATAAGAAGTTGATTGGTATATTTTAATATTAATACATATATATTGTTAAGAATTTTAGTCCCTTAGAATCCTTTATGTGCTCCTAATTTGCTTGTTTACATGCAGGAATTTTGCACATAATAAACACACTAAATTTTGATTAAGTAGAATATATCTATTAATTCAATATGTAATTGAGCTAGTTTTCTACTTTAAATTTTATTTTAAAAGTATTTTTGAAGTGTAGAAATTTATTTGTTAATTATTCATACTAATTACATTATTTCATCTCTGGAAATTTTAATACTATATGTCAGGTTTTTTTATACATAATTAAAAAATCTGGGATGGGTAATCACAGAAGCATTAATTTAGCATATTTAACACACATTCATAATACAGAACATATTCATTTCTCGTACACTGGTGAGGAGAGAGAAATAAAATTTTGTTAAGTAATAACCAGTAATGTGATAGAATTAGTTCAAAAATTAAAAAGCTCATATATTTTCTCTAAGATATGCATTATTTGACTTCCAAATAAATAATGGTGTAGAATAGCCTAAAACATTATTGTCTCATAAATATTGTCAAGTGCTAACTATCATGAAAGAACTTTGCAAAATAGTTGTGTACTATATCACATAAACAGTAAGAAATTAGTCCCATTATTATTCTCTCCATTTAAAATGAATTAAAGGAAGGACAAGATCAACATGGCAGAGCAGTAGGATGTAGAGCTCACCTCCTCCCACAAATACATCAAAAGTACATCTACATGTGGAACAATTCTCACAGAATACCTACTGAACACTAGCAGAAGACCTCAGACTTCTGAGAGGGCAAGAAGAAAAAAAAGAGACAGAAAGGAATTGGGATGGGACCTGTGCCCCTGGGAAGAAGCTGTGAAAGAGGAAAGGTTTCCACACCCTGGGAAGTCCCCTCACTGGCAGGGAGACTAGCTAGGATGGAGGGAGAATTTCGGAGCCTCTGAGGAGAGCACAGCAACTGGTTTGCAGGAGGCAAAATAGAGAGACCTGCACAGATGGACAGAACCGCTGTCCTGCACTCCCCAGCCTGAGACACTTGTCTGCTGATGTGGACAAGGGCTGCATGCTGAAGCTCAGGCATCGGAGGTCAAACCCGGAGAGGGATCTGGGGTTGGCTGTGCGGAGACAGCCTGAAGGGGCTGGAGTGTGGTGTATTTGCAACAGAGGGTGTATGTGGAAGAAGCCTGGGCCCGCCAGAGAGGCAAGGTACTACTTGTTGGGGGGGGGGTATGTGAGGGGAGGTGTGCAACAGCCGTGGGTGCTTATTTCCCCATGTGCATGCTCTCAGGCAATAGGACACGACCTACATGAGCTTTAGGGGTGGGTGCAAGCTGCTGCTGCCATCACAGGCTCCAAAGGCAGATGCAGGACACCTCCACCACCACTGAGAGACCCACAGGCAGGAGCCTATTACTGACCATGCGGTTATAGGACCTGGGAGCATGCATGGGCTGCTGCATCTGCACGCCCACTATCAAGAGGATAACAGCCAGCACATGTTGAGGAAATAGGTGTAAGGCATCCAAGCTAAAAGCAGCTCTTGTGCCAAAAATATTAAACCCATGCAAGCTACTCAGGGACACACCTGCATATAAACACCCTTCCAAGACTGCAGTAGCTAGTTTTTTCTCCTAAACTCACAGAGTAAGAGAAATATAAGTAAAATGAAGCAGCAGAGGAACCACTCCCAGTTCAAAGATCAAGAGAATTCCCCTGAAGAAACAAACAATGAAACAGACCTCTTCAGTCTAATAGACATTGAGTTCAAAGAGGTGGTAAAGAAAATACGAGAGGAATTAAAAAGGACTATTGATAGAAGTACGGATTCCTGTAAAAAGTAACTAGAAACTATAAGGAGAAACCAAGAAAAGTTAGAAAATTCTTTTGCCAAGACGGAAGCTAAACAATGAATAGCAGAATGAATAATGTAGAATAAATAAGTGATCTGGAAGATAGAATAATGGAAATCACCCAATCAGAACAGCAGACAGAAAGCCAAATGGAAAAAAAAAGAAAGCAATATATGAGCTCTTTGGGATAATATAGAGCATGCCAATCTATGAATAAAAGGGATGCCAGAAGGAAAAGAAAGAGAAAAGGGGATTGGAAATGTATTTGAAGAAATTATGGCTGAAAAATTCACAAGCCTAAAGGAGACAGATATCCAGATACAGGAAGAACAGAGGGTCCCAAACAAGATGAACACAAACAGCCCTACACCAAGACATATAATCAAAATGGCAAAAGTTAAAGAGAGGATTCTAAAGGCAGCAAGAGAAAAACAAAGAATTAATTACAAGGGAACCCCCATAAGGCTATCAGTTGGTTTCTGTACAGAAACATTGCAGGCCAGAAGGGAATGGCAAGATATATCCAAACTCTTGAAAGGGAAAAATCTGCAACCTAGAATACTCAACCCAGCAAGATCATCATTTAGAATAGAAGAAGAGATAAAGAATTTCTCAGACAAGCAAAACTGAAAAGAATACAGCAATACTAAACCTATCCTAAAAGAAATGTTGAAAGGACTTCTCTAAATAGAAAAGAAGCATGAAGATATAGGAAAGAGGAAATCACAATTGGAAAGTAAATCACTTAAGCCAGTATATAGATCAAAGAGGAAAAAAAACTATTTGTGAAAGTGATGATAAACACAAGGAACAGCAAAAGAATAAACATGAAGATATAAAAGAGGACATCAAAATCATAAAATGTGGGGGAGGAGAGTAAGAAAAGGTAGATTCTTTTTTGTTTTAGTGTGTTTGAGCCTATATGACTATCAGCCTAAAGCAAGCAGATATATTTAACATAGGGTTAACATACTTGAAAAACCAGGTAACCACAAATGAAAAACATACAATAGATTCACGAAAACGAAAAGAGAACACCAGCATAAAATAAAAGGAAATAATCAAACCACAAAAATAAAAACAAAAAGAAAAAGAAACAAAGAAGAAACATAGAATAAACTGGAAAACAAGGTTTAAAATGGCAAAAAAATACATATTTATCAGTAATTACCTTGGGAATTTCCTGGTAGTCCAGTGGTTAAGATTCCACTCTTTCACTGCCATGGCCCAGGTTCAATTCGGGGTCAGGGAACTAAGATCCTGCAAGCCATGAGGCATGGCTAAAAAAAATAATAATAATTACCTTAAATGTCAATGGACTAAATGCTCCAATCAAAAGACACAGAGTGGCAGACTGGATTAAAAAAAAATAGTCTACAATATGCTGCCTACAAGAGACCCACTTGAGTGCAAAGAACACACATATCTTGAAAGTGAGGGTATAGAAAAATATTTCATGTAAGTGGAAATGACAAGAAAGCAGGGGTCACAATACTCTTATCAGACAAAATAGACTTTAAAACAAAGGCCATAAAAAGGATAAAGAAGGACAGTATATAATGATAAAAGGATCAGTACAAGAAGAGGATTTTACATTTGTCAACATATATGCACCTAATATAGGAGCACCCAAATACATAAAACAAATACTAACAGACATAAAGGTAGAAATTGACGGGAATATAATAATAGTAGGGAACTTTAACACTCCATTGACATCAATGGACAGATCTTATAAACAGAAAATCAACAAGGCAACAGAGATTCTAAATGATACCATAGAACAGTTAGACCTAATTGGTATTTTTAGGATATTACATCCAAAAAAACCAGAATACATATCCTTTTCAAGTGCATATGGAATATTCTCTAGGATTAACTACATACTACGGCACAAAGCAAATCTCAACAAATTTAAGAGTAGGGAAATTAGTTCAAGCACCTTCTCTGACCACAACAGCATGAAACTAGAAATCAACCACTGAAAAAGAAATGAGAAAAATCTGATTACATGGAGACTGAACAACATGCTACTAAGAAACCAATGGATCAACAGGAAATCAAAAAGGAAATTAAAAAATACCTTAAGACAGATGACAATGAAAACACAACCATACAAAATCTACGGGATGCAGCAAAAGCAGTTTGTGGAGGGAAGTTCATCATGATACAGTACTTCCTCAAAAAACAACAAAAATCGTAAATAAACAACCTCAACTACCACCTAAAAGAATTAGAAAAAAAGTAACAAAACCTAAAGTCAGAAGGAAATAAAAAAGATCAGAGAGGAAATAAATGAAATAAAGATTAAAAAAAAGAAAAAAAATCAATAAAACCAAGAGCTGGTTCTTTTAAAGGGTAAAGGAAATCAACAACCTCTGGCTAGGCTCACCAAGAAGAAAAGAGAGAGAACCCAAATAAACAAAATAAATGAAAAAGAAGGTATATCAACTAAAACAGCAGAAATACAAAAAAAAAAACATAAGAGAATACTATGAACAATTATATGCCAACAAATTGGACAACCTAGAAGAAATAAACAACTTTCTAGAAACATATAGACCACCAAAACTGAATCAAGAAGAAATAGATAATTTGAGCAGGCAATCACTAGAAGTGAAATTGAATCTGAAACAAAGAAAACAAACAATAAAAAAAAAACCTCCCTACAAACAAAAGTCCAGAACCAGATGGCTTCACAGGCAAATTCTACAAAAGAAAGAAGAAAGTATACCAATCCTTCTTAAACTCTTCCAAAAGATTGAAGAGGAGGGAACACTCCCAAAGACATTCTATGAAGCCACCATCATCCTGATATAAAAACCAGAAAAAGATACCACCAAAAAAATTACAGGCCAATATCTTTGATGAATGTAGATGCAAAAATTCTCAACAAAATATTAGCAAACCGAATCCAACAACACATAAAAATGATCATACACCATGACCAAGTGGGATTCATCCCAAGTTCACAAGAATGGTTCAACATATGCAAATCAATCGATGTGATACAGCACATCAACAAAAGAAAAGACAAAACCCACATGATCATCTCAATAGATTCAGAAAAAGCATCTGACAAAATTCAACATCCATTCATGATAAAAACTCTTACCAAAGTGGGTATAGAGGGAACTTATCTCAACATAATAAAAGCTGTTTTTGACAAACCCACAGCCAATATAATACTCAATAGTGAAAAGCTGAAAGCCTTGCTGTAAAATCTGGAACAAGACAAGGATGCCCACTCTCATCACTTCTATACAAGATAGTATTGGAAGTCCTAGCCACAGCATTCAGATGAAAAAAATAAAAGCTATCCAATTGGAAGGGAAGAGGTAAAATTGTCTAATATGCAGATGACATGATACTGTATATAGAAAACCCTAAAGATCCCACACAAAGACTACTAGAACGAATAAATGAATTTAGCAAGATAACAGGATACAAGATTAACATACAGAAATAAGTTCCATTTCTTTACACTAACAATGATATATCAGAAATAAAATGTAAAAAGCGATACCTCTTAAAATTGCACCAAAAAAATAAAATAGTTAGGAATAAACCTGACCAAGGAGGTGAAAGACTTACATGGAGAACCATAAAACATTAATAAAGGAAACTGAAGATGATTCAAAGAAATGGAACAATATCCCATGCTCTTGGATTGGAAGAATTAATATTGTTAAAATTGGCCATACTACCCAAATCAATCTACATATTTAATGCAATTCCTATCAAATTACCCATGATATTTTTCACAGAACTAGGACAAATAATCCAAAAATTTATATGGAACCATAAAAGACCCAGAATTGCCAAAGCAATCCTGAGGAAAAAGAGCGAAGCAGGAGGCACAAGGCTCCCAGACTTCAGACAATACTACAAAGCTACAGTAATCAAAACAGGGTGGTATAGGCACAAAACAGACATATGGATCAATGGAATAGAATAAAGAGTCCAGGAGTAAACTCTCACACCTACAGTCAATTAATCTTTGACAAAGGAGGCAAGAATAAAAAATAGGAAAAGGACAGTCTTCAGCAAGTGGTGCTGGGAAAGTTGGACAGCTGCATGTAAATCAATGAAGTTAAAAGACATCCTCAAACCATGCACAAAAATAAACTCAAAATGGCTTAAAGACTTAAACATAAGACATGACACCATAAAACTCCTAAAAGAGATCATAAGCAAAACATTCTCTGACATAAATCATACAAATGTTTTCTTTGATCACTCTCCCAAGGCAACAGAAATAAAAACACAAATAAACAAATGGGAACTAATCAAACTTTACAAGCTTTTGCACAGCAAAGGAAACCATAAATAAAATGAAAAGGCAACCTACGGAATGGAAAAAAAAAAAACACTTGCAAATGATGCAACTGACAAGGGCTTAATTTCTAAAATATACAAACAGCTCATACAACTCAACAACAAAAAAACAAACGACCCAATCAAAAAATGGGCAGATCTGAATAGACATTTCTCCAAAGAAGACATACAGGTGGCCAAGAAGCACATGAAAAGCTGCTCAACATCACTAATCATTAGAGAAATGCAAATCAAAACTACAATGAGGTACCACCTCACACCTGTCAGAAAGAATGGCCATCATTAAAATGTCTATGAATAACAAATGCTGGAGAGGGTGTGGAGAAAAGGGAACCCTCCTACACTGTTCATGGGAACATAAATTGCTACAGCCACTATGGAAAACAGTATAGAGGTTCCTCCGAAAACGAAAAATAGAACTACCATATATCCCAGCAATCCCACTCCTGGGTGTATACCCAGACAAAACTTTAATTCAAAAAGATATAATACATGCACCCCTATGTTCATAGTGGAACTATTCACAATAGCCAAGACATGGAAACAACCTAAATGTCCATTAACAGATAAATGGATAAAGAAGATTTCATACATATATTGAATGGAAAACTACTGAGCCATAAAATAAAAGGAAATAATGCCATTTGCAGGAACATGGATATTAATAGTATTTTCCATTTTAAAAAATCAGTCATAAACCTGTTTTTTTCCCCCCAAGTTCTTTAAATTAAATACCTGCAAAGTACCCATCAGGCAGAAATAAATTTTACTTTTAGGATCAACAATGCTTTTGGGACAATTTTTTTTTTTTTTTTCCCAAAGGAACTGAATAATATTTGGAGTTTTTGAATGAGTGTTGTTTTATGACTTAGGAATTATTTTTGCAAAAGTTTTCAGGTTTGGAAAAAATATTAAAGAAACAAAATCTCTTAAAATTCTTATACAATAAACAGTTCAAAAATTGTGTTTAGATCCATAAACCAATGTTATATTCAGATGAATTTATTCTATCTGTGTTTTAACATGCTGATTTTTTATCTGATTAGTAGCATATTAATCAGATGAATATATCTACAGATCTGAAAATGATATAACACAATATATCTATAAGAAAGAAAGCCTTAAAAAAGAAGTGCTTTGCTGAAACTGTTCAGAGTTTGGGGCTTTTGGAGGCATGAGCCACCCTGTCTCCTTATATGGCTCTGCAATAAGCCTTCCTCTGCAGAAAAAAAAAAAAAAGAAAAAAATATCTTTTAGGATTGAATATTCTACATGGCTACTTTTTTACATTCAAAAGGTGAGGAAAAATAAACCTCTGGGGTAAAATTTTCCTTTAGAGCCTTAGCTATAATTCAGGGTGAAATTACCACCTGTCCAGAGTTCAAAACCTAGGGGGATAATTTCTACCTGGAGAATATTTCCATTCCTTTCAGGCTGCTAGTAGTACTTTGACATTCACATGCATTAATAAGAGGAAGTATGCACCAGAGGGAGATGGGTGGAGTGGAAAATAAATGACTCTATTTCTCCTCTAACGTTAATACTTTTAAATCTGTTTTCTCCTTGCAGTCACCTCTCCTGAGTTCTGTCCCATTTTATTTCCAAACACTTTTTCACAGAAATTAATATGTGCATAAAAATATAAGAAGAAAATAAAGTATGTTGAATGCAATATAAAAAGACAGTTAAGCAGCGGGCCATCAGTTAAGCAATTATGTTCAATAAAGGTATATTAGAGCTTAGACAATCCAACTTTAAAACAATACAGAATAGTGCTTCCATTATATAGAATACATTCAATATTATGTTTCTTTCCAAATAAATTTAAAATGAAAAGGGAACTAGTTACAAATAATACATTTTAACAGGCTATATTTAACTAACATTGAGACAAAGCTAAATTAAGGAAAAATATAAATTATGATGGTTAATTTCATGTATCAACTTGGTTAGGCCATGGTGGCTAGTTATTTGGTCAAATACTCATCTTGATGTTGCTGTGAAGGTATTTTGTAGATGTGATTTACATTTAAAATTAGTTGACTTTAAGTAAAGGAGATTACCCTCTAAAATGTAGGCGGGGCTTATCCAATCAGTTGAAAGGTCTTAAGAGCAAGACCTAAGGTTTCCTGAAGAAAAAGGAATTCTCCCTCAAGTCTGTAATAAAAGTCCTGCCTGAGTTTACAGCCTGCTGGCCTGCCCTACAGATTTATGACTTGCCAGCCCCTATAATTGTGTGAGGCAATTAATTAAAATCTCTCTCTCTTTTTCTTGAAAAAAACCCTGAGTTAATACATTAATCCCAACCACACAGAGATAGAATCAGAAACTATGGGGATAAGGCCTATGAAGGATGTTTTCAGTATACTGTTTGGTTGACATTTTAGCCAGTAAACCCAGCATTTATTGGTGGACTAGGGTTTGGGAAACACTGATCTAGTTAATTCCACCTAAAGTTCACTTTTAAAACCAAAATTGGTAATAAATATTAGTATTTTATTTTAATTTTATCACATAAATTATGACTAACATACTTAATTTGAAAATTATAAATCTGTATTTTATCCATGGAAAGCAGTTTAGCTTGTCCATTTTTAATTCCTGTGTTAAAATCAACTCCATGGCATTATTTATAATAGCAAAAAAGTAGAAACAACTTAAATGACCATTAACTGATGAATGGATGAACAAATTATGGTTTAGCCACACAATGGAATACTATTTAGCAATAAAAAGGAATGAGCAACTGATATATGCTACAATATAGATGTACCTGAAAACATTATGCTAAATGAAAGAAGCCAGTCATAACGGGTCACATATTGAATAAATTTCACTTATATAAAATGTCCAGTATAGGAAGTCCATAGAGACAGAAAATCGATGAATGGTTGGCAGGGGATGGGGTGAAGAGGAAATGGGGAATGATTGTTAATGATTATGGGCTTTCTTGGGGAGATTACAGTCTTAATTAGATACTGATAACACTGGCACGATTTTGTAAATGTACTAAAAATGACTGAATTGTACATTTTAAAAGGCTATATTTTATATTATGTGAATTATATATTAGTGAAGCTGTTATTCAAAAAGTAATAGAAACATCAGAAGTATGGAAATTCTTGATTTCAAATTATATTACAAAGGTACAGTGATTAAAAAGTGTGGAACTGGCACAAAAGACAAATAGAACAATGGAGAAAGAAATAGAGTCGGAAAATAAACCCTCTCATATATGGTCAGATGATCTTTGACAAGGGTGCCAAGATCACACGATGGGGAAAGGACAGTCTCTTTAACAGTGTTTTGAAAACTGGATGCCCACAAACAAAAGAATAAAGTTGGAACCTTTACAATATATACAGAAATTAACTCAGGATGATTAAAGACCTAAATTAAGGCTTAAAACTGTAAAACTACTAGAAGTAAATATAGGGAAAAAGCTTGATGACATTGGATTTGACAATTATATCTTAGATATGTCACCAAAAACACAAGCAGCAAATAAAGAAAACAAATTGGACTATATTAAAATTACAAATTTCTGTATTTCAAAGGAAACAATCAACAAAGTGCAAAAATGAAACATACACCATGGGAGGAAATATTTGAAAATCATATATCTGATATGGGGTTAACATCCAGAATACATAATGAACTCCTACAACTCAACAACAACAAAACAACCTGATTAATAAATGGACACAGGGCTTGAACAGACATTTCTCCAAAGAAGGTGTGTAGAAATCAAAACTCTTATGCATTCTTGATGGGAATGCACAATGATGCAGCCTCTATTTAAACAATATGGAGGTTTTTCAGAAACATTAAAAACAGAATTACCAGATGATCCAGAAATTCCACTTCTGGATATATATCCAAAAGAAGTGAAAGTAGAAGCTCAAAGAGATATTTGCACACCCATGTTTGTCGCAGCATTATTCACAATAGCCAAAAGGAGGAAGCAATTTAAGTGTCCATTGTTGGATGAAAGGACAAAAAACTGTTGTGTATACAAATGATGAAATACTATCAGGCCTTTAAAAAGAAGGAAATTCTGTCATATGCTACAACATGGATGAAACTTGAGGACATTTTGCTAAGTGTATAAAGCCAGTCACAAAAAAATATTGTATGACTCCACTTATATGAGGTATCTGAAGTAGTCAATCTCGTAGAAACAGAAACTAGAATGGTGGTTGCCAGGGGCTGAAAGGAAGGGGAAATGGGGAGTTGCTGTTCAGTTGGTAATAGAGTTTGTTTTTGCATGATGAAAATGTTCTAGGGATCTGTTGTATCACAATGTGAATATAGTTAACACTGCCAAACTATAAGAAAAGAAGATAGACTAAAACCAAACCATTACAAAAAAGCATGAAAAATAGAGAAAAGAGAATCAAAAAGCAAAGTCATTTACAATTGTACCACCCCAATGTTAACACTGATTCAACTCTGACATAAAACATAGGGTTTCAGAACAGGAGGGATTACCCTAACTTTACATCTAGGGAAACTGAGGTTCAGAGAAGGGAAGTAATTTACCTAACATCACACAGAGAGTTGGTGGCAGAGTCAGGACTAGAGTACATATACTTTGAGTTTCAGATAGACCCAATAATAGTTTACAATATGTTATCTTTTGTAATTATGTAAAAAATATATGAAGTTTGAAAATTCAGAAAAGTATAAGGAGCAATAAAAAAATCAAAAACAAAACTGAGATTTGACAAATGTGCCAGAACTAGGTGGGTCCAACCAAGTTTTAAATGTTGACTTATGGAAATGGATTCCAGGGCTTGTGAAACCACATGTTTATACAATCTTGGTGGCCCACTAAGAGGAAGGAAATGACCATGTGAAC
The DNA here is from genome assembly GCF_949752795.1 of Hyperoodon ampullatus. Lineage (NCBI taxonomy): Eukaryota > Metazoa > Chordata > Mammalia > Artiodactyla > Ziphiidae > Hyperoodon > Hyperoodon ampullatus. The sequence goes on from NC_136914.1 coordinate 87,926,784, forward strand.
ACAATGAAAAGGCCAATCCCATGTCATTGGAAGGGATCTGTGATTAATCTTCATTATCTCAACTAGAAATCTGCCTCTGCACATTTTAGTAGCCCAGGTCTACATTATTACTTTAGAGAATGGTACCCAAATTACTTGGAAATCCAGTTTTTATAAAAATTTATATATTGAAGGTAAACTATTAATGACATAAGAATTATTTTTATATGAATGTATATAAAACATTAAAATAAATCATTTATATGAATTAAGAAGGTCCAATCAAAGAAGACAGCACACACTAGGCAAAATGAAAAGGCAAAATCAAGCTGTATCTGCACCATCATGAGAACACACTAAAGACATACACACACACACACAGTTTCTTAATATCCAAATGAAATCAGTAAAGCACGTTATGTATTTAGGTTGATATTTTTAGGTACTATATTTTGTTCAGTAATTTTATTACTCAACAATGGGTAAATAACCTATCCCCATATGCTCTGGTTTCTTCATTTGTAAAGTTAACATAATGCCAACTTCATGGTTAGTCACCATAATATGTGCCTTATAAGTTCTTAAAAGGAGATACTTATATATACATATAAAGCTGTTGGCACAGACTCTGGCACACAGTGACTACTTAAAAATATTTAGCCATGTGTTGAATAACTGTTAATGATATGCTATATTTTTAACAAGGATTTAAATGTGATAATTTTGATATCCACACCCAAGTTATTACTAAAATGAAACCAGACCCATTCTAATCATTCAAGAATATGATCAAACTTATTTTAGCTGGTATAATCTTGATATCCTTATTTTCTTTTGTTAAACTCAAATCTAAAAGATGTTCAACAGCTTAATTCAATATGGCCTCCTTTTAGAGGACGGAAAAAAGCATCTCATTTAGTTAAGGAAAATATTGCCTTTTTAAAATCTGTAATTTGTATATCGAGATATTTATGATAGTTTTACTGCTCACTGAAAGTTTACTATTTACTGCTAATCTACTGCTCATATAACAATGAATGATATAATGAAATCATTCAGGATTGAATCCTTGAGTCAGCCCAGAAGGAGATTGTTGACAAAAATGCTAAGTGAAATCATCTCTTACTTCTTATTTAAAATAGCATAACTTGTTTAGAGGAAAATGTCTAAAACCTATACCATTATTATTTTTTTGAAATAACTTTCTGGTCCATAACAGATAGTTGCTAAGAGTCCAGCTATCTGAATTTCACCTCCATCTCCCTGAGTATATTCATGACAAAGTATTAGCATAATTTGACAAGTTAACTGATGACTTTTATTGTCTGCACCTTTTTGGACATTCTTTCAGCATTTTGGTGAGTATTTAGTGCCATTTCTTGGACTCTAGAAAAATACACTTTCTCTTATTTGACTTCTCTATTCAGTCTCTTTTATGATCATGATTATCTCTTAAAACAGGTACTCTCCTGGGAAGAATCCTCAGTTCTTAGAATAGTTCTAAGATGTAGTTCGTTATAATGATACTACTATCATATATTCTACACTCTATAGATCCATAGAGAGACAGAGACAGAAAGGGAGAGAGTGATTTTACTATGTACCTAGCATTTTGCAGGTCTTTAAAGGCATTAATATGTTTAAACCTTACAAAAACTCTGTAAGAATCATAATGGTATGACTATTCATCAGTGAAGTAACTGAAGTTTATTCAAGTTGCCCATGGTCATACACATGCATGGTAGTAAGCTATGTAGCAAAAGTTTGAGTACAATTCTTTTTGACTCTAGGTCATGAGAATTTAACCAAGATACCCTATTGCCTCAGAATACATCACCTAGTTTTCTCCTATATTCAAAATCTTTGTTTACCACATAATCTAGAAATCTATAAACATATTTCAAATGACTATTGGTTACTACTGATATCTAATTAGTTATCAAGACTTAAAAATAAAAATACAAACATTAATCCAGACACTGTTAAAAGAACTCTATTTATATTAACTTATTTAATTCTCAAAAAAATCCAATAGAGTAGGTAATATTTTCATTGACATCATATCATAAATCATCTTATCCAGACCATGGTTATAAATACTATCTATATACTCATGACTTTCATATTTCTAGATCTCAACTTTCCCCATATTTCCAGACACAACTGTATTGCTACGTACATGATATCTCTAATTGTGGCTTAATTTTCATTTCTGGGTCCCTATTTCAGTAAATGTTGCTATAATGCACCCACATTCTGAAGCCACACACTTAGGTCTATCCTAAATTTCTGTCTTTATGTCACTTTCCCAATTCAATTCCCCTTCTAGTCCATTCCACTTATTTTCCTCCCTACCACTATCAACATTTTCCTAGATGCATCTCGCATCTTTCTTCCTCTCTATTGTTCTGCTCTTGCCTTTTTCAATTCACTCTTTACCCAACAGGCAGGATAAATTTTTTAAAACATAAAGAGATAATTTTACTTTGCTGCTCATGTGTCAATTGTTTTAAATTACACTTAGAGGAAAACCCAAACTCAATCTGACTTCCAACTCTGAAGTTATTTGACCTTTGCCTAGAACTACAACCTGTATTATTCTCTTTCTAGATCACACTTCATTCACTATGACTTTATTTTCTGTTCCTGAAACATGCTAAATTTCATTCAAATACAGTAGTCTCTGAGTATCTGTGAGAGACTGGTTCCAGGACCCCTGAGAATACCAAAAGCCTTGGATGCTCATGTCCTTTTATAAAATGATGTTGTATTTGCATATAACCTACACACATCCTTCCGTATACTCTAAATAATCTCTTGCTTACTTAAAGTACCTAATACAATGTAAATGCTACCTAAATAGTTTTAAATATACAGTAAGTCCCCTACATACGAATGAGTTCTGTTCCAAGAGCACGTTTGTAAGTCCAATTTGTTTGTAAGTCCAATTAAGTTAGCCTAGGTACCCAACTAACACAATTGGCTATATAGTACTCTACTGTAATAGGTTTATAATACTTTTTCACACAAATAATACATAAAAACAAACAAACACAAAAATAAAGAAAACACTTTTAATCTTACAGTATAGTACCTTGTAATGTACAGCAGCACAGTACAACAGCTGGCATACAGGGGCACGTTAGCATCTTTGAAAGTTCACAACTTGAAGTTCATATGTAGGGGACTTACTGTAATGTGAATCTATGTAAGTAGTTTCCGGCATATAGCAAATTCAAGTTTTGCTTTTTGAAACCTTCTGAAATTTTTTTTCTGAACATTTTGATCCTCTGTTGAATGAATACACGAATGTGGAGCCCGCAAATAGGGAGGACTAGAAGAATTGAGCTTATTTGTTCCTATGACTGTAATATTTTCCCTGGTGTTTCTTGCTTGGCTGGCTCCTTCCTCATCTTTTAGATTTCAACTAAAATGTCATTCTGTGGAGAAACCTTCTCTGACAATATAATTGAAATGATCTTTCTACATTACTAACATTTTGTGAGCATCTGATTAAAATTCTGCACTATCTCTCCATTGATTTCAGAATAATTCCTACATTAGCATGGTGGACACTTTATGAAGTAATCAGTGCTGAAACTTTCTTTTCTCATCTCCTGTAATTCTCTCCAACACTCTCATTTATTCCAGCCATTCTCAAATATTTCCTGAAAATTTTTTGGTGTTTGAACCCTCAGTGCTTGCATATAGACAACTAAGAGAGAGCTTTTTTTTTTTTTTTGGTATTTTTTGTTTGTTTTTGTTTTATAGACTTGCTTGCCTACAATACATTGCTACAAACTCCTTAAAGAAAGAAGCTGCTATGAAATGGATATGCATATAAAGTTTCAGTTATTTAAGATGATTAAGCTCTAGAAATCTGTACAACATTGTGCCTATAGTTAATAATACTTTATTTTACACTTAAAATTTTGTTAAGAGGATAGAGCTCATGATGTGTTCTTATTGCAGTAAAAAGAAAGAAGTTTATGTTTATTCTATGTTTGGTAAAATGTGTGGTACAATATATGAGATCGGCAATATTTTAAAACAAATTAATAAGATTCCATAATATCAATATAGCTAAACACAAACCCCAATTGTAGGGTCACTTGAGAGGTAGCTTGGCTATATTCCTCCTATCTTATCTTCTATATTTATTACCAAGCTTTACTCACTTATTTCTTGTTGCCCATGAATTACAACTACATGAAAATATACAAAAGGGCAGGTTGGCAAAATTTGTCATTACTCAAAGAATAGAATCATGATGTTAGGATGGGGAGAAATTATTTTAGATGCTTTCAAACACTGCTGAAGAATAATCTGGATCAATGTTGAGCCCTTTTTGAGACAGCTGTCATGCAAATATCTCCGTCTACTCTGTAAGTTGTATTTTTGCTCATTTGATCATTTCTTTTGATAAAATTTTCTTAAGTTCTTAGAAACATAGAGCCTACCATGACTGAATCATAAAGAAATAGAAAGTCTGAACAAACCAATAACAAGTAAGGAGATTGAAGCAGTAATCAAAATCCTCCCAATAAGAAAAGCACAGAACCAAGGTAGGATCCATAATGCTTTCTGATTTCAAACTATATCACAAAGCTACAGTAATTAAAACAGTATGGTACTGGCATAAAAACAAACATAAAGACCAATGGAACAGAATAGAGAGCCCAGAAATATATATGTATGTATTTGTATGTATATATATATATATATATATATATACCTTATACCTGATAGAAAAATTTAGAAGATAAAAATTTCTTGAACAATAACTCAAGTTTTTGCCCTATTTAAATTTAAATAATCTTGGGAGATCATCTAACTTTTTTCTTAGACCAAGAATAAAACTTGTAGTCTTGCCTAATATACTTATTGTTATTAACAACAACAACAACAAAAAGCCCTCTTATCAGTCAATAATAAAAAAAGCAAAGAAGAAAAAGCAATAAAAATGGGTTATCTACCTCAACAGAAATTTCACAATCAGAAACATATACATTGCAAATAAGCACATGAAAATGTGTTCAAAAGTATTACTCCTAAGGGAATGTAAATTAAATCTATAGTAAAACACCACTTGGTACCCTTTAGAATCACTAAGTTTTAAAGGAGTTACAGCTTTGGATAGAGTATTCAGAATTGTCTTGCCTTTGTAGCGGGAAATAATTAGCCATAAACTAAATGCTGCCCTAGTTTTACCTAACAAATCTTAAAATCAAGACCTAAAAGGTCAAACTGTATTCAAGTTTCCTAAATGTGTCTCAGAACAAAGTTCATCAATGGGAGTACAAAATATCCAGGACCTCAAAATTTTGAATTTATAATGGCTGGCATTCAATTAAATTACCAAGCATGCAAAGAAACAAAAAGACATATAAAGAAGAAAAATCAATCAATCCAAACTGACCCATTACTGACACATATGAAATATACAGGTATGCATTCCACAAATTCAGATGTTAAAGGGACAACTGACATTGTATTATTTTGCTAGGGCCACCATACCAAAATGCCACAAACTGTGTGGCTTAATGAACAAAAATTTATTTTTTCATGGTTCTGGAGACCAAAAGTCCAAGATCAAGGTGTCAGAAGGGTTGGTTTCTGGGGAGACCTCGCTTCCTGGCTTATAGAAGGCTGCCTTCTCACAGTGTCTTCACATGGCCTTTCCTCTATTCACATGGATTTCTGGTGTCTCTTCCTTTTCTTAAAAGGACACAAGTCAGATTGTGTCCTAAGGGCTCATTTTAACTTAATTACCTCTTTAAAGTTCCTGTCTACAAATACAGTCACTTTCTAAGTATTAGTTTTTTTTTAAAATTTAATTTTATTTATTTTTTATACAGCAGGTTCTTATTAGTTATCTATTTAATACATATTTTAATGCATATTAGTGCATATATGTCAATCCCAATCTTTAAGGCTTAAACATATAATTTGGAAGCAGAGGAAACAACATAGTTTAGTCCCTAACAAACATGTTATATAAAAACATGTTCCATTAAAAAAATGTTACATAAAGACATGTAACAAACATGTTGCACACAATTTTTCTGCATGTATGTATGCATGTGTATATATATTATATATATAAATATATACAATATTCAGACTGAACTTCTCAAATTGAAAATTACTGTGTCTGAGATGAAAAATTCAATGGGCAGATGGACAGATTAAAGGCAGATTTTACATTCACCAAGCTGAATAAATTTTATGGAAAAAGTAGTATGTTGAAAGATATAAGCAGAAATAAGTTACAAGCACAAGTCAATTCTTCTTGTTTCTCTTTGTTGATTTGGAAGGGAAAAAAACAAATATGAAATAAAAAGTTCATTACATACAAGGCATTAAAGGTCACCCTTTGGTTTTCTGGAATATAGTATTCTATGACAGCCTTGTGAATTCATCTCTCAAAGGCTAGGAAGAACTTTTTGGCAGGACACTTGCTGATCTGACTAACTCAGCTTTATGCAGAAAATCCCAAGTACTGTTCTGGACAAGCAACACCCTGGACTGGGCCCAACTAAGGCTGAATTCCAGTTCTAGCACTAACTTGTGAAAATGTAATCAAGATATTTAGTATTTGAGGCCTACATTTTTATTGCTAATAAGGGTAATCATACCTAGCTTATAAACTTGTGATGTGGATTAATAAAGTGACATATTTTATAAATTCAGTGCAGTGCCTGGTTTAATTAAATTACTTTCTCTTAAAAACTGGGGTAAAATGCCCAGGGGAAAAATAAGTTCTTAACCAGGTAACATAAAGATGAAGAGACACACATGGCAATTTCCAAGTAATGAAAATGGAGAATGCAATTTGGAATAATACTTATACTGCTATAAAATATCAAACACACAAAATAAGCTTGAAATTTGAAGAAAAAAATATAATTTGTGTTACATGTACAGTCAAATTTGGGTAGTTTTTTGGTATCTTCAAAGATCTTTATGAGTAAAACATACTTATGATAAGAAGAAACAAGAAGTGTAATTTAAGAATTAAGATAATATAAGAATTAAGATTATGGACAATTACTGTAATGGAAAATATCTCCAAAAATAGAGAAACAATCAGACACACATATACATACAATTATAAACACAAGTGAGTTGCTAAAGCTGATAAAGGAGAGCAGATCTCCATCTGATGGAAGAATTATTAGGTTATCTTAAGCTCTAAAAGAAAGAGGGGATCTCCGCTTAATTTGTAGAGTTAAATAAACAACTAATTTGTATATCCACATATTAAAGTCAAAAGCTTGACCCCAGAAACTGAGGGGTTGAGAGAGTTCAAGGTCTCGGCAGGTCTTAACTTGGGCTGGACAGAGAGGCAGTGTTAAGTTGAAAGGGTCAGGAATCGAAGCCAAAAATAAGATGTTGGCAGGCCTAGAAGTGTGGAAACTTAATTGTTTGTGGAAGGCTAGACTTGGGCTGCATTAGCAGAGATAACCTAACTCCTCTGAGCGAAATTTAGAAATAAAGGATCTAACAAATATGATCTGTAGGCCTGGGAGGAGTGTGGTGTTTCCATTAGTGTTAGAACAAATGAAAATGATGAAAAAGGCAAAACCAATTGCTCAACCAGGATTGTTGCCCAGGGTGAATATACTACTGAAGGTTTCACTTCTGTGTTCTATCTTTGATCATGGTAAATCATCATAATAAACTTTACCTATAGTGGAAAATTTAAGGTGTCTGTAAAACATGATACTATTTAAACCTTTCATTTGGTTACAATCCAATAGTCAGTGTCAGGCTTCAAACTGAATACTCCTGTTTGGGGAACAGAAGGGAGAACAATGACTCTTAAGCATAGGAAGCAAGAGACAGAGTTGCAGAGAAAATGGAGAGATAAACAGAGACACACTCATATAGAGCAATATGGGCGGTGGTGCCCTGAGGTGAGGTGGAGGGAAGGGAGGATTGAGGTGAAGATGCAAAGGACCTGAGATGACATTAGATGTGTCATTTCTAACAACAAAGACAACATGTGTAAATATGTGGATAGATGTGACTCTGATAAAGGAAAGACAACTGTGGTGCCATGCTCAGCCTTCTGTTCATGAGAAAGAATAACTAAAGAGGAGATCACAGAAGCGTGACTGTAATTGCAATATACGTTGATGTCATGATTTCCAGCAGAACTGGTGTTTTTTAAGACAAAATGGATATGATGGCAATGGTTGGGTGGTATAGATGAAAGAGGTCTATACAGTTCATCTCCTGGCACAGTCCTGTGTATGGTGTGAGGGGGAATAGTTTCATTTTGAGATGTTTCTAGTCATTCTAGCCAGTTGAAGCAAAGAGGAGAAGTATCCAGGGAGATTAAGGCTGATCACAAATTCAGAGTTCCAATGATACAAGTGGCAGGGCTTAGTAGGGAGAGGAGTAATGGAAGTGGGTAGGGATGAGGTGCTTAGAACTTCTGGAAATTGTCTTAGGGATTGGCTATTCTCACAAGAAATATAGGAAGGTATGGAAGCCTCTGGATAACTGTTCCTTGTTGCTCCATCTTCTTGGAATAATTCCTTCAACACTGCATTATTTTCTTATATTTGGAAGTTTTTATTTGCTTCTTAGTTCCTTCCATCTGAATGTAAAGTTAGAAAAACTTCCCTCTATTTTCAGGAATGTACTTTAGCATGTAAACCTACTTGGATTTCTGTAGTCATCTCCAAATAACTATCTCTTATTCATTCTTTGTGAGTGGCTGTGCTGGAAGAATGTGGTTAAAAGAATAACGTTCTCCTATCTGAAGTAAAGAATACATTTTCCTTCATGTACTGAAAAAATAAGTGCCATCAACCAGAGTTTACACTTATGGCTTTATGAGCTAACTATTTATTGCCACCACATTCTCTTGTTTACGGGAGGTTACTTGGTAAATTTAAGTGTTGTGATATTTACTGCAATTTACTGTATTTTAAAAATGTCTTTTTCAAAAATCCCTAGTTATCTTCTAATACAGTGTAAATGTACAAAGGAAATTCAGTAAGTACTGTTCAATCTGCCCCTGTGATATAGGAATTTCCCAACTATCCCCGGTCTCTCTTCTTTCTTTCCTGTACTTATATATGCACAGACAGTCATTTTACTAAGGGTAATAATCCTTAATTATAATCTTTAATATCACCAAAGACATGGCAGATTGCGTATTCTATGTGGGCACATCCTATATGCATTTAACCCTGGAAGTATGCTTTGTGTAAAAACATGGCTCCCAGACTTCAAGCTGAATGCTTCTTTGAAACTAGAAACTAACATATGAAATGATGGGATTGGAATTCTCTTTAGTTTTTATTTCTTCAGAAAATGCCTGGGGATTTTTCTATTGCTGTTGCCACTTTCAACTTGCATAGCCACTGGAGAAAAGTTGAAAAGAGATCTCATCTAAGTCAATGCCCATCTTTCTCATTATTTTACTCCATTGTCAGCTCTTTCTTCCCTTCAGGAGATTATTCTCCCAAATTATTCTTCTGTGCTGTAGCTAAAAGACCAGTGCTTCTACAGTAAGGAGTTACACAGGAATTTCATAAATGCCCAAAAAGTCTTAAAAATTTTATCTTTTGCTCTTTTGGATGAATTAACTATTCTGAAAATATGTGTATAACCATCTACTGAAAACTTTATATGTGATAAGCATTGTGCTAAGTGCTTACATAATTTTTTTCTAAGCTGTGATTGACAGAAATGCAACTAAGATTAGTTTTAAAAAAATGGAAATTTATTGGCTCAAAAAATTAAATTCGGCCTGAAACTCCAGGCTTTCTTAAAGGCAAAGGTAAAGGGGAGCCTCATCAATGACTGGGATCTGGGATTTAGCAGTTATCAGAAGTCTGTTTCAGTCTCACACTTCTATTCCTTTATTCATGTCAAATTCTCTCTTTCCATGGAATGTGTTTTCTCATATGTCAGGAAACATAGTCAATGACAACTTCTGGCTTTTACTACTTACATCTTCAGCTCCTAGGGCAGAATTCTTTCTTCTTTTTCATTCAAAAATGCCCAAGAAAAAAACTCTGATTAACCTACTCTAGTTCATGTGCACAACTGTAAGACAAATCAGTGGTGTATAGAGTCTGTGTCATATATTACAAAGTTGAAGATTCTTGTTTAATCATGAATTTGAATGGAGAGTAGGGAGATATTTAACAGAAAAATGTTGGGTTCACTACACATAGCTATCCAAAAAGTAGTTTATATACATTTTTACTTATTTACTACCTTCTCTCTCTTTAAATTTTATTACTCTTTACAGATTAGAAAACTGAGGATCACAAAACATTAGATGAGATGTCCAGAGACATACTGCTGATAGGTAACTGAGATTTAGTTCAAGTGGCTGCCTTTAAAGTTCATGCTCTGAATTGCTGTAATATATATAATATATGTATTTATGTATAAAAATGAATATTTGATGTCACAATAAAAATCCAGCAATAGACTATTAGTCTTGGTCCTCTAAAAAACTGAGACAAGGATTAAAGTGTTCATACTGCATTTGGAAGGTGCAAAACAGAACAGCAAGTAAAAAGAGAGTGGAGAAAAGGAAAGTTAAGAGGCAATGAAAAAATTTGTATTACTTCCTAGGCTAATGCTTCCCAGTAAGCTGCAGTGATAACAGCAGATCACAGAAAGGTGCATTTGCTTGGCATACAGAACTTCACGGAAAAGACAACTAGGAGCAACTGTCTTTTGGAGTAGTCCATGGAAAAGAGGAAAGAAGGAAGATTCCCTGCCAAACTCCTTCTTTTCTTCTATTTCCCTTTGGTTAAATTTTACTCCATAGAAAATTAAATTCTCACATCCAATTTGCATCATATGGCTACCTAAGTGACTGTCTAGGATTTCATATACCACAACCTTTGTTATAGCATGTCATCCAAGTTTGAAAATCACAAGAAGACATAGAAACAAAACACAGAGTATAGCTGGCTGGCTATACTCTGCTGTCCTAGAACAAGTGATTATGCCATGGATGTGGCTGCATAGTCTAGGAATGATGTATTTAGAAGGAATGAGGCAGTTAAGAAAACTAAAAAGGCACATAAGATTTACGGAATATAGTCTGTTTCTTGTACCACTCAAATCACTCATGCCCTCCCATTAAATATCGATTCCATTTAAAAATATTGAGCCTCCAAGTTTTTTTAATAAGAATAAAGATGTCCTCATTCCTCTCTCACAGGGGAAGTATACCATTCTTCAAGTTAGAGACCAGTTATAATCTCTGGGAAGGTTCTACTAAGAGAGTTAGTGAAACAAGATAGACTCTCTGCTGCTTTATCTGGTATTGAAACCATAATTAATATTCATCCTCTTCCTTCTTCTCTACCCATTCTAAATTCTCCTCATCTTCTTCTAATATTTTTGATGATCTGGCTTACATAACCCAGATCTTCATTCTTAAGTTTTAGAAGTCTTGCTTGTGCTGACCTCCTTGTATTGTGGTTGTTGTTGCTGCTTCTTGGTGGTCCTCAGTAAACACAGAAATACAAAGAGAAGCAGCAATGAGTCAGCTCAGTCCTAGACATATTTATCCTTGGCTTCATTGAGTAGGAACAATTCTACTTCCTTTTGTAATCAGTATCTAATATTCAAACTAGTGGTATATGTCCTTTCTTCATATGTTGTTCTATAACATGGGTTGCTAAAAAGTGACCAGAGAGTAGTCACAACTTCAAGCTTGGTAAAACTTTTATTATGTCCTCTGGAGGAAGTCTTATCTTCCTAGGAACCAGGAACCTTTATCAAGAGCCCAGAGTTGCAGCAAAGGGAAGCACAATTTTCATAAGAGGGTAAATAGTGCACTGGTGTGTGGAATGGTATAACCATGAAAGGGTCACTCCTAATCATAATTATTAGTTCCCAGGCAATATATGCTAACAATAGAAAACACAGTATTGTGAATCCATAATTGGTTCAATGATTATACTGCAATCTGAAGGACAGTGCCCTGACTCAACATTTTTTCCCACTTTTGGTACCTTGACTGTGTCTTCAACAGATCATTCCATTATTCAAACAGGTCAACTGTTTCTGTGTCATGAGACCACTGTCATATATTTTTGCTATAATATGAATCCTTTGGATTGAGGGAATATATGTGGCATGTTATGGATGGATAAGGCCTTTTTAGTAAGGCCTAGGATGGTGATAACTGTAAAGACACTGGAAATAAGAAAGGAAAACTTATATCTGGAGATTTTATCAAGTTTTATAAGGATAAATTGTATCAATAGTCCTCTTTTGTCCTCTCCTTACCACCCCGCTCCTTTGGGATTTAGAGATTATCATCCTGCAGTCAGGTGGTAGCTTGTTCATCCAAGGAATGTAGTCTTATTAAATGTCCAGTACTGATGTCACTGTCGGCAGATTGGGGTGAGGGAAATGGAGTAATGTAGTAAGGATTAGGCCAGCAGTCTAGACCACCCTTAAGATATGATTTGCTTGTATATTCCAAACTTACACAAGCCCACTCCTCAGTAGATGATTTCCAGCATATAATGGTTTGGTGTTGTAACTTCCATTATGGTTTGCTGTTGCAACTATCTTTTCACTCAAAGTATTGATATGCCTCAGGTCACACAGTCTCTTGGTGTCCCATGGCCAGAAGCTGAGGCTCAATCAGAAGACAATATCAAAACAGGAGTTCCTTTATGAACAGGATAATATTTTTTCTGGCCAGAGACTGCATAGCCCTCTCTGGAACTCTAGGACTCTTATTAGCATTTCCCAATATTCTTATCATTGGTACCTCCGGCACCGTTGCAAGTGCTAGATCATATGACACATAAGTCAGGGAACTTTACACTGAAAGTCTGACATAGTTTATCTTTCTCTGAGCCTTAGTCAGATTTTCCAGCCTTTTTGGTTGTCTAATACATGTTTGGAGCCATAGTCCAAATTATAATATATAGTGCTTTCAAAGTCTGAAGTGGTTCCAAAGATACTTTGCCTCCCTCTTAGTGGTGGACAGTACAAATGAAACAACATTTTGTCTATATCAAAGTGGATATGCCAGCATGCCCCAGATACTGGGATCCCTAAAAACTTAGCTAAGAATACCATGATCTATTAGCCATTGTCATAGGTTCCTAATGACCTAGCTTTTCTGATTGTCATTTTGACTTTGTGATCATTTTGGTGATTATGTCTACCCTTCTACTGAGGGTTAACTACTGTCACCCAGCTTTAACATTCCAGGATTCCATGATTCTCATTGATACTAGAAAGAGGAAGTAAAGCTGTCACTGTTTGCAGATGACATGATACTATATATAGTGAGTCCTAAAGATGCTACCAGAAAACTACTAGAGCTAATCAATGAATTTGGTAAAGTAGTCGGATACAAAATTAATGCACAGAAATCTCTTGCATTCCTATACACTAATGATGAAATATCTAAAAGTGAAATTAAGGAAACACTCCCATTTACCATTGCAACAACAAGAATAAAATACCTAGGAATAAACCTACCTCAGGAGACAAAAAGACCTGTATGCAGAAAACTATAAGACACTGATGAAAGAAATTAAAGATGATACAAATAGATGGAGAGATATACCATGTTCTTGGACTGGAAGAATCAACACTGTGAAAATGACTATACTACCCAAAGCAATCTACTATCAAAGTACAAATGGAATTTTTCACAGAACTAGAATAAAAAATTTCACAATTTGTATGGAAACACAAAAGACCCCGAATAGCCAAAGCAATCTTGAGAAAGAAAAACGAAGCTGGAGGAATCAGGCTCCCTGTCTTCAGACTATATATTACAAACCTACAGTAATGAAGACAGTATGGTACTGGCACAAAAACAGAAATATAGATCAATGGAACAGGATAGAAAGCCCAGAGATAAACCCATGCACATATGGTCACCTTATTTTTGATAAAGGAGGCAAGAATATACAATGGAGAAAAGACAGCCTCTTCAGTAAGTGGTGCTGGGGAAACTGGACAGCTACATGTAAAAGAAGGAAATTAGAACACTCCCTAATACCATACACAAAAATAAACTCAAAATGGATTAAAGACCTAAATGTAAGGCCAGACACTATAAGACTATTAGAAGAAAACATAGGCAGAACACTCCATCACATAAATCACAGCAAGATCCTTTTTGACCCACCTCCTAGAGAAATGGAAATAAAAACAAAAATAAACAAATGGGACCTAATGAAACGTCAAAGCTTTTGCACAGCAAAGTAAACCATAAACAAGACGGAAAGAAAACCCTCAGAATGGGAGAAAATATTTGCAAATGCAGCAACTGACAAAGGATTAATCTCCAAAATTTACATGCAGCTCAATATCAAAAAAACAAACAACCCAATCCAAAAATGGGCAGAAGACCTAAATAGACATTTGTCCAAAGAAGATATACAGATTGCCGACCCTCTGGCTTTTAAAGGGTGCTTTGAGTGGGCAACTGACTTTTCTGAGTTTATTATTTTTCTTTTCCTAAATCTCTAGTTGTGTCAGAAGCAGATAGATTATTCCATAATCTTAAATCTCCATGTCAATTTAAATATCACTCTCGCTTGCTATTTATCAGTGCCTTGCCTTCCTCCTTCTATTCATCCCACTTTTCCACAGTCAAAAAAATAAGTGCTGTATTACTACACAACAGGAGTTATCAGAATCCTTCCTACTGACCTCTTTCTTTCAGACAAATGGACAATCTAAATACAAAATTCCATCTCGAGAGTATGCTTTATAGAACTACACCAATCCCAATTACTGTAACTCACATCTTCTAGAAGACAGAACCGAAGACAAGAGTTAAGGTGCTGAAACTTTATATGAAGCTACTGGAAATTATATGTCCATGATGGCTACTGCTTCATTATGACCCAGGTAAAGACCCAGCAGGACATTTAGCTGGTCTGTTTATTCAGTGTGTAAGACTTTTTAGCAGAGGCTACATGGAGCAGCCATTCTTTGCAGAAGTCCATGTGGTGAGGAAGGAAGAAAATGAAATCCTCCACCCCCATCTCTTGTTTTCTATTAGACAGAGTTCATCGCATGGAAAACTTAATTTCCTATTCTTGCAGGTTGTATCATCTGGCACCTTTTGTTCCTACTCACGGTGCTAGATCCCAAGCCATAAGATATGTTGTTTCCTCCACCACCTAGAAGTGGTGGAAGGCTGGAAACTCCCAGCAACATGCTAGTTGAACTATATACATTTTCAGGATGAGTGATTGAATTAGCTCCCTCTGGTGTTTGCTGGACAGGTTTGTAGGTGAACAGAACATTAGGACAGAAGAAAACTACTGGGAGAAATTGAGGATTCGTGTAAGCTTTTTGTCTGAAATAACCATCCTCTCCCTAAAATCCTATTATTCAACTACATTTATTTTTGGAAAGCATTAACATTATACATTTCTGTGTCCTTCATTGGGCAGTGAGTTCCTGAGGGGAAGAACTCAATTGTTTATTTATCTTTATATTTCTAGGGATTAGCACAATGCCTGGTATAAAATTCATTCTCAAATAATAATAGTTTTTATAAGCAGTACAGGACATATAAAGATACCAACATTTAGTATGGTTTCTAAAACAACTCATTTTTAATCTTGCTTACTCAAGAAGAGAATCTTCTACAAGAACATTAAAATTATATCTTCTTAAATTAAACAGTAGGTTATTAATTCCATGGCTCCCTGATTCACCCTTGATTCATACTGAGACCCAGGGAGGTCTCATAACATATGGCCTAGCAACCCAGATCCAAGTTCGGATAAAGCCAGAATTCTTAACAGGACATTTGTGTAGTAACAAGAAAAGAGACGTGATTTGAATAGAGAATAAACTAAAATTAGCTTAATCTCATGCCCTGCAGTATCTAGAAAGAGAGGGAGGAATGGTTCACTAATATAAAAATTACTATTGGATAATCATGAACATTCATGGAGACCAGAATACAATTTTTTAAAGTTATTTTTTTAAACTTTACCCACTGAATCTCTAATCAGACCATCAAAGTCTGAATCTTTTGAACATCTGATTTTCCCTTCCATTCACTTTCTCCTAGGATATCCCTCTCCACCTCTACTGACTACACCTGTCTGCATGGGGTCAGAAATTCCAGTTAATTGTTGCATGGGATATCTTTGACAGGGCAGGAAGGGAAATAAAAGATTTTTCCAGTGTGGATGTCAACGAGGGGAATTGGAAGGGGATTCTGCATTCCTCAAATATAAAATAAAATAAAAAATTCTGGAGTTCCTTTAACTGCTTCTACCAAGCACACACAAATGCATCAAGGCAGTGAGATTTCCTCAGACATCTGGGACATCACCCATGGAGACAATCCCTTAAGCTTTTGAAGTACCCACCAGGTGGCTCCCCTTCATAAGAGACATAAATTTTAGATTCTGAGAAGCCTAATCTAACTTCTTCTCTTTCTTTGTACAGCTCTGAAGTGGTAGCTGCTTCTTGAAATCACTATCTCTGTATTACTTCATTGTTCCTGTTAATACTTTTCAGTTGATCAGTAACGATATAACAATCTGTCATATTAAAATCTTTTTTTTTTTTTGGCCCTGCTGCATGGCTTGAGGGATCTTAGTTTCCTGACCATGGATTGAACCTGGGCCACAGCAGTGAAAGCGCCAAGTCCTAACCACTGGACCGCCAGGGAATTCCCATATTAAATTCTGTTTAAATAACCTGTATGGTTTCTTTACCCTTGTGCAAATGACAGAACATTTTAAAAAGGGTACCTGGAAAATGTGGAAATATGGTAAGGAAAGATTTCCCTGAAGCGATTTTTTAGTGAGATTTAAAGAAGTACCTCCAACCTAAACCAATCATCTGATCTTTAGATCCACTATAACACTGCCTATAGAAATCTCCATTTTAAAGTTCTATTGGTGTCTCAAACTGATCAGATTAGAATAAAATAAATTTTCCTTATGCTTTTTCCATTAAACTCACTCCTGCAGCTTTCTCTATGCCAATAAATAGCATCTTCATCAACTTGGTCATTCCAATGAAATATCTGGAGATTATTATCGACTCCTTCTTTGAGCTATCAATCATGAAGTATGTGATTTCTATCCTTAAGTATCCCCAAAATTTGTTCACTTTTTTCCATCACCAATTACTACTTCCATCACATTCCTTGCCTGGATTGCTAGGGGAGCTTTCTAATTGTAATTCCTGGCTATAGGTGTTATCTCATTAAATCATTCTCCACTTTGCATTTGCCGCACATTTAGAAATAGAAATTTAATCACATCATACATCCTTACTTAAATCCTTTAAGTACCAAATCCAGGCTTGTCCCTTTGAGTGTCAGGGTCAGAAACACCCATATATGAAGTTTTAAAAAGACAACAAGACTGGAATAGAACTGTCCTTGTGAAAGTTTGTACAGGCTGCCTGGCTTGAATCTTAGCTGTGCCACTTACCATATGTGTGACCCTGGGCAACTTACAACTTACTTATTGTGGGTGAGTTTATTCATCTATAAAATGAGAATAAGTTGAATATTTACCTCACACGATTGCTAGAAAATTAAATTAGTTAATATATGTATAGCATTTAGAACACTGCCTGACAAGCGGCAAAGGCTTGATGTTACCATTAAACAATGTGTAGCTGTATGTAGCCGTATATAAATGTTTACACATATAAACATATGGAAATATACAATAAACACAACTAATGCTCAATATTCATCTTAGTCAATCTGTCAGGGGAATTTGATATAGTTGGTTATTCTCTGCTTCTTAAAACAGTTTCTTCACTTGGCTTCCAAGCCACAATCTTCACTTGCTTTTCATTCTATTTTTCAGGCTTCTGCTTTTGAGTTATTGTTGCTGGCTTCTCCTCATCTCTTTGACTTCAAAATTTGGAAATGCTCTAGAGCTCAACCCTTGGTTAGCTTCTGTTTTCTATGCCTATTAATCTATGTGATCTAATCTAGTCTTTAATGCTTATGAATATTTGACTCAAATTTATACCAATATTTTGAACAAGTCTCTGAATTTCTTATATGCTTGAATAGACTTATATAGATAAATACTAACTTCTTCACTTGTAGTAGAAAAAAAATCTTACTGTGTCCAAAAAGTGAGTTCCCCACACTTTACCATTCCAAACCTGCTACCTCTGCAGTCTGGTTTGGCGACAGGTTGTAAAACTCATGAGAACTGAAGATTACTGATGAAATTTTATTATGTGCATTTTTAAATAGGTAAGTATACTTTAATATGTTTCAGAATTTTATTGAGATATTGCCTTAGTCTGTTCAGAGTGCTATAACAAAAATACCGTTGATTGGGTGGCTTATAAATAACATATGTTTATTTCTCACAATTCTGGGGTCTGGGGAGTCTAAGATCAAGGCACCAGCAGATTTGTGGTCTGCCGGTTGAGAACCTGATTCCGAGTTCATAACTGACCATCTTCTCAATATACCCTCATAAGACTAAAAAGGAGAGAGAGCACTCTGGAGTCTCATTTATAAGTGCACTAATCCCTTTCATGAGTGCTCTGCCCTTATAACCTAATCACCTCCCAAAGGCCCCACCTCCCAAAGGTTAGACTGGGGATTAGGTTTCAGCATAGTAGTTTTTTGGGGGGCATAATCATTCAGTCTGTAGCAAATATTATGTCTAATTTATTCTGCAAAATATTTTATATAGATATAAAAAAAGTTGTTCCTAATTTGTGTTTGTATTGCTGTATATGCTAACAGTTATAGAAAATACTGAAAAATAAAATGCCAAAACACACTTGGCATTATTTTGTGACTGGAATTTTTATTAAAAATAAATTATGCTTAGTCAAGAAGTTTTAGCTACATCATGGACACAGGAGACAGCAAGCAGAAATGTTTTTTAATTTAATTTAAAAAATTACCATGTTTTCTAATACTAAATTTAACTCAAATAATTTTTAAATGTTATTATTTTGCTATAAATTAATCTTTCCTTGGTTGTTGCCAAGAGGAGAATACTTGGTAAGCACTGAAATATACAGCTAATGTTCAGTTTGAAAAGATACAGTTGAGAATTTAGACCTAAACCCATGGAGGGGAGGAACATGCATGGATTGGGTTCTAAAGAGACCAGAAAAAGTAAACTTTGCAAATGGTCAAAAATCCCCTTAAAATTTCCTTATGAAGAAATCATTTGAAGATAGACATAGTGGTCCTCGTTAAAGCTAACACAGTCAATTTTACCTTTACTATTGGGATGGATACCTGTTTCTTTTTCTTTTTTAATAATTTTATTTTATTTTTGGCTGTGTTGAGTCTTCGTTACTGCGTGCGGGCTTTCTCTAGTTGCGGTGAGTGAGGGTTACTCTTTGTTGCAGTGCGCGGGCTTCTCACTGCAGTGGCTTCTCTTGTTGCAGAGTACAGGCTCTAGGCACACGGGCTTCAGTAGTTATAGCACACGGGCTTAGTTGCTTCGTGGCATGTGGGATCTTCCTGGACCAGAGCTCGAACCCGTGTCCCCTGCACTGGCAGGCAGATTCTTAACAACTGCACCACCAGGGAAGCTTGGATAGCTGTTTCTTTGGTTAAGCACCACATGAAATAGTCCAGGGTTTTGTTTTAACAGTAAGCAATCAACATAATGAGATGCTCACATTATAACAGATATGAATTGAAGTCATGTCTCCTTTATCACACTTACTCTTAGGCATATGTTCCTTCCTCTCTCTCTCTCTCTCTCTCCCTACTCCCCACACCACTGATTAATTTTTTGCATGGCACACATAACTGAATTTCCTAAGTGAAATATGATTATGATATAAATATACCGTAATGCAACTTAGACCATCCTAAAAGTCACACATGAAAACACTTTACCAAAGAAATTTATACAGAATCATCATTACTCTCTTACAGAATGCATTTCCCTCTGTTAAAATTGTTTCCACTTTCTAGGTTTTATTTTACTTTCATCATCACGGTATTTACTGCCAAAGTAAATACTTTGACTAATATAAAGCGCAGGAGTATTAAAAAATTTAGAGCTAAACAACAAGATGCTCTCCTATAATACTCTAACTTAAAAATAAATATCCATAGCTGTTTATATTTCACTGGGCCTAAAGACATGTATTTATTTTCTACTAACTATAAAAAGGAATGTGTTTCCAAAAAAAAGTCAAGGCAGTAGATATAGGATTAAGAAAGGTGGCTTAAAATAATTAGACCAACCATTAGAGAACCCAGTTGTTTCCTCTTCTCAGAGGGTCAATTTCCAATTTAACAAAATATTATTTTCAGACTCCTTCAGAAAACTCTTCTCTAAACACTGATGAGAAAACCTACGGTCCAGAATTGTCAGCAGTCTTTTGAATCTAGGGGCCTTTTAGACTGAAACTAAATAGGCCTACAATATACCAGTCTGTAGTCCTGTGGAACATTTCCCAAAAGCATGAATCAAAGCACAAATACTAAAGATGTTCTCCAATTTGCATGCATGCATCTGCACTGAGATACTGATTAGACTGGTGGGAACTAGATATTTTATACATGAATGGATTTCCTTTTAAGTTGAATTTTGAAGGTATAAAACACAAGAATTATCTAAAAGTTTCATGGCATTAGAATTATTTCAAACTCCTATTCTTCCCTCTTCTTTTCTATTGACTTTAAAACATAAAATGTCATTGCAATCAGTCTTTACTCATTCAGTTTCAGTTTAGGCTAACCTGAGCTTCTAGATGAGTAAGTTTTACAGTAATCTATGGTGATAGAAATCAATATTTATGAAATTATTTTTACATGCAGAAGAGTTAAGGAGTCAGTGTGAGGGAGAAAAAAAAAGATTGAGTTGCTCTGAAATATCCTCTTTTGGTGAAATCATTTAGACTAAGGAGTTTGAAGAAAGGGGTTCTAGTACAGATTCTGCCACTAAATGTACATATAAAGGAAGCTGCCTAATTCTCTGCATATATTTCTTCAAGTAAAGAATGTGGATAAATATTTTCTCTTGGAAGACATTTTAGGACAGTTATAGAAATGAATGTTTATAAAATTGTGAGCAGGGGCTTTCCTGGTGGCGCAGTAGTTGAGAATCTGCCTGCTAATGCAGGGGACATGGGTTCGAGCCCTGGTCTGGGAAGATCCCACATGCCGCGAAGCAACTAGGTCCGTGAGCACAACTACTGAGCCTGCGCGTCTGGAGCCTGTGCTCCGCACCAAGAGGCCGCAATAGTGAGAGGCCCACGCACCGCGATGAAGAGTGGCCCCCGCTCGCCGCAACTAGAGAAAGCCCTCGCACAGAAACGAAGACCCGACAAAAAAAAAAAAAAAAAAAAAAAAAAATTTGTGAGCAATTATTGTTTATAACATACTAGGTTCTAAAATGTTAAAAAAATTGCATAAGGGAATTCCTATTGAATCAAGTTGTAAGAATTGTGGCTGTAGTTAAGGGATTACTTAGGCAAAATTGTCTTCCCTAGACAACAGGAGTTGCTAATGTCAGGTGAAGTAAAGAAAGAAGGAAATATTTTGGATGTCCTTTAAGCACAGAATGGCAAGTACAACATTTTATTTGGAAAAAAATAAACTGATCATTTGTCATGAGTGTCCCATGCTTTGTGAGCTGATAAATATATAATTTTTTTTTTTCATGTGAGAGAAATCCAGGGATATTTGCAGCATATTATAAAAAATAACAGGCAACATATTTTTAAGCCCTTTTGTTAACAACTGCCATTTTTTCTCCACTACTAACAAATGGGACCCCCGTCTTCCTTTCTTAGACTCTCGTTTTTCTAGTTTTTAGGACCAATCTTGACCTTAAACAAGAATTTTTTAAACAGTTGTATAGGGTTGTGTTTAACAGCATGCGTTTGGGAACAACAATGTGTATATGTTATATTACTATTTTACTAATGTCTGTTTTAGTTAATTTTGCTGTTTTAGTTAATTATGCTGTACTAACATATGGTCCCCAAATCTCAGTGACTTATATTTACAAACTTTAATTTCTTAGCTGAAGGTAGACTATGACTCAGCTAAAGGCTGTATTTCTGCTGCAGGATCCTGGAAGAAGGAGTGGCCCATATGTAGTCCATGCTCTTTTCATGGCTGCATGTTAAAGTTCATGCTGCATCTTAAGCTTCCACTGGACATGTTGTACATCTATCTGCTCACAATCCACTACTCAAGATGTCACATGGGCAAGTCAAAACTCAGTGAGTCAGGAATGTGTTCTCTTCCCCCAGGAGGCAAGGCAAGTCACATGGCAATGGGAAGGGTTAGATAATCTTACAGGGAAGGGAGGGAGAGAAAAATTGTAGACAAAAATATAGGAATTTTCCTGCCATCTATCACATGTTAGACTGACATATTTTTCTGGAACCTCCATGTGTTATTTTATAACACCCTCTGCCAAACATTTGAAACTTTCTGAACGGAAATTCTGAGTTCAAGTAACTGAATGTATTTTTCACCTGTATCCTGGTAGATATCTTTCTGTCTTTTCCAATCTACCCCAGAAAACATAATTCCCATGTTGTACATAATATAAGTGCATTGTCATGCATATTATGGATGATGTTTCCTCTCTCTATTCCTATTTCCTCCAGTCATGTCTACATATCTGACTATTCAATGCTATTAAAATACTTATTTTCTGAGGAGGATGATAGGAAACTAATTCTTTATCTGAATATTGATAACTTAAGATAAATACAGGTACATATTTTTGAAATTCATGTCTAATCTAGATTTCAGATACATATAACTTTGCTTCAGGCCTTACTCAGGAACGAAGTATATGCATGTGTAGGTAGTGCAATGGGTGGAATTATAGCCCCCCCTCAAAGAGATGTCTATGTCCTAACTTTCAGAACCTATGAATGTGACCCTATTGGCAAAAAGGGACCTGCAGATATAATTAAATTAAGGATCTTGAGGTGAGATCATTCTGGTTTACCTGGTGGGCCCTAAATACAATGGCAAATGTCCTTATAAGAGACAGAAAAGGAAAATAAATAACACAGAGGAAGAGGACATGTGAAGACAGAAGCAGCGATTGAAGTCACATAGCCACAAGCTAAGGAATGCCTGTAGCCACTAGAAGCTGGAAGAATTGAAGGAGAATTCCCCACTAGAGCCATCCCAGAGAGTTCAGCCCTACTTACAACACTCTGATTTCATCTGTCTGCCCCAAGAACTGCAAGAGAATACATTTCTGTTGTTGTAAGTCACCTGGTTTGTGACAATTTATTACAGGAGCCACAGGAAACTATTTAATTTCTATATTTTAGTAACTATATTTATAGGCACCATATACCGATTTTTAAGGTGGAGACTAATTTCTAAATCCTCTGAATGCAGGGTGTAGTAACACATGCCAGCAAGTTTAAAAAATATAAATGTAATTAAGTAGACCTGCTGCTTTTTATACTTTGAATAGTACTGTAAATTTCATCTTTCCTATGGATTAAATTATACCTCATATTTCATATTATAATGCCAGAAACATTATCAATAATTTACAATATGGGTGTTAATCCTGTCTTCAGCACCACTGATGGAATGTGTTCTGCTAATTTAGAAATTGGGTTTGCCATTGTTAATAAAATTTAACTGTTTGATTCAACGTCTACTTTTCTACCTTTTCTATTATTCAGCTAAGAAAGAGAATACTTTCTCAATATGCAATGGGTTTCTTAGTTTAGCTGGGAAAATTTAGTGGTAAAAAGGTTACAGAAATTTCTTTATGGGCCACATTACCAATAAAATGAAATCATCTAGCATATGGCTTTTGGAGAAGAAACACACAAGCAAACAAAAATCCTAAATGTCACAGTAACCTCATTTTAGCACAACGTCTTTCCAAAATGTATAAAGATAATCAAAATAAAGTTCACATGATAAATGTAATTTAAAAATACATATATCTAATTATAGACAATACAAGATCAAATAGTTTTGCAAGATTTCTTTGCATTAGATTTTAAAATTATAAATATAAATAAAATACATATAAAATCTCTTCACTATAGTCACAAGAAATCTCAAAGAATTTATTAATGGTACACTGGGTAACTGTGTTGGGGGATGGGGAAGAATGTAAACTGTAGTGCTATTTTTGGCATGGATAAATGTGTTTTTTTCCAGAATACCATGCTATATTTCTGATTTGATACATATTTGAATCAAGTTAATATTTTGTTTTTCATTTTGCCAATTCAGTCTATATGATATTCTTTTTGTGCATACAGTTTTTCTTTCCAATTTTGTATACATGTGTTTATAAAACAGATGTAAGCAGATATGACACAAATGGAAAAGCCCAAGAAGATAACTTTATACCTGTAATTACTCTTACTAGAAGGGAACTCTGAAAATGTGGTAAAGAAAATAACCCTGGAGTGAATATATATACTTCTTTGGAAGAGTTAATTCTGCCCCTAAGAGAACCAAGATAAAAAAGACTATGTTCCTATTCCAAAATAACAGAAAATTTCCAACATGTCAGTATCATTGTAGGCTTGAAGACATTGGCCCACAATAAAGACACACAGTAGCATTACTCCAGGAAAGTAATTTTAACTGAAAGAAATAATTACCAGAGTGTGGATGAACTAGCAGTTTACAGCCTTCAGGTCAGAAGAATTTTGCATATATTATTTTATTAGTGCCTGTATTTTGTTTAGAAGAACTATCAATTGGATGAGAGCTTTCTGATTATTTCAAGTCTTTTTCTTTCTTCTGCATGGATCATTTATGTATATTCTCTATTAACTTTTACAATCTCTAAGTAACTAAGGGTTTTGATTACTCTGTTTCATGTAACTGATAATCTCTGGAGGAATGGTTATAAATCAGTCAAAACTGTAACCCTAACATAGAAACACTGTAGAAGGATAGTCTTCCTGAAAATGAATAGAATGGGAAGTATTCCACAGAGAAGTATGTTTGTTGGCTTGTTCAGTCAAGATTGACAAGCTGGTTAGTTTTAATTTATCCTATGAAATAGTTTCTTTCCTCTGATTTGCTTGCATTTCTTTTTCATTTCCAACATTCATAGCTTCCTTGGAGAAATAACAAGGAATTAAAAGTTTCTCAGTACCCAACAAGAAAAGGCTGTGTTAATAGGAAAGCAGTTGATCAAAAAGACAGATGTGAGGCTCGACACAGTAATGGAATCATTACTAGTAAAGGTATCATCAAAACTAATATAAGTAGCATACTAAGGGAGAAACAAGATTAGCATCATAAGAGAGTCAGGGATAGAAATTCAGGAAGAGCTGATCTGGATTATTTACCAGATATAACAGTACAATTAAGAATTCAATCCTACTTCTTTAGCATAGTCCACTTTTTCCTATTGTTTACCAGAATATTTAAAAATTTTTAAAGACTTTATTTTTTAGAGAAGTTTTAAGTTTACAACAAAAGTAAGAGGAAGGTACAAAGATTTCCTGTATACCCCCTGATCCCATACATACATAACTTCCCCCATTATTAACATCACTCACCAGAGTGGCATATTTTTTATGAAGGATGAACCTATATTGGCACATCATTATCAGCAAAAGTCTGTAGAGTACATTATGATTCACTTTTCGTGTTGTGCATTCTATCGGTCTGGACAAATATAAAATGACATTATCAATATAACATCATATGGAGTATTTTCACTGCCTTAAAAATCCTTGGTGCTCTATTCATTTCTCCTCCATCTCTCCTCTCTTCCTGTCCCTGACAACCACTGAACTTGTCTCCATAGCTCTGCCTTTTCAGAATGTTACTTACTTGTAATCATGTAGTATGTAAACTTTTCAGATTGGCTTCTTTCATTAATAATATGCATTTAAAGTTTCCCTATTTCTTTTCATCATTTGGTAGCTCATTTTCACCACTGAATAATATCTTATTTTCTGGATTACAATAGTTTTCTTATCCTTTAACCTAATGGATATCTTGGTCTCTTCCA
Organism: Hyperoodon ampullatus; assembly: GCF_949752795.1. Classification (NCBI taxonomy): domain Eukaryota; kingdom Metazoa; phylum Chordata; class Mammalia; order Artiodactyla; family Ziphiidae; genus Hyperoodon; species Hyperoodon ampullatus. The sequence goes on from NC_136914.1 coordinate 87,952,715, forward strand.
AGTTCTGGCATTTATGGATAAAGATGTGTATGGATACATATCTGAGTACAGGTTTATGTGTAGACATAAATTTTCAAATCCTATGAGTATTAACCAAGGAGCACAATTGTTAGGCTGTATGGGAGGAGTATATAAGAAACCACTGAACTGTCTTCCAAAGTGACTGGACCATTTTGCATTCTACCAATGATATCAAAGAGTTCCTATTGCTCCACATCCTTTGCCAGCATTCAGTGTTCTCAGTGTTCTGAATTTTGGCTGTTCTAATAGATGTACAGTGGTATCTCATTATTGTTTTAATTTGCATTTCACTGGTGATTTATGATGCAAATAATCATTTTACATGTTTGTCATCTGTATATCTATCTCCTTTGGTGAGATGTCTGTTAAGGTTCTGGTCCATTTTTTAACTGGGGTGTTTGTTTTCTTACTGTTGCATTTAATAATTCACTGTATATTTTGGATAACAGTCCTTTATGATGTACTTAACAAGTATTTTCTCCCAGTATGTGCCTGTCTTGTCATTCTCTTGACCTGTCTTCCACAGAGCAGGAATTTTAAATTTTAATGTAGTCCAGCTAATCGATTATCTCTTTAATAGATTGTGTCTTTGGTGTGTATCTAGATAGGCATCACCATACCCAAGTTCATCTAGATTTTCTCCTTTACTATTGTCTAGGAATTTTATAGTTTTGTGTTTTATATTTAGGTCTGTAGTCAATTTTGAGTTAAATTTTTGTGAAGGGTGTAAATTCAATGTCTAGATTCTTTTTTTCTTTTTGCATGCAGATGTCCAGTTGTTTCAGCACCATTTATTGAAAAGAATATCTTTGCTCCATCGTGTTGCCTTTACTCCTTTGTCAAAGATCAGTTGACTACATTTATGAGGTATATTTCTGGGCTCTCCATTCTGTTTCATTGATCTCTTTGTCTACTTTTTGCCGATACCACTATCTTGATTACTATATATTTATAGACAGTCCTGAAGTAAGGTAGATTCAGTCCTCCAACTTTTATCCTCTCCTTCAATATTGTGTTGGGTATTCAGGGTTTTTCTCCTCTCCATATGAACTTTAGAATATGTTTGCCAATATCCATAAAATAACTTTTTGGCATTTTGATTGGAATTGCATTGAATCTATAGATCAACTGGGAAAGAACTGACATCTTGACAATATTGTCTTCCTATCCACGAGTATAAAATATCTTTCAGTTTATTTAGTTCTTTGATTTTGTTCATCATTGTTTTATAATTTTTCTTATATAGATCTTGTACATATTTTGTTAGACTCATACCTGAGTATTTCATTTTTGGGTTGCTAATATAAATGATACTGTGATTTAAAGTTCAAATCCCACTTGTTCAATGTTGGTTATAGGAAGCAAACAAATTTGGCATATTAACATTGTATCTTGTAAACTTACTATAATAGCTAATTAGATCCAGGAGCTTATATTTTGATTCTTTCAAATTTTCTGCACAGATGATCATGTCATCTGTTAACAAAAACAGCTTTATGTCTTCCTTCCCAATCTGTATGCTTTATTTCCTTTTCTAGCAATGTGTGTCCTCTCTTTCACAGTTAGCTTAACAGTTCTATCAGTTTTGCCTCATAGAGTTTGATGCTCTGTTGTTAGGCACATACATGTTAAGGATTGTTATGTCTTCTTGAAATGGACAAGTTTCTAGAAACATAGAGCCTGCCAAGACTAAGTCTAGAAGAAACAGATAATTTAAACAGACCAACCACTAGAAGTTAAATAGAATCTATAATAATAATAAAAAAACTCCCTGCAAACAAAAGTCCAGGAGTAGACAGCTTCACTGGAGAATTCTACCACACAGAAGAACTTTATACAAAGTACAAAGAACTTTATATCTATCCCTCTCAAACTATTCCAAAAGATTGAAGAAGAGGAATCACTCCCAAAATCCTTCTATTAGGACACCATCTCCCTGATATCAAAATCAAAGACACTACAAAAAAATTACAGGCCAATATCTTTGATTGATAGAGATGCAAAAATCCTAAACAAAATGGTAGCAAACTAAATCCAACAACACATAAAAAGGATAAAACACCATGATCAAGTTGGATTCACACCAGGGTCACAAGTATGGTTCCATATACGCAAATCAATCTATGTGATATACCACATTAACAAAAGGAAAAACAGAAACCACATAATCATCTCAATAGACAGAAAAAGCATTTGAAAAAATTCAACATCCATTTATGATAAAAAGTTTCACCAAAGTAGGTATAGAGGAAACATACCTCAACATAATGAAGGCCATTTATGATAAACCCACAGCCAACATAATACTCAATGGTGAAAAGATGAGAAGCTTCTCCCTAAATTCAGGAACAAGACAAGGATGCTCACTCTCACCACTGCTATTCAACATAGTACTGGAAGTTCTAGCCACAACAATCAGTCAAGAAAAAGAAAGAAAAGTTATCCAAATTGGAAAGGAAGAGACAAAACTGTCACTATCTGCAGATGACATGATATTCTATATAGAAAACACTAAAGTCTCCACACAAAAAATCTATTAGAACTAATAAATAAATTCAGCAAGGTAGCAGGATACAAGATTAATATACAGAAATCTGCATTTCTTTACACTAATAATGAAATACCAAAAAGAGAAAGTAAAAAAAAAAAACATTTAAAATCACATCAAAAAATAAAATACATAAGAAAAAATTTGACTAAGGAGATGAAAAACCTACATGCTTAAAACCATAAAACACTGGTAAGGGAAACTGAAAATGATTCAAAGAGATGGAAAGATATCCTGTGCTCTTAGATTGGAAGAATTAAAATTGTTAAAATGGCCATACTACCCAAAGCAATCTACAGATTTAATGCAATCCCTATCAAAATACCTGTGACGTTTTTCACAGAACTAGAGCAAATAATCCTAAAATTTATATGGGACCACAGAAGACCCAGAATTGCTAAAGCAACCCTGAGAAAAAAGAACAAAGCTGGAGGTATAAATCCTCCCAGACTTTGGACTATACTACAAAGCTTCTGTAATCAAAACAGTATGGTACTGGCACAAAACAGGCATATAGATCAACTGAACAGAATACAGGGCCCAGAAATAAACCCATGCACCTACAGTCAACCATGACAAAGGAGGCAAAAATATATAATGGAGAAAAGACAGTCTATTCAACAAGTGGTGTTGGGAAAGTTGGACAGCTATATGTAAACTGAAAAAGTTAGAACATTCTCTCATACCATATACAAAAATAAACTTGAAATGATTGATTGATTTAAATATCTTTATTGGAGTATAATTACTTTACATTGCTGTGTTAGTTTCTGCTGTAAAACAAAGTGAATAAGCTATATGTATACATATATCCCCCTATACCCTCCCTCTTGAGCCTCCCTCCCACCCTCCTTATTCCACTCTTCTAAGGTTGTCACATAGCATCTAGCTGATCTCCCTAAACTCGAAATGATTTAAATTCCTAAATGTAAGACATCATACCAGAAAACTCTTAGAAGAAAACATAGGCAGAACAAACCTTGACAGCAATATGCTGTACACCTGAAACTAACCCAATACTGTAAATCAACTATACTTAAAAAAAAAAAAATTGTTGTCTTCTTGCAGAACTGACCACTTACCATTATGTAATGCCGTTCTTTATCCCTCATAACCTTCCTTGCTTTGAAGTCTACTATGTCTAAAATTAAGACAGGCCTGCTTTCTTTTTTTAGTGCTAGTATGATATATTTTTATACATTTACTTTTAATGTAAATATTTATTTATATTTTAAGTGGGTTTCTTTTTTTAATAAACATCTTTGTTTGAGTATAATTGCTTTACAATGGTGTGTTAGTTTCTGCTTTATAACAAAGTGAATCAGCTATACATATACATATATCCCCACATCTCCTCCCTCTTGCATCTCCCTCCCACCCTCCCTATTCCACCCCTGTAGGTGGTCACAAAGCACCAAGCTGATCTCCCTGTGCTATGTGGCTGCTTTCCACTAGCTATCTATTTGGCAGTGTATATATGTCAATGCCACTCTCTCACTTCATCCCAGCTTACCCTTCCCCCTCCCCGTGTCCTCGATAGATAATATATAGTTAGGTGATGTTTTCTGGCCCACTGTGGCAATGCTCTGCCTTTTAATTGGTGCTTTAGACCAGTGGCATTCAAAGTAATTTTTTATATAGTCGGGTTAATATCCACCATATTTGTTGCTGTTTTCTATTTTTTGCCCTTGTACTTTTGGTCCTGTGGGGTTGTTGTATTTTTTTTTTTTTTTTGTCTTCCACCCTTTTTCAGCCTTTTGTGGTTTTAATTGAACATTTTATATGATTTCATTTCCTCTCCTTTCTTATATCAGTTATACTTTTTATTCCTTTTTAAGTGAATTCACTAGAGTTTGCAATATACATTAACAACTAACTGAAGTCCACTTTCAAATAACATTATACTACTTCCCAGGTAGTGGTACCTTATAATAACCAAATTATCCTAATTCCTTTCCCCCATCACTTGTCTTATTGATGTAATCCATTTTACTTATATATAAGCATATATAAGCCATAAGCATGCATATATATATACACACACACATATATATATAGCATAGATGTGTATATATATATATATATATATATATATATATATAGGCAATTTATCTGTATACATTCTTGCTATTTTTATTTTGAACAAACTGTTATCTTTTAGGTTAATTATAAGAAAAATAAAAGTTTTAATTTTACCTTCACTTATTTATTCTTTGATGTTCTAGCTTTCTTTATATAGATCTGAGTTTCTGACCTATATTTCTTTTATCTAAAGAACTTCTTTTAACACTTTTTGCAGGGCGGGTTTGCTGACAACAAATTCCCTCAATTTTTGTTTGTTGGAGGAAGCTCAGATTTCTCTTTTACTTTTGAAGGATAATTTTGCACAGTGCAGAATTCTAGCTTGTTTTTTTTTTTTTTTTTTTTTTTTCTCTCAACACTAAATATTTCACTCCACTTGCTTCTTGGTTTTATGGTTTCTGAGGATAAGTTGGATATAATTTGTATCTTTGTCTATAGGTAAGTCATTTTTTTTCTCTAGCTTCTTTCAGGATTCTTCTCTATTTTTGATTTTTCCCTTTTTTATGCCAAGATATTGTTTCTTTGACATTAGCCTGTTTGGTGTTCTATGAGCTTCCTAGATCAGTGGTTTGGTGTCTGACATTAATTTGGGGAAATTCTCATTCATTATTATTGCAAAAACACCTTTTGTTCCTTTTTCTCTTGTCCTCTGGTATTCCTACTATGTGCATGCCACATGTTTTGTAGTTGTCCCACATTCTTTGCATATTCTGTTCTTTTTTTTTTTTCAGTTTTTTATTCTCTTTGCTTTTTAGTTTTTGAGGATTGTACTGATATTTCCTCTAGCTCAGAGATTCTTTCCCCAGCTATACCCAACTACTAATAAGTGTTCAAAGGCATTATCATTTATTTTATAGTGTTTTTCATCTCTAGTATTTCTTTTTGGTTCTTTCTTAGGATTTCCATCTCTTTGCCTCCACTGACCATCCGTTCTTGCATGCTACTTTATCCATTAGAGTCCTCAGCATATCAATCATAGCTGTTTTAAATTCCTGGTCTGATCATTCTAACATCCCTGTCATGTCTGATTCTGATGCTTGCCCTGTCTCTTTAAATTGTATTTTCTGACCTTTGGTATGCCTTGTAATTTTTTCTTGATAGCTGGACATAATGTACTAGATAAAAGGAATTGCTGTAAAAAGTCCTTTAGTAATGTGGTGGTGAGAAGGGAGGGGGTGGGTAGTGTTCTATAGTCCTATGATTTGGTCTCATTCTTTTAGTAAGTCTATGCCTGTGGGCTGTGAACTTCACAAGAATTTCTGTCCCCCCACCCCTTCCCTTAGGTGGGACAGGATGGTTAGAGTGGGTTGGAATTGGATATTTCCCTTTTCCCATTTGAAAAGCTAGAATTGGCTGGAGTTGGGTATTTTCCTTCCTCAAATCAGTGAGGTCTCATCATACTCTAGCTGATGAGGCTCTAACTAGTTTCTTTGGAGGGCAGGCTTTGTTAAGAAGAACACAGAGCTCAGATGTATTTTAAAGTGGTTCCTTTTTTCTTCCTCATGCCAGAAGCCCAAGGGGATTTTTCTCTGGTTTGGCTTCTGAAGTTAATCTCACAATATTGTGGAGGCTCCCCTATTATTGGGTCCTCTGGCGTTTTTAACTCTCAGAGTTGTCTGTACTTAGAGCATTTTCCACTCAATCTTTTTGAGACTTTTGGAAGGAACATCTGAGCAGTGGAGACTCAAACCCATACCTCTACTCTGTAGACATGTAAACACATCGTAGCCCAACTACTCCTCTGTATCAAGAGTATAAGCCTATAACCAAAATCTGCCCCACTTTTTCTTTTTTCCTTTAAATTGTGGTAAAATAAATATAATATTTGCCATCTTAATATTTAAGTATCCAGCTCCATGGCATTAGGTACATTCACATTGTTGTGTTGTTGCCATTATGACCAACCATCAACAAAACTTTTTTCATCTTGCAAAAATTTCTGTACCTAATAAACAACTTCCATTCTCCTCTTCTCTACCCCTTAGCAATCACCATTGTACTTTCTGTCTCTATGAATTTGATCACCTCATGTAAGTTGAGTCATACAGTATTTGTCTTTTGTGACTGACATTTCACTGCATAATGTCCTTAAGTTTCATCTATGTTATAGTATATGTAAGAATTTCTATAAGGTTGAATAATATTTTATTGTATGTATATACACATTTTATTTATCCATCCATCCACCAATTGAATACCTGTGTTGCTTCCACATTTTGGCTATTGTGAATAATGCTGCTATGAACATGTGTGTACAAATACCTGTTCAGGCGTCTGCTTTTAATTTGGGGGGACATATATCCCAAAACAGAATTCTTGGATCATATATTAATTCCATTTTTAATTTTTTTGAGAAACTTCTATACTGTTTTCCATACATTTGTGAAAGTATCCCTTGGTGGTGAATTACTATACTTCAAACTCTAAAGTAATCACTAAAATAACAAAACAAAGAGTTATAGCTAATAACCCAGCAAAAGGGAGATAGTAAAAGTATCAAAAGTACAAAAATGACGGGGAAAAAAAGAAGCAAAGAAATATGGGAAAGATAGGAAAGAAATAAAAAAAATGATAACTAATTGCACCAATAATTACATCAAATATGGGTAGTCTAAATGCAACAAGTAAAAGGTAGAGATATTCAGGTTGCATAAAAAAGTATGACCCAACTGTAAAGTGCCTATAAGAAACAAACTTCAAATATAGAGAACAAAAATAGTTCAAAGTAAAAGGATGGACAACTATACATAATGCTATTACTATTCAAAAGGATATGGCAGTGGCTATGTTAACACTCAAAAAAGTAGATTTCAAAGCAAAATACGAGGGATAAAGGAAGCCATTTAATAATGAAAAAAGGTCAACTTTCAATAGGACAAAATAATCCTAAATGTTTATGAAACTAAAAAGCAAAATACTTGAAGCAAAAACTGATAGAACTTCACAGAGAAATACATTAATTCACAATATAATCAGTGATTTCACTTCCTGTTACCTTATAAATGATAGAGTGATAGGCAGAAAATGAGTAAGGATACAGAAGATTTAAAAATTACCTTTGACAATAGTGTCAAAATATGGTATGCTCAGGAAAAAATTTGACAAAGAATGTGCAAGGCATACACACTGAAAATTAGAAATCAAAGAAGAGAGAAATTAAAGAAGATGTTTAATAAATTGAGAGATGTACCATATTCATGGCTTGAAAGACTCAAATTTCTAAAATATGACTTCTCCCCAATAGATCTATAGGTTCAACACAATTTCAATTAAAATTCCAGCAACCGTCTGTTGCAGAAATTTACAAGACAATTCTAAAATTCATATGGGAAAGAATGCAGAATAGCTAAGCAATTTTTAAAAGAAGAGCAAACTTGGACTCATACCCAGAATATAATGAATTCTCATTACTCAAGTAAACATGCTACCCAATTAAAGATGGGCAAAATATTTGAACTGGGAATTAACCTAAGAAAATATAAGGATGACAAATAAGCATATTAAAAATATTCAATATCATAATTAGGGAAATACAATTAAAACCACAATGAGATACCACTACACACATATTAGAATGACTAACCATACTAAGTGCTAGTATAGACGTGAAGGAACTGGAACTTTCATACATTTATGGTGTGAATGTAAAATAGTACAATGAAATTGTCAAATAGTTTGGTAGCTTCTTAAAAAGTTGAATATACACCTTCTATATGATCTTGCCATTCTACTCCTAGTTATTTACCCAAAGTAAGTGAAAGCATTTGGGCATACAAAGACATGTATTACATGAACATCCATGCAACTTTCTTTGCAATACCTAAAAATTAGAAACAAAGAATCAACTGGTAAAAGAATTCATAAATTAAGGTATATTGATACAATGGCATACTACTCAGTAATAAAACATGGACTAGTGATATGCAGAAACATGAAACTCAAGATGGTTATGTCAAGTAGAAGCCAGATTTAAATAAAGTACATACTATAAGATTGTATTTATATAAAAATCTAGGGAATTCAAACTAATCTATGGTGATAGAAAGTACATCAGTGTATGTCAGGGGACCCAGAGAGGTGAAAGCACAGCAGGAAGTGGAAAGTAGCTGATTATAAAGGTACCTGAAAAAACTATTAGGGGTGATAGATATGTTCTCTATGTTGACCGCAGGAATGATTTCACTGGTATGTACATAAAACACCCTTATCAAAGTAGACAGTTTTAATACATGCTGTTCATTGTATGTAAATTATACTCCAAGAAAAAAAAAAAAGAAAAAAGGAAAAAGAGAAAAGAACAATGGAATGATTGATTAGTAACTCTTCAGTCCCAGGAAATATATTTACTGCTATATTATAAATGTGCAGCCATTACATTAAATGGAAGTTTATAATGTTAAATTTAGCTAGTCTTGTATGATCATATGTTCCATTCTATGAGAAAATATCTCTCTTTTCTATTTTGCTTGTTTCTAATTTGCCAAATGTTTACTTCATGTGTAGGGAATCTTCTGACCCCTTTTTCTCATCAAGTCCCAAACACTATCTTATTTATTTAGATTTCAAAGGTTTAATTGCATTTTAATCCTACACACTGAGCTAGAAGTACAAAAAGGCTGCAGGTGAATATTTTGTTAAACCAATGTCTTTAATAGAGGTTGAAGTGGTTAAAAAACATGTTCAGTAACAGATTTTAAGAGAGGTCATAATGACCAGAGCATTACTGTATTCTCAATGATTATTCAGCATTTACCAGTACAATTAGCCATCAACTAGGAGAAAGCAGATTATTTCAGCTTGCTTCCTGACACTGGAATCGTCTGACATTTGACATCTTGCCATTTAATTGTTAAGAAAATTTTCAGCTGGAAAGTTCCTTTAGCATTTTACTGAACATCTGAGACCTAAAGTTAAATCTAATAACTTATTTTCTGAGTGTGCTGCTTTCTGCTCAAACTGATTGTATCTCTCCTGGAGAACTGTTTCAATTTATTCTACTTTTTTCTTTCAAATATATATCAAGTAAACATAATTTTATTTTTTAACATGTGTGGGAGTAATGTCAGGAAAATTCTTGGGAATAATGGACTTGTAATTGACTATGAAGGAGAGAGCGTTAGTCTATGAAAAATAGGAACATTAAAATTGACATTCATTAGATTCAAAATTTTATTAAAATAACTTTATTTATGTATTTATATTTTATTTTTAACATCTTTATTAGAGTATAATTGCTTTAAATTGTTGTTAGTTGCTGCTGTATAACAAGGTGAATCAGCTGTACGTATACATATATCCCCATATCCCATCCTTCTACGTCTCCCTCCCACCCTCCCTCTCCCATGCCCCTAGGTGGTCACAAAGCACCGAGCTAATCTCCCAGTGCTGTGCGGCTGCTTCCCACTAGCTATCTATTTGACATTTGGTAGACATGTATTTGGTATTTGACATTTGTATATATGTCAATGCCAAACTCCCACTTCGTCCCAGATTACACTTCCCCCTCCCCGTGTCCTCAACTCCATTCTCTATGTCTCTGTCTTTATTCCTGTCCTGTCCCTAGGTTCTTCAGAACCATTTTTTTCCTTCAGATTCCATATATATATGTGTTAGCATACGGTATTTGTCTTTCTCTTTCTGACTTCACTCTGTATGACAGACTCTAGGTCCATTCACCTCACTACAAATAACTCAATTTCGTTTCTTTTTATGGCTGAGTAATATTCCATTGTAGATATGTGCCACACCTTCTTTGTCCATTCATCTGTCAGCGGACACTTAGGTTGCTTCCATGTCCAGGCTACTGTAAATAGTGCTGCAATGAACATTCTGGTACATGACTCTTTTTGAATTATGGTTTTCTCAGGGAATATGCCCAGTAGTGGGATTGCTGGGTCACATGGTAGTTCTATTTTTAGTTTTTTAAGGAACATCCATACTGTTCTCCATAGTGGATGTATCAATTTACATTCACACCAACAGTGCAAGAGGGTTCCCTTTTCTCCACACCCTCTCCAGCATTTATTGTTTGTAGATTTTTTGATGATGGCCATTCTGACTGGTGTGAGGAGATACCTCATTGTAGTTTTGATTTGCATTTCTCTAGTGATTAGAGATGTTGAGCATCCCTTCATGTATTTCTTGGCAATTTGTATATCTTCTCTGGAGAACTGTCTATTTAGGTCTGCACGTTTTTGGATGGGGTTGTTTGTGTTTTTGATAGTGAGCTGCATGAGCTGCTTGTATATTTTGGAAAAGAATCCTTTGTCAGTTGCTTCGTTTGCAAATATTTTCTCCCATTCTGAGGGTTATCTTTTTGTCTACTTTATGGTTTCCTTTGCTGTGAGAAAGCTATTTAAGCTTCACTAGGTCCCATTTGTTTATTTTTGTTTTTATTTCCATTTCTCTAGGAGGTGGGTCAAAAAGGATCTTGCTGTGATTTCTGTCACAGAGTGTCCTGCCTATGTTTCCCTCCAAGTGTTTTATAGTGTCTGGCCTTACATTTAGTTCTTTTTTTTTTTTTTTTGTGGTACGCGGGCCTCTCACTGTTGTGGCCTCTCCCGCTGCGGAGCACAGGCTCCGGACGTGCAGGCCCAGCAGCCATGGCTCACGGGCCCAGCCGCTCCGCGGCATATGGGATCCTCCCAGACCGGGGCACGAACCCATAACCCCTGCATCGGCAGGCGGACTCTCAACCACTGCGCCACCAGGGAGGCCCCACATTTAGTTCTTTAATCCATCTGAGTTTATTTCTGTATGGTCATAGGGAGTGTTCTAATTTCATTATTTTACATGTAGCTGTCCAGTTTTCCCAGCACCACTTATTGAAGAGGCTGTCTTTTCTCCATTGCATATTCTTGCCTCCTTTATCAAAAATAAGGTGACCATATGTGCGTGGGTTTTTCTCTGGGCTTTCTATCCTGTTCCATTGATCCATATTTCTGTTTTTGTGCCAGTACCATAGTGCCTTAATCACTGTAGCTTTGTAGTATAGTCTGAAGTCAGAAAGGCTGATTCCTCTAGCTCCGTGTTTCTTTCTCAAGATTGCTTTGGCTATTCGGGGTCTTTTGTGTTTCCATACAAATTGTGAAATTTTTTGTTCTAGTTCTGTGAAAAATGCCATTGGTAGTTTGATAGGGATTGCATTGAATCTGTAGATTGCTTTGGCTGTATTGTCATTTTCACAATGTTGACTTTTCCAATTCAAGAGCGTGGTATATCTCTCCATCTGTTTGTATCATCTTTAATTTCTTTCAGCAGTGTCTTATAGTTTTCTGCATACGTCTTTTGTCTCCTTAGGTAGGTTTATCTTAGGTATTTTATTCTTTCTGTTGCAATGGTAAATGGTGTTTCCTTAATTTCTCTTTCAGATTGTTCATCATTAGTGTATAGGAATGCAAGAAATTTCTGTGCTTTAACTTTGTATCCTGCTACTTTATCAAAATAATTATCTCCAGTAGTTTTCTGGTAGCATCTATAGGATTCTCTATGCAGAGTATCATGTCATCTGCAAACAATGACAGTTTTAGTTCTTCTTTTCTGATTTGGATTCCTTTTATTCCTTTTTCTTCTCTGATTGCTGTGGTTAAAACTTCCAAAACTATGTTGAATAAGAGCGGTGAGAGTGGGCAACCCTGGCTTATACCTGATCTTAGAGGAAATGGTTTCAGTTTTTCTCCACTGAGAATGATGTTAGCTGTGGGTGTGTCATATATGGCCTTCATTATGTTCATGTAAGTTGCCTCTATGCCTACTTTCTGGAGAGTTTTTATCATAAATGGGTGTTGAATTTTGTGAAAAGCTTTTTCTGCATCTATTGAGATTATCATGGTTTTTATCCTTCAATTTGTTAATAAGGTGTATCACATTGATTCATTTGTGTATACTGAAGACTCTTTGCATTCCTGGGATAAACCACACTTGTTCGTGGTTTACGATCCTTTTAATATGCTCCTGGATTCTGTTTGCAAGTATTTTGTTGAGGATTTCTGCATCAATGTTCATCAGTGATATTGGCCTGGCCTGTAGTTTTCCTTTTTTGTAATATCTTTGTCTGGTTTAGGTATCAGGATGATGGCGGCCTCGTAGAATGAGTTTGGAAGTGTTCCTCCCTTTGCTATATTTTGGAAGAGTTTTAGAAGGATAGGTGTTAGATATCCTCTAAATGTTTGATAGTATGCACCTCTGAATCCATGGGGTCCTGGGCTATTGTTTGTTGGAAGATTTTTAATTACAGTTTCAATTTCAGTGCTTGTGATTTGTCTGTTTATATTATCTATTTCTTCCTGGTTCAGTCTCGGAAGGTTGTGCTTTTCTAAGAATTTGTCGATTTCTTCCTGGTTGTCCATTTTATTCACATATAGTTGCTTGTAGTAATCTCTCATGATCCTTTGTTTTTATGCAGTGTCAGTTGTTACTTCTCCTTTTTCATTTGTAATTCTATTGATTTGAGTCTTCTCCCTTTTTTTCTTGATGAGTCTGGCTAATGGTTTATCAATTTTGTTTATCTTCTCAAAGAACCAGCTTTTAGTTTTATTGATCTTTGCTATCGTTTCCTTCATTGCTTTTTCATTTATTTCTGATCTGATCTTTATGATTTCTTTCCTTCTGCTAACTTTGGGTTCTGTTGTTCTTCTTCTTTCTCTAATTGCTTTAGATGTAAATTTGTTTATTTGAGATTTTTCTTGTTTCTTGATGTAGGATTGTATTGCTATAAACTTCCCTCTTAGAACTGCTTTTGCTGCATCCCATAGGTTTTGGGTCATCATGTTTTCATTGTCATTTGTTTCTATGTATTTTTTTATTTCCTGTTTGATTTCTTCAGTGATCTCTTGGTTATTTAGTAGCATATTGTTTAGCCTCCATGTGTTTGTATTTTTTACTTTTTTTCCTGTAATTGATATTGTCTCACAGCATTGTGATTGGATATATCTTTTCTTAAATTTACCAAGGCTTGATTTGTGACCCAAGATATGATCTATCCTGGAGAATGTTCCATGAGTATTTGAGAAGAAAGTGTATTCTGCTGTTTTTAGACGGAATGTCCTATAAATATCAATTAAGTCCAGCTTGTTTAATGTATCATTTAAAGCTGTGTTTCCTTATTTATTTTCATTTTGGATGATCTGTCCATTGGTGAAAGTGGGGTGTTAATGTCCCCTTCTATGATTGTGTTACTGTCGATTTCTCCTTTTTTGGCTGTTAGCATTTGCTTTACGTATTGAGGTGATCCTATGTTGGGTGCATAAATATTTACAATTATTATATCTTCTTCTTGGATCGATTCCTTGATCATTATGTAGTGTCCTTCTTTGTCTCTTGTAATAGTCTTTATTTTAAACTCTATTTTATCTGATATGAGAATTGCTACTCCAGCTTTCTTTTGATTTCCATTTGCATGGAATATCTTTTTCCATCCCCTCACTTTCAGTCTGTGTCCCTATGTCTGAAGTGGGTCTCTTGTAGAAAGCATATATATGCGTATTGTTTTTGTATCCATTCACCCAGGCTATGTCTTTTGGTTGCAGCATTTAACCATTTACATTTAAGGTAATTATTAATATGTATGTTACTATTCCTATTTTCTTAATTGTTTTGGGTTTGTTATTTCCTTCTCTTGTGTTTCTTGCCTAGAGAAGTTCCTTTAGCATTTGTTGTAAAGCTGGTTTGATGTTGCTGAAGTCTCTTAACTTCTGCTTGTCTGTAAAGGTTTTACTTTCTCCATCGAATCTGAATGAGATCCTTGCTGGGTAGAGTAATCTTTGTTGTAGGTTTTTCCTTTTCATCACTTTAAGTATGTCCTGCCAGTCCCCTGTGGCTTGCAGAATTTCTGCTGAAAGATCAGCTGTTAATCTTATGGGGGTTCCCTTGAATGTTATTTGTTGCTTTTCCCTTGCTGCTTTTAATGTTTTTTATTTGTATTTAATATTTGATTGTTTAATATGTGTCTTAGTGTGTTTCTCCTTGGGTTTATCCTGTATGGGACTCTCTGCACTTCCTGGGCTTGATTAGCTATTTCCTTTCTCATATTAGGGAAGTTTTCAATTATAATCTCTTCAAATATTTTCTCAGTCCATTTCTTTTTCTCTTCTTTTTCTGGGACCCCTATAATTCGAACGTTGGTGCATTTCATGTTGTCCCAGAGGTCTCTGAGACTGTCCTCAATTCTTTTCATTCTTTTTCCTTTATTCTGTTCTGTGGTAGTTATTTCCACTATTTTATCTTCCAGGTCAATTACCTGTTCTCTTGCCTCAGTTATTCTGCTATTCCTGCCCTGTAGAGAATTTTTAATTTCATTTATTGTGTTGTTCAACATTGTTTGTTTGCTCTTTAGTTCTAGTTCCTTTTTAAACGTTTCTTGTGTTTTCTCCATTCTATTTCCAAGATTTTGGATCATCTGTACTATTGTTACTCTGAATTCTTTTTCAAGTAGACTGCCTATTTCCTCTTCATTTGTTTGGTCTGGTGGGCTTTTACCTTACCCCTTCATCTGTTGCCTATTTCTCTGTCATCTCATTTTGCTTAACTTACTGCATTTAGGTTCTCCTTTTCACAGGCTGCATGTTCATAGTTCCTGTTGTTTTTGGTGTCTGCCCCCAGTGGGTAAGGTTGTTTCAATGGGTTGTGTGGGCTTCCTAGTGGCAGGTCTGGTGCCTGTTTTCTGGTGGATGAGGCTGGATCTTGCCTTTCTGGTGGCAGGACCTCATCCGGTGTTGTGTTTTGGGGTGTCTGTGAACTTAGTATGATTTTAGGCAGCCTCTCTGCTAATGGGTGAGTTGTGTTCCTCTCTTGATAGTTGTTTGGCATGGGGTGCCCATCATGAAGCTTGCTGGTCATTGAGTGGAGCTGGGAGAGTTCTTGCCAATTGATATTACATGGGGCTGGGAGGTCTCTGGTGGTCCAGTGTCCTGAACTTGTCTCTCCCATCTCAGAGGCTCAGGCCTGACACCGGGCCAGAGCACCAAGATCCTTTCAGTCACACAGCAGTGAAAGTGGCAGTCTCCATTACGAAGTCAGATTATGAGGGTTTATAACAGTTGTTCAGCTAGAACAGATTGACTTGGGAGCAATTTTTCTACAAGGCTATCTTCAGCATCTGGTGGTACGTGTCGCATGTGCTGCCAGAATCTTAAACGTTTATATAGAGGTCTTCACTGGGTTCAATCACAGATTTGGTACAGATGGTCTCAAAAACACCTCACTGTCTCAAGGCTCTGTGGTTGAAACAGCTTCTAAGCCTGAGGGTCTACCAGTTGCAGAAGATGAGAACGCCTGGGGTGGCCTGCAAGCTGATTCTTGCCATGAACACTGCCGCTGCCATTGTGGAATCTGGCTTCCCCCACTGCTCTGAAGTGAGTTTTCAGTGAAGCTTTCTCTCTGTGCTGATGAGAATCATGCTACCTGAGTTGCCCAAAGCCATAGAGTGCTTAAATGTTGGGGCTGCACTACCAACCCAGCAAATCTGGCCCCAAGGTTTGTGTTACATCGCCAAACGAGAGTGGGGAGGCCACGCACCTAAACGCCTCACCCCCACGAGCCACCTCCTCAATCTTGCACTGCCACAGGAAGAGATGCCCGTGCTGGTGCTCCTGCCCAGCCACACAAACCCCTCAGCCTTAGAGGCTCATGTTTTCAGTCTAAAATAACTTCTATTGTCACTAAATGGAGTGGGTGTTTGAGGAGTTTAAATATTATCATGGACATGCAGTTCTTTAACAGGAAAAGATCCTAAGGTTAAGTCTACAGATGTGATGAAAATCACCCATTTTTTAACATTAATGATAGCTACCATTAAAAGCCTACTATGTTCAAGTGAACTAGCCTAAACTCTTTATGGATCTCATATTACTTAATCCTTGCAAAAATCTTGCTTAGAAACTCATTTTATAATAAGAGAACTTCTTGCTCAAGATTTTTCATAGGCTCACAAAGTATTAAGTAGTTGTGAAATTAATGATTTTCATATAAAATATTTCAATAATAATTTTAAGAAGTTATACATGAGGTGAACAATTGAGGTAAGTTTTCCAAAGAAAATATGTGTAGATATTCAATTATTACTGTGGTTAAGAATTCAAACAGGGCATAGTAAAGACAGCTTTTCTTTGTTGCTGTCTGGGACCTCAGTTGGAGGACATGAATGCTGGGGGCACAAATCATATGAAAGCTCATTAAGTCACAGGTATGGCAGTTGATACTGGCAGTTAGCTGAGACTTTAGTTGGAGCTCTTAGCCAGAACATCTACATATAGTCCCTCCAGGTGGGCTGGCTCTCTCCTCTTAGCATGGAGTCTAGGTTCCAAAGAGAGACAGAGAGAGAAAGAAGGGGACACAGAGAGAAAGAGAAACCAAGATACTAAACTTTCCTTTATGACTTAGCCTCAAATTCCCATAGCATCACTTCTGTAAGTCTCTTCCTTGGCATGTATGGCAGAAACTGCTAGTTTCTCTCTAAGTTCATGTTCTCCTATTTTTCCCTGGGCATTCTAACCTCCCTCCAGTAAGATGCAAACTCTGTGACTGAAGTATAGCTAATGGACTATGAGTAAAAGATATGTACACCTTTTGAAGACTTAGCCATTAAAACACTTATGACCACTATAACTTGTACAACCTGGAATATATTAAACCTTCAGGGAGACTTTGAAATTACATGAGAATGATGGCTGACACTCCAACAGCCTTGGACCCTCAATAACTGCACTGAGGAGGACAACCCGACTATGAAGCTCATCCAGTATTGCTATGAGAAGAAGAAACGAACTTTTGTCTGATCCACTGTACATTTTTTGATCTATTTTCTACGGCAGTTACTCTATCAAACATAGCCTGCAGAGTAACTGATAATGAGTTGGGGCTAACTGAATTTTAGAGTGAATAAATACCTTTCATGCAACTATCAACATTATACATAACAATTACAATCTATGGACATTCCTACTATAGTCGCACATATAACAAAAGTGACATCTTTTGACAGTATTGCTTAAAATTGTTCTGAAAGTTCTAACAAATGCTATTAAAAATTAAATATATAGTTATTGAAAAGAAAAAAGGACAAAACATATTATAAGTGTATAATAGGATTAGAAAAATCAGTGGAAGGAACAAATAAAACTAAGAGTACAGTGAGACTGCTTTAAAAAATAATTATCAAAATTTAATAGTTATTCTACAAATATGGAAACATAGAAAATATAAATTAAACAGATTTTATTCACACTAAAAATAAAAAAAAAAATTATTTAAGAATAGACTTTAATAATACTAGATCTTTAAAATTTTGGAAAAATAGTATCCAGAGTATATTTTAGTATATATCAAAACAGTATAAAGCACATGTTAAAAGATAATTTTCAAAATCCTAAACTCCTCCTGAAACTTGTTTATTGTCTTGGTCACTTTGGTGTTCTCATTTTGACTGTTTCATCCCAAAGCCTGAGGGATTTGAAAGTATCATGCATGTTTTGTACAGTAAAACAGTGAAATGCCACACAGGGAAACTTTCTCAGCCTTGGCTGTCGTGTTGTTTTTCTTGGAGTATCCAGGAGTAAAAGTTCAAAGAACCACACCAAGATAAGAACTCCAGTTCCTCTTTGAAGACTCAGTGTCACCTCCACAGTGGATGTAGCCTACAAGCCAGCCATGTGGCTGACATGGTCTTGGTACTCTGGCCTGGTGTGCCAGAGGAGCCATAGCCGAGTTCAGGACACTGGACCAACAGAGACCTCCTGGCCCCATGTAATATCAATCGGCGAGAGCTCTCCCAGAGATCTCCGTCTCAATGCTAAGACCCAGCTCCACCCAACAGCAAGCAAGCTGCAGTGCTGGACACCCAATGCCAACAAACTAGCAAGACAGGAACACAACAACACCCATTAGCAGAGAGGCTGCCTATAATCATACTAAGTTCACAAACACCCCAAAACACACCACCAGATGCAATTCTGCCCACCAGAAAGACAAGATCCAGCCACACCCACCAGAGCATAGGCACGAGAACCCTCCACCAGGAAGCCTACAAAACCCACTGAACCAACCACACCCACTGGGGGCAGACACAAAAATCAACAGGAACTATGAACCCACAGCCTGCAAAAAGGAGACCACAAACACAGTAAATTAAACAAAATGAGAAGACAGAGAAATATGAAGCAGATGAAGGAGCAAGGTAAAAACCCACCAGACCAAACAAATGAAGAGGAAATAGGCAGTCTACCTGAAAAAGATTTCAGAGTAATGATAGTAAAGACGATCCTAAATCTTGGAAATAGAATGGAGAAAATATAAGAAACGATTAACAAGGATCTACAAGAACTAAAGAACAAACAATAAATAATGAACAACACAATAAATGAAATTAAAAATTCTCTAGAAGTAATCAATAGCAGAATAACTGAGGCAGAAGAACGGATAATTGACCTGGAAGATAAAAGAGTGGAAATAACTACCATAGAGCAGAATAAAGAAAAAAAGAATGAAAGGAATTGAGGACAGTCTCAGAGACCTCTGGGACAACATTTAATGCAACAACATTTGAATTATAGGGGTCCCAAAAGAAGAAGACTAGAAGAAAGGGACTGAGAAAATACTTAAGGAGATTATAGTTGAAAACTTCCCTCACATGGGGAAGGAAATAGTGAAGTCCAGGAAGCACAGAGAGTCCCATGCAGGATAAATCCAAGGAGAAACACACAAAGACACATATTAATCAAACTATCAAAAATTAAATACAAATAAAAAAATATTAAAAGCAGCAAGGGAAAACAAAAATATTCAAGGAAATCCCCATAAGGTTAACAGCTGATCTTTCAGCTGAAACTCTGCAAGCCAAAAGGGAGTGACAGGACATATTTAAAGTGATGAAAGGGAAAAACCTACATCCAAGATTACTCTACCCAGCAAGGATCTCATTCAGATTTGATGGAGAAATTAAAACTTTTACAGACAAGCAAAAGTTAAGAGAATTCAGCACCAACAAGCCAGCTTTACAACAAATATTAAAGGAACTTCTCCAGGCCGGAAACACAAAAGAAGGAAATGACCTATGATTACAAACCCAAACAATTAAGAAAATGGTAATAGGAACATACATATCGATAATTACCTTAAGTGTAAATGGATTGAATGCTCCAAGCAAAACACAGACTGGCTGAATGGATACAAAAAAACTAGCTGTATATACCCTGTCTAAAAGAGACCCACTTCAGACATAGGGACACATACAGATTGAAAGTGAGGGGATGGAAAATGTTTCTCCATGCAAATGGAAATCAAAAGAAAGCTGGAGTAGCAATTCTCATATCAGACAAAATAGACGTTAAAATAAAGACTATTAGAAGAGACAAAGAAGGACACAACAGAATGATCAAGGGATCAATCCAAGAAGAAGATATAACAATTGTAAATACTTATGCATCCAACATAGGAGCGCCTCAATACATAAGACAAATACTAACAGGCATAAAACGGAAATCAACAGTAACACAATCATAGTAGGGGATTTTAACACCCCACTTTCACCAATGGACAGATCATCCAAAATGAAAATAATAAGGAAACACAAGCTTTAAATGACACATTAAATAAGATGGACTTAATTGATATTTATAGGATATGCCATCCAAAAACAGCAAAATACACTTTCTTCTAAGTGCTTGTGGAACATTCTCTAGGATAAGTCATAGCTTGGGTAACAAATCAAGCTCTGCTAAATTTAAGAAAATTGAAATCGTGTCAAGTATCTTTTCCAACCACAATGCTATGAGACTAGATATCAATTACAGGAAAAAAAACTGTAAAAAATACAAACACATGAAGGTTAAACAAAACACTACTAAATAATGAAGAGATCACTGAAGAAATCAAAGAGGAAATAAAAAAAATACCTAGAAACAAATGACAAAGAAAACATGATGACCGAAAACCTATGGGATGCATCAAAAGCAGTTCTAAGAAGGAAGATTATAGCAATACAATCCTACTTTAAGAAACAAGAAACAGGGCTTCCCTGGTGGCGTAGTGGTTGAGAGTCCACCTGCCGGTGCAGGGGACACGGGTTCATGCCCCAGTCTGGGAGGATCCCACATGCCGTGGAGCGGCTGGGCCCATGAGCCATGGCCGCTGGGCCTGCGCATCCGGAGCCTGTGCTCCACAACGGGAAAGGCCACAACAGTGAGAGGCCCAAGTACAGCAAAAAAAAAAAAAAAAAAAAGAAAAAAAAAAGAAACAAGAAACATCTCAAATAAACAACTTAACCTTACGTCTAAAGCAATTAGATAAAGAAGAAGAAGAAGAACAACAACAACAAAAACCCGAAGTTAGAAGAAGGAAAGAAATCATAATGATCAGATCAGAATAAATGAAAAAGAAATGATGTAAACAACAGCAAAGATCAATAAAAGTAAAAGCTGGTTCTTTGAGAAGATAAACAAAATTGATAAACCATTAGCCAGACTCATCAAGAAAAAAAGGGAGAAGATTCAAATCAATAGAATTACAATTGAAAAAGAAGTAACAACTGACTGCAGAAATACAAAGGATCATGAGATATTACTACAAGCAACTATATACCAATAAAATGGACAACCTGGAAGAAATGGACAAATTCTTAGAAAAGCACAACCTTCCAAGACTGAACCAGGAAAAAATAGAAAATATAAACAGACTACTCACAAGCACCAAAATTGAAACTGTGATTAAAAATCTTCCAACAAACACAGCCCAGGACCAGACAGATTCACAGGCAAATACTATCAAACATTTAGAGAATATCTAACACCTATCCTTCTCAAACTCTTCCAAAATATAGCAGAGGGAGGAACACTCCCATACTCATTCTACAGGGCCACCATCACCCTGATACCAAAACAAGACAAAGATATTACAAAAAAGGAAAACTACAGGCCAATATTACTGGTGAACATCTATGCAAAAAATCTTCACCAAAATACTAGCAAACAGAATACAGCAGCACATTAAAAGGATCATCCATCCAGATCAAGTAGGCTTTATACTAGGAATTCAAGGATTCTTCAATATATGCAAAACAATCAATGTGATACACCATATTAACAAACGGAAGGATAAAATCCATATTATAATCTCAATAGATGAATAAAAAGCTTTTCACAAAATTCAACACGGATTTATCATAAAAACTCTGGACAAAGTAGGCACAGAGGGAACCTACTTCGACATAATAAAGTCCATATAAACAAAGCCACAGCCAACATCATTCTCAGTGAAAAACTGAAACCACTTCCTCTAAAATCAGAAACAAGACAAGGTCGCCCACCCTTAGCACTATTATTCAACAGAGTTGTGGAAATTTTAGCCACAATAATCAGAGAAGGAAAAGAAATAAAAGGAATCCAAATTGGAAAAGAAGAAGTAAAACTGTCACTGTTTGCAGGTGACAGGATGCTATACCTAGAGAGTCCTAAAGAGCCTACCAGAAAACTACTAGAGCTAATGAATGAATTTGGTAAAGTAGCAGATTACAAAATTAAGGCACAGAAATCACTTGCATTCCTATACACTAGTGACGAAAAATCTGAAAGAGAAATCAAGGAAACACTCCAATTTACCATTGCAACAAAAAAGAATAAAAAACTTGGAATAAACCTACCTAAGGAGAAAAAAGACCTGTATGCAGAAAACTATAAGACACTGCTGAAAGAAATTAAAGATGATACAAACAGATGGAGAGATATACCATGCTCTTAGATTGGAGGAATCAACATTGTGAAAATGACTATACTACTCAAAGCAATCTACATATGCAATGCAATCCCCATCAAACTACCAACGGAATTTTTCACAGAACTAGAAGAAAAAATTTCACAATTTGTATGGAAACATAAAAGACCCCGAATACCCAAAGCAGTCTTGAGAAAGAAACACACAGCTGGAAGAATCAGGCTCCCTGACTTCAGACTATACTACAAAGCTACAGTAAATGAAGGCAGTGTGGTAGTGGCACAAAAACAGAAATATAGATCAATGGAGGAAGATAGAAAGCCCAGAGATAAACCCACACACATATGGTCACCTTATTTTTGATAAAGGAGGCAAGAATATGCAATGGGAAAAGACAGCCTCTTCAATAAGTGGTGCTGGGAAAACTGGACAGCTACATGTAAAAGAATGAAATCAGAACACTCCCTATGACCATACACAAAAATAAACTCAAATGGATTAAAGAACTAAATGTAAGGCCAGACACTATAAAACACTTGGAGGGAAACATAGGCAGAACACTCTATGACATAAATCACAGCAAGATTCTTTTTGACCCACCTCTGAGAGAAATGGAAATAAAAACAAAAATAAATAAATGCGACCTAATGAAACTTAAAAGCTTCTGCACAGCAAAGGAAACCATAAACAAGATGAAAAGACAACCCTCAGAAGGGGAGAAAATATTTTCAAACAAAGCAACTGACAAACGATTAATCTCCAAAATATACAAGCAGCTCATGCAGCTCAATATCAAGAAACCAAACAACCCAATCCAAAAACGGACAGAAGACCGAAATAGACATTTTGCCAAAGAAGATATACAGATTGCCAACAAACACATGAAAGGATGCTCAAAATCACTAACGATTAGAGAAATGCACATCAAAACTACAATGAGGTATCACCTCACACCAGTCAGAATGGCCTTCATCAAAAATCTACAAACAATAAATCCTGGAGAGGGTGTGGAGAAAAGGGAACTCTTTTGCACTGTTGGTGGGGATGTAAATTGATACAGCCACTAAGGAGAACAGTATAGAGGTTCCTTAAAAAAATAAAAATAGAACTACCATATGACCCAGCAATCCCACTACTGGGCATATACCCTGGGAAAAGTATAGTTCAAAATGAGTCTTGTACCACAATGTTCACTGCAGCTCTATTTACAATAGCCAGGACATGGAAGCAACCTAAGTGTCCATTGACAGATGAATAGATAATGAAGATGTGGCACATATATACAATGGAATATTACTCAGCCATAAAAAGAAATGAAATTGAGTTATTTGTAATGAGGTGGATGCACCTAGAGTCTGTCATACAGAGTGAAGTATGTCAGAAAGAGAAAAATACCATATGCTAGCACATATATATGGAATGTAAAAAAAAAAAAAAAAAGTTCTGAGGAACGTAGGCGCAGGACAGGAATAAAGACGCAGACGTAGAGAATGGAGTTGAGGACACGGGGAGGCGGAAGGGTAAGCTGGGACGCAGTGAGATAGTGGCATGGACTTATATATACTATCAGTTTGGTGCTTTGTGATCACCTAGAGGGGTGGGCTAGGGAGGGTGGGAGGGAGATGCAAGAGGGAGGAGATATGGGGATATATGTATATGTATATGTATATCTAATTCACTTTGTTATAAAGCAGAAAGTAACACACCATTGTAAAGCAATTATACTCCAATAAAGATTTTTTAAAAATGGGAGAAAATATTTGCAAACAAATCAACTGACAACGGATTAATCTCCAAAATATACGAGCAACTCACGCAGCTCAATATCAAAAAAAACAAACAATGCAATCCAAAAATGGACAGAAGACCTGAACAGACATTTCTCCAGAGAAGATACACAGGTTGCCAACAAACACATGAAAGGATGGTCAACATCACTAATCATTAGAGAAATGCAAATCAAAAGTACAATGAGGTATCATCGTATACTGATCATAATGGCCATCACCAATAAATCTACAAACAA
Organism: Hyperoodon ampullatus; assembly: GCF_949752795.1. Classification (NCBI taxonomy): domain Eukaryota; kingdom Metazoa; phylum Chordata; class Mammalia; order Artiodactyla; family Ziphiidae; genus Hyperoodon; species Hyperoodon ampullatus. The sequence goes on from NC_136914.1 coordinate 87,977,092, forward strand.
TAAATGCTGGAGAGGGTGTGGCGAAAAGGGAACCCTCTTGCACTGTTGGTGGAAATGTAAATTGATAATTGATACAGCCACTAAGGAGAACAGTATGGAGGTTCCTTAAAAAACTAAAAATAGAACTACCATATGACCCAGCAATCCCACTACTGGGCATATACCCTGAGAAAACCAGAATTCAAAAAGTCATATTCCACAACGTTCACTGCAGCACTATTTACAATAGCCAGGATATGGAAGCAACCTAAGTGTCCATCGACAGATGAATGGATAAAGAAGATATGGCACATATATAAAATGGAATATTACTCAGTCATATAGAGAAACAAAATTGGGTTATTTATATTGAGGTGGATGGACCTAGAGTCTGTCATACAGAGTGAAGTCAGAAAGAGAAAAAAAAATACTGTATGCTAACACTTATATATGGAATCTAAAGAAAAAAAAAATGGTTCTGAAGAACCTAGGGGCAGGACAGGAAAAAAGACGCAGACGTAGAGAATGGACTTGAGGACACGGGGAGGGGGAAGGGTAAGCTGGAACGAAGTGAGACAGTGGCACTGACATATATACACTACCATATGTGAAATAGCTAGCTAGTTGGAAGCAGCCGCATAGCATAGGGAGATCAGCTCGGTGCTTTGTGACCACCTAGAGAGGTGGGAGAGAGAGGGAGGGTGGGAGGGAGACGCAAGAGGGAGGGGATATGGGGATATATATACCTATAGCTGATTCACCTTGTTATACAGCAGCAACTAACACAACAATTTAAAGCAATTATACTCCAATAAAGATGTTAAAAAAAAAACCTTAAGAGCAGAAGAAATTGTAATAAAGTCAGAGATGCATTGTATTCTTATATGAGGACTAATGAGTATAATAATGCTTGTTTTCCATAAATTAATTTATAAAATAAATGTAACTGGTGTCACGTCAGTCTACAATTTTGGGTATCAAGCAGATTTAAAAAACAAAATGGAATAGAATAGAAGATACGGAACATATGATCTTACAATTTAGTACAGGAAAATATGAATGCAAAGTATTTATTTCTATAAGTTGTGGAAAGAAAGCAATGAAAAAATTTATATAGATATTTAAAACTAGTTATTATTCTGCAATAAAACTCCTTAAAACCCAAGCAGCAGCAATTATATAGAGATATATGCAATAACAGAAGTTCTGGCATATGACATGGAAAGAATGATGTGTAAAGGGAGGTGTTGCTAAAAATGAAGCTGAGAGTTACTTTCTACAGAGACGTTAGGGAAAATATATCCATTTTATACTCAAAAGCAGTCAAGGTTTAGCTTTGTAAAGATGTTTAGGAATCTGTAGGTCTGTCCTGTGAGAGTTTTGTAGCGATGAGTAATGTCATGGCTGTTAAGAAAACAGGAAGAAGTGCAATGGCAATTCATTTAACTGATATTAAAATCTTAATTTATCAAAAAAATCTCTGTTAAAGTAGATTTAATTTTTCAAAAATGTTAAAGATGACTAAATTTGTAAACCTATATTCAAAAGCCTAAACTTTACATTTAAAAAATCCTTCACATTTCTCAGGATGGTAAACTGCAGACCTATTAGGTGAAGGAGTAAGTCAAGGTCCTATTACCAGGTGGAACAAGGGGAGAAGGAAAAAAATTCTGCTAAACGAGCTGTAGCTCTATCCATGCTAAGAGGTAAAAGAAAAATTGCTCTTTGATTCCTGGAAAGATATGTTATTAACCCAATTAAGTTTATTTATTTAAGCTATATCTTAGCTGGACCAAAATTGTGTCATTTTTCTTTCCAGTGGTTGGTTGGTATAGTTCAGAGAACTACTGAAAACTTTGATCCTAAAAGCAAGGCAAATCAGCAATACAGAATACTTTAGGGACCATGTCTTTATTTTGGTGAAGGTTTAGAGGTAGGTACATAGCCCCACGTGCAATCCAAAGAGCTTGCAAACAGAACAGCTATAAATGATGTCTCAGGCAAGAGAAAAAAAAATATTCCTCGCATTACACATAGAGGCTTAAAAAAAGGTTCCTTCTGTACTAACTAACGGATGTAAAAATTGCACAGGTAAACTCTACTGAACCGTTCTAATTACCATCTAATGACAATTCTTAAAATTGAATTTGTCAAAGGTAAGTAATACTGTCAGTGTGATAGCTGGAGAAAAACTTTGAGTGTGGATCAATTTCCTTTATTTGCTAGAAGAAAAATACTTCCATTAACTGAGAAGAATACATCTAAAGATTCAGTCCAAAGTACTGTCAATAATCATACTATCCCTGGCACCTTGATTTCTTTACTATATAATGTTTACTTTTATTAATTTTCCTTATCTGTGTCATTGCTTATTGATGCATTCATAGCTGTTTTCTCAAATGAAACAAAAGTTGGTGTAATAAAAATAATTTCTAAGAATTTTTAAAATCTGTCTTTAGATATAGTTTGGCGGCTTAGTAGCTCTTGGATTCTGCACCTAACATGAACTCTCTTAGCTTCACTTTCTCAGTTTACAAAATGAGAACTGTCAATCTAGCTCTCAGTATTATTGTAAGGTTATTATAAGTGTTAGGAAATTGCTTTGTTAATTATAACTTGCCACATGATTGCAAGTAAGTAGTAATATCATGTTTAATAGTGATTCTGTCCATATGAACTTGTGCCTGGCAGCATCTCTCAGTGGTCTCCATACTGGTTGTGTTCATCCATCCACTGGAGAGTCATGCCTGATACAACCTATTATTGTTGTAGGCTCTGTTTCTTCTTCCATCAGCTTTGCGACACTTGGCTCCAAATGGCAATGGCCTGCTGCAATGGGCTGCCAAAAGACACAGTTTCCTAGCAGTCGATGTCTACGTCTGTCTTAAATTCTTCCACAGCGAATCTTAAGAATGTTTCATCAATCTTCCCTGCCGACTGATTCTACTTTAGTCCAGCATACAAGAAGTGAATGGATATCTTGCTGGTATTGAACGTGCACACATGTCCTGCCCGGAGGATCTGTGCTACAGCCTGTGGAGTTGCAATGTGGTTGAGCTGAATTCACTCTAAGAAACCGTTCTAGCCGATCCTGCAAGTTCATAATGCAAAGCTTGGAATGTGGCATGTGCTAATTTATGAACTTCTTATGGTCTCATGATGCCTAATAAAGTACTGATCTCACTGTGAATATTTAATTAAAAAGTTGGTTTCACTGATAATTTATATAACAAAATGGTAAAATTCAGGTTACAAAAGATTTTATCTTGAACTTGGAAATCATAAAAGTAACTGAAGTTTATTGAGCACTTACTATGTCAGATATTTTAAATCATACTGTATGTCACAACTTATTTTTATTCCCTTAGTTTATTATTACATAGGTTTTCTGATAAGGAAACTTAGGCACATGGGGTTCAAGGAATGTGCCCCAAATAGCCAGCAAAGAATATAGCATGGATTTGAACTGAAAGGACCCGTCTCTGAACCTGGGCTATTAATCACTCCATCATTATGCCTTCTAACCTTCTAAAGGTATGCTTGTCAACGGAGAGATGTCTAAACATTGGGATGAATACTTGAGAAGTAAAATACTCATATGAACCTCAGATACGGGAGAATTAATGTCCCAGAGCTGCTTCTTGGACTATGAGTCTTATATTTGTGTGTAGGTATTTGGGTGTATAATTTGGGGCATTAAAATGTGCAATGCCAGTCATTTTCTGAGGAAAGCTATCTTGTTTAAGGAAGGGGATTAAATGAAAGTACATAAAAATAGCATAATAATATAATCACTTTAATACAATAAAGAGTATCATTTGGGGGAGTATGACCACATGTTTAAGTCAATTGGGAGAGGGCGCTCCCTTAATTCAGTAAGAGCAGCAAGGGCAGCTATGAGATTAAACAGTTTAACATTAGCTGATCTAAGAGATTGGGTATGAGGAGTGAACGTGACCTACGTTAGTAACAACCTGAATCTCTATATAACATCAGGAAGAATTACTGGAGTCTGGGTTGCTGGTGACCAGGCGAGCCTCAGAGTAACAATAAAAACAGTAATGTAGCACTTCCCAGAGGCAGAAATCATGGTGACATCAGCAGTCATGTTATAAGGTTTTCCGTGATGCAACAGAGCAGTCATCAGCACCAATAAAGAAGAAATGTAAAACTTATTTAGGATAATGTATGAACAACTTAGGACTCCACAAAAGAGGAGGAGGGATAAATTGTGCTGGGTTTCTGATATTTCACAGTTGGAGTTCTGGACAGTAAAATCTATTTTCTATTTCCTTTTTTAAAAATCTTATATTAACTATATACATCTATCAAAATCCTCTTCCAGGTTGAGAAACCAACTTTTATGTAAATGGAAAAGGGAAAATCTACATGCTACCTTTTTGTTTTTGTATTGAACTGGATTAATTTATCTAGCACCATGAAGCTACATTATAATCACACTTAGTTGCCCTGATATTTAAGAATAATTCACTTGAAAAGAACTAAGAGTGCAATCTTTCGTACAAGAAATAATGTGAGGGCAAAATTCCTGTTAAATCAATATTACTGACAACTAAACATGAGCTTTAAAATATTTCTATTTCTTAACAATCTCAAAAATAATTCAAGACAAAAAGTATTCTCTTTTGGATACTAAACTATTGCTGATTTTGTTGAAACTTATTTAAGTGTTACATTATCAATATCTTTTTTCTAGGTTGCTTACAAGATGATAAGTTAAAATGTGGTATCCCAATTCCCCTATTTTCTCAAATAATCACCAAAGACATAAATAATACAAAAGACATAAGCATGTGACAGGCAACACAAATGCCTACATTATTCTTTGAAAAGGCCTATTTTTTTTTTTTTTCTTCTGTAAATGTTTGTATGCTTGGTCTTTTTCAAGTAGAAGATGCAGAGTAACATAACCTCTTTGTTCAGAGGAAAAAAATGGGTGAGGATAATAAGAATTAGTAAGTCTGTCTTGACTTCCTGACTTCGTATAGTAAGTAAAAATAATTCTTCTCAACTTTACTGATTTTCAAAGTTGAGCAGGACTATACCAAAGGTAAAAGTTTTGCAGCTATTATCAAAACTTATAAACACTGTATTGAATCAGTTGCTGTGACTGCATAGCACTGTACGTGGTTCAAGGAGTTTTAAGTTAAACCTTGGAAACAGTATGATGAACATTAATCAGATGTACCCTTATATAAATACAAAAACTATGGGGTTTTACAGAAAGGAAACACTAGTTTTGGATGGGTAGGATCTAAGAAGTTTATCTGGAGGAGATAACCTTTCAGCAAAAATTTGACGGTAACTTTGGGTTTCCTTAGTAGCTATGGATTTATCCTACCTACCATATAAAGATTAATGAAAGTCAGTCTATGAAAATATATAGAACATCTGAAGCTAGATTGGAATACAAAGGCTTTAAAAACAGAAAACTATGGTAAAATTCTTCTGTGCCATAGTTAGTTTCTCCTTCTTAAAATAGAGACAAAAATAATACCATTCTGACTTGCATTGCTGGTGCTATAGGGAGGTTACTTAGTACCATAATGTTGTTGGCAACACACAATTTGTAAGACATATAAATGATAATTTATAGATTGCTAATAACATTAAGATTATTAACTTCATTTGTATAATACATTATGTTTGAAACAACAAAAACAATTATGTGGCTATTAAATAAAACAAAGCCACTAGAGTCAGAAAGATGAATATAAAATCGGGGTGCCTTTGGACTTTACGGATTATACTGTAATAGGCAGAATTATGGTTCCCCAAAATGTTTTAATCCCCAGAATCTAGGAATATGTTATTTTACATGACAACGGGGAATTGGAGTTGCAGATGAAATTAAAGTTGCTAATCGGCTGACCTTCATGACCTTTTCCTGGATTATATGGGCATGTTCAGTGTGATCACAAGGGTCCTTAAATGCCGATGAGGGAGACAGAAGAGTCTGTGTTAGAGGGATGTGATGTGAAAGACTCAACTAGCCATTGCTGGCTTTGAAGATGGAAGAGTGGTGTGAGCCAAGGAAAGTAGGTGGCTAGAAGCTGGAAAAGAAACAAACAAACAAAAACAAGCCAGAGTCTTGCCTAGAACATCCAGAAAGGAACACAGCCTTGCTGACTCATTGACTTTAGCCCAGTAGGACCTATTTCAGACTTCTGACATTCAGAACTGTAACATAATAAAGTCGTGTTGTTTTAAGCCAGTAATTTGTAGTAAAATGTTACAGTAGACATGAAAACTAACAGAAATACCATGTCTGCTTTTGCACCATTGCATTCCCAGCATCTAGCACACTATCAGTCCTCAGCAATTATTAAATGAAAGAAGAGGTGAGTACATTTATTTGTTTAACTCTAAAAGCATAACCTTTTCTCTTTAAGACTCAGTTAACTGATTCATCTATCATATGGAATTGACCCACATGGTCTTTGGAAGTCATACCACAATATTTGTTGTTATCTTTGATGAATCATTATATGGGTACACTCAGGTATGCACATGCACTGAAGAATATTGCGACCTACATGAAAATATCATTTGGTTTTATTCTATAGTTCACACTGTGTGTGCCAAAGAGCTGCCCCATCACTGTCCCTCTGAAGCTCCAAAGAGATTCATAAATGATACATGGCTACCATACCGTCTGTAAGAACATTTCCCACAAAATTCCACAGGTTCTAATACTGCTATTAAAGAAATTCCATACACACTCACAGAACACACCAAGCTCTAGCAGATATGGCAGGTCCCAGCAATCTGCTTCTTATAATAACCAAGCAGCTGTCTTGATGAATCAACTTGATTCATGACCACATAATGTGCTTTGATGTTCAAGAAACTTTACTCTGGACAGTTCAGGAGTAAACTGCCCAGAGTAAAAAAAAGTATATATTTTTTAACATTGAAAATATTTTTATGAGGTGTGATTTCTGCATGCCTGTCTGGGTTCACAGACACATGCTCATCACAAAGACGCACACAGCTCTGGAATTCCCAGAAGACCAGCTGATCACAGGTCAGGGTTTATCACTTAGGGGTCCCTGGTAAGGTACTGAGGGGCAGTCACCAGGTAGAGTCTCTGGCATTGGGAGATGATGGGGAATCTTTCTGTGAAAAGCGATCACGCTTTTCCTTAACAAAGAGAAGCAAAGGTTGGACTCCTTCTGGGAAGCTGTGTAAAGGAGAAGTATTTTTGTTTCATGATGAACAAAATGGTAAAACAGTCTACAACTTATAAGCTATATGGTAGTTTTGGCTACATATGGGTCAGTTAAGATATCAGTGGGTACTGTGTTACTTTTCTCCAGCTATCCAGATGGATTCTTTAAGGCAAAATCCATAAATCAGCATGAGTAAAATTTCCCTTAACTGAAGCAAAAATATCTGATGGCTTTTCCCAATATCAACAATTAGCTCCAGACCTAAGAGAGATAGCTAAGGGTCTTAATCTTAATCTCTTAATTGGGGATTGTCTTTTGGGAATGATTTTACTGCATCCTTTCCTGGAACAATAACCCACTGCCTTCTTGTCTGCACGGAGCTCCTGTTTTCATTTATTACCCATTTTCATCCATACCCTTCCTCCTCTGGTGGGATTCTCTGGGCTGCTTATATTGCTTATTAATAGGGTATACAGTAACATCAGTATGGCCAGAGCTTTCCATTTGCTCCATTCTAGTGAAGATCCCATGAGACTGCACAAGTACTTGCAATAAAGTTCAGCAGCCTCTATTTGTCACATGGCCACATGGGTGTCTAGAGTCCTCAACTTCTTTTATCCTACTTCCCAAGGAGGTAATCATCAATGTATTACACTAAGTTACTCTTACACTAAGTTACTCTTTTTCTTTTAATTAATTAATTATTTTTTGGTTACGTTGGGTCTTTGTTGCTGCGTGCGGGCTCTTCTCTAGTTGCAGCGAGTGTGGGCTACTCTTCATTGTGGTGTGCGGGCTCCTCACTGCCTCATTGCAGTGGTTTCTCTGTTACGGAACACAGGCTCTAGGCGTGCAGGCTTCAGTAGTTGTGGCATGCAGGCTCAGTAGTTGTGGCTCGTGGGCTCTAGAGTGCAGGCTCAGTAGTTGTGGTGCACGGGCTTAGTTGCTCCGCGGCATGTGGGATCTTCCAGGACCGGGGATTGAACCCGTGTCCCCTGCATTGGCAGGCAGATTCTTAACGACTGCACCACCAGGGGAGTCCCCTGCACTAAGTTACTCTTAAAGGTTATTCAGTTGGAACCCTGCAGTACCAGATTATGATAGTACAGTGATAAGGTCAAACATACTCATGAAAAAACCATAAATGTATGTTGAATATTTTTCCATGAAAATGCAAATTGTGCCTTAGTGGACTATGAGATAGAAAAGAAAAAGGACACAGCTGCCAAATGTATTACAGTATACTAAACACCCTTAGTGTGTTGTAATTCTTGAAGCGTTTTACTATACAAGGTATGATGAAGCAATCACGGGAACTACCTTATTTAACCCTTGGTATCTACTGTTATGGACTGAACTGTGTTCCTTACAACTGGGAGTTTAAGTCCTAACTCCCATTATGATTATATTTGGTGGTAGGGCCTATAAGGAAGTAATAAAGGTTAAGTGAGGTCAAAGGAGTGGGGCTTTAATCCAACAGGACTGGTTTCCTTATAAGAGGAAGAGACACCATGGTTCCCTCTCATTCCATGTGCACACAGAAGATTATGTTCTATAATGCAGGTGGGCCTCAGCCAACCAGTTGAAGGACCTGATAGAACAAAGACTAAACTCCTCTGAGCAAGAAGGAATTTGCCAGCAGAATTCTGAAACTCTTCCTACTAGCAGGGTCTCTAGCCTGCTGGTCTACCCAGCAGATTTTAAGCTTACCAAGCTTCCACAATTCCATGAACCAACTTCCTTAAAATATATCCTCTCTCTCTCTCTCTCTCTCTCTCTCTCTCTCTCTAGTTTTCAGCATGGATAATATAAGAACCATGAAATCATAGCAGTGTTTGCTAACCTTTTTTTTGCTTGGCATTATCTGACTATCTTCTTGGCCAATTCCTCTGTGTCTAACATCATTTACTCCTGATTCCATTGGTAAGACTTGTCCACTGTAATATTGTTGAGACTTTTACCACTTCATACCAAAGATGCATAGAGAACCACTTACGTCAAATCAACATCATGTTTCCAAACTCATCATTTTTCTTGTCAAGTAGTACCTTAGCCATTATAATTCATGGGCCTATAGCTACTACCAATGTTTTTTACCACAAAGGTTTAAATGTCAAATCAGATTACAGTGACAGATCTCTTCCAACTTCAGACTTTAACAGTGATTCAAAGGGTACAGGTAAGCACCAGGCACAGATTAAACAATCCTTTCCTGGAAGAGCCCCAAACAATCAGAGGCAGTTTCCAAGATTCTCTTTTCTCCTGCCTAAGACATGATTTGGTTTCAGATTAAAGTAAATTTTTGAGCAGCACATGTGAAAATACTGTTCGCAAACAAAGCCATTTCTGTTTTGTACTGCTCTATTTTATACTCCATTAATTACATAGATAGGAAAATGCTATGTGACGCCTCCCATTCTCCAGCCAGTCATGCCTCATAAATGTACACATTCCTCCTATTTTAAAGGCGATAAGCAATCTAGAAAGACTAAGTACACCCTGCTAAAATAACATTCCAGAGTTAGGGATTCCTTGGTATCTTTCTTTTAGCACACATCATTAACTTGTTTACAGGAAGGTCTGGTCATCAGCACTTTTACCAGGTAGTCAGCTGGAGCAATTCATTCTTCTGGGTATCTTTGTGTGGAAGAAGTGAGTAACAGCCCTGCTATTAATCTTTTCCTTCCCAACAGGGCACATTCTTTTTTTTTTTTTTTTTTTTTTTTTGCGGTATGTGGGCCTCTCACTGTTGTGGCCTCTCCCGTTGCGGAGCACAGGCTCCGGACACACAGGCCCAGCGGCCATGGCTCACGGGCCCAGCCGCTCCGCGGCATGTGGGATCTTCCCAGACCGGGGCACGAACCCATTTCCCCTGCATCGGCAGGCGGACTCTCAACCACTGCGCCACCAGGGAAGCCCCCCAACAGGGCACATTCTTATTGACCTCCATAGCAGAAGAAGGTGATAGACAAGAACGTTCACCAACAAAAACAATTACCTTATTTTCTTCAAGACTCGCCCATAGTGATTTAGAAAACAGTATTATGAAGCTTCCATAAAAATAAAACAAAACTGTAACTGAATTTTGGTATTCAAATTTCCAAGAATAGTTCAGTTCTTCCCTATGGAGGATGTTTTAAGGAAAACTATTGATAGGCATGATTTAGAAAACTAATAGAAATTTACATTATTTAGTCAAGTTAATAACTATTCATTTGTATATGGAAATCAGAATTATATATGAAAGTTTTTGCAAATTTGGAAAAAATAAAAATGTAAGATGTTTAAAAATGTTTTTAGTAATTTGGAATGTGTTAATTTGTGAAGACAGTTATTCTGAAAAATTTAAAAAGCATGTATAATGATGAAAAATTAATTTCATCATTATGAAATAATGAATTTCATTCATCACTCAATTCCTTTTCATGGTGCTATAACTCCCTGAGAGCCAGATGCTACAAACCGATCTCATATTTTTTAGAAGCACAGGAAAACTGAGTGTGTCAAGTTAACACCTAAAAACTACATTGTTTTATGATGCTTCTAAAAATAATAAAACTGATTACTCAATATATTATATTCTTATATTTTCTTATTAAAGAATATTTAAGATGCTTAAGAGGTATTAAAATAATTTCTGATACTAATATCCAAAATGAAATTAAGAATATATTTCAAATACTTTCTATTTATTCAGGCCTTTTTTGCTTCTTGATAAAACTGTAGACTTTTCTTTATATGTAAATGTATAATGTTTTAACGTTTTATGTGTTTTATATATGTGTATTTTTATTGTGAACGAGCCTTCTTATTTATTTTCATTTTATTTTAAATCATGTAACTGGTATGTAGAAAATCTATTGATACTTTGAAATACTTTCTAATTTACATATCCTAAAAACACTAATAACAAAAAAGTTGAATTCTAATAAATTTCTAGTTGATTTTATTATGTGTATGTGTTTGTGAGGCAATATCTTGTGTAAAATGATTATTTTGTCTTGTTTTCTATAATGGTTTGACCGCTGCTTCACATCTTATTTCAAGGACTTGACACTTTAATATGTGATTTAAGATTTTGCAACTGGCATTTTATATCATTTAATTCTGGTTTTTATTATACTGTAAATCCTAATCTATTATTTTACCTCCCTAAAATATGCAAAGTTTTATCTTCTTTTATTAGTCTTATATTTTAATTTTTTAATAAAGTAAAATATATTAAATGAAACACATTTTATTATAAATGCTTGTTTTCTTAATACTATTTCCAAAGAATGCAAATCATTCGCATATATTGAATATTTTAACATTACTTTATTCTCTTATTGTTTTGATATTTCAGTATAATATTAAATCAACAAGACATATAAATATTCATAGAAATAATGGAAAGTTCAAACAAAAGTAGCAATGTTTTAATACTTTAAGTGCCTTGTTAAATAGCTGATGCCAGATCTATTGAAATTCGTTTTACTTAATTCTCAAATATAGTTCTTTAATACATTCATTGTCCTAGACAACTTATTCTAGAGACTCCATTCCAACTCATAACAAACATTATAATATTTCTTTTTTTTTTTTTTTTTTTTTGCTGTATAATACTTTTATTCAACAGTTTTATGGAAAAAAACCCCTCACATTTCTGTATGTGTTATATCACATAATTTTCAGACATGTCAGAGTCCAGTGAAAAATTATATTTGGAGAAAAGCTTTAAAATTCATTCTTGTATGCCACTCCTTCATGAAATACTGAAAAGCAGCTCTGTATTGCAGCACTAAAGGTTACAAAAAGCACCATTTAAAGGAGGACTCACATGTTTAATTCCCTTTATAGTCTTATTCCCCCTTTATAACAGAGCTGTACTCACTCAAAATGCTTCAGTGTAGTAACAACCAACATTCTCCAATTTACCAAAATTTAAACAAGTTTCACATATGGGGCCCAGTGTGGAGATTAGGACTAATCAACATTAGTGAGCTTTGGCTGTTCTAAAACCACAACCTGGGTAGGTGTTCTGTAGATGGGAATAGAAAAGAAATAAGATGATGAACACATAATGTAATACTTATAGTAGGTACCTCCTCGACCATTTTAACCTGACTATAAAATCCACATAGCATTTAGTTTTTCATATCAATCTTACTGCAAAAGCACTGTGCCACACAAAATTCGACTCCAACTAATGTTGGAACTAAAACAAAATTTAATTTTTAACAAAACTTATTCATTCAAAGCACAACTGAGGGGCTTCCCTGGTGGCACAGTGGTAGGGAGTCCACCTGCCGATGCAGGGGACACGGGCCCGCGCCCCGGTCCGGAAAGATCCCGCACACCGCGGAGCGGCCGGGCCCGTGAGCCATGGCCGCCGAGCCCGCGCGTCCGGAGCCCGTGCTCCGCAACGGGAGAGGCCACAGCAGTGAGAGGCCCGTGTACCGCAAAAAAAAAAAAAAAAAAAAAAAAAGCACAGCTGAGTAAAGCAAATCAAGACAAAGCCCAAATTTGAATCCTAGAGGGATTCCACTGCGAAGAATTGGATTTCGTAAGTTAACAGACTCTTGGAGTTCTTTCCTTTTCTTTCTGTTTTCTTATAATTTTTAAATATTTGGCCTTTTTACTCCCAAAGTTTGAGTTCATTGCAGAAATCATAGCCCTTCAACCTCCAGTTGTGACTGGTGCTTAAGGAGAGACAAATGCCTAGATCCAGAGTTTTAAAAGACCCTAACTCCTATCCCTCCCAGGTCCTCCATCTCATGGGTAACTAGAGTCAGCAGTTCCTAGAAGACAGCAACAACTTGGCTTTAAGAATGAGTCACAATAATGCAGGAACCAACTGTGTATCTGCTCTTAAGCCTAGGCCCCAAATCACTAGAACGTGAGGATTTAGAAATCTCTGAGAATAGAATATATTTCAAACATACACAAACATAGACTATTGCATATCATTTTTAGTTGAGGTCAAAAATTTAAAAGCTCTACTTCCCCAATTAACAGCAGGGGATTCTATCATTAATATGTCTCCTTCATTTATACCCAGATTAATATAAGCCCAGTCTAGAGGTAACACTTCTTTCTGAATTTAACTTCATTTCAGCAGCATATGTGGAGTACCAACACTTTTCAAAGATTTTATCTCAGATCCATTAGGTCTAGAGACTAGAAATAATTGGGGTGAAGTGAGTGATCCTGGGTTTGTAGGATCCTGTCAGAAACCTCTCTTGGATTCTTCTTTTACAGAGCTTCTTTACCATATGTAAGCACTGTTTTGAAAAAAAGCCAACACTGTTGAGGCCAGGTATGACCTTCAGGGGTTTTGCCTACAGTGATTAAATCCCACTCAACTCTAAGCTTAAAACAAGCTAATAACCATGACACAGAAGTTCTCCTTACCAGCAAGATGACTAATATTTGTTTTAGGTAATGTTTGACTTTAGACCCTGGTAAAGTCTGCCTGACACATGAAGTTAAAGCACAACATAGGAGAAGGTATAGAAAATAGAAACAAGAAAAAGATTTTTTATACCGTAAATTCTGTACAATGAGATCCAAAGACACCGGCATATGTTTGATTTAATTTAAAAAAGGATATTTTTAGTTCCGAGTTACTTAAGCCTTAACTTTCCTAGTACCACTCCTCAGCTCAGTTACTCTCTTTTTCCCATAACTCCTAAACCATGATACAGTTCAAGAGTCAGCCCTCCCTAAGAATTACATTCTTACTCTTTGACTGTGAAACTCTTATAGGCAAAACAAATTAAAAAAACCCTAAAAAATCTTTTCCTTTATTCATTTTCAAAATCTGTCAAATTCTTCTGCAGAAAATAAACAATCCCTTTAACCAATATAAAAGAATGAGTGAACTGTACTCTTGGGTACCTTCCTCCCTCCCTCTCAACCTTCTAGAACCATTTCTAGGGGACAGACTGAGAGTATGATAGGAATTCTCAAGGCCATGGTATGTTAATCAGCAGTACAGAGAAGGGACAGGGCTGAATGAGTCATCATCCAGTTCCTCTTACTGATCCCTTTCCATACCAGCTGGTAGGCTCCAGTTCCACATCTGGCTGAAAGATTACCTCAGAATTTGGAAAACTGACACTTTCTACACATTTCCAGATTAGAGAGATCTGAAGGTCACCAGCACCAAAACCTACTGTCACTGGAGACAGACCCATTTCACAGAAGCCTCCGGCCTGAGAGAAATGGAAGGAATCTTTTTTCCTGCCACACTCTAATGATCTATCTGTGCAGAACAGAGATTTTAATACAGGAACACAGAGACAATTACATGTCAATACTGCTGACAAGACATATGAGTACAACACAATCCTCTAGGTGACAATCAAGATTTTAAATCCTCCTAAGTGGCTCACTTGTTTAATGGGTAATGGAAAAAAAATTCTAGTATAACTGAAGACAATGTAGATCCTGAGAGTTGGTAGTAACAGAATTTGGCCTGGATTTTTTAAATGGCACACCATTCTAAAGGTGATTGGAACCGTAAAACGTTCTCCACAAAAGCCTTTTGAGGCAGATGGTGGCCTTGAGTGGTAAAGCAGTATTTACTCTCAGCAACTAACCACCGAAGAAGCATTTAGCAATCTGCATTCCCAACAACAATCCCATACCCTACTGCCTCACACACAGGATCTAAGAGTTCTACATACCCGAAGACAACTGTATCATCAGCTTTACACGCGAAAGACAGGAGGTAGCTAATTTACCTGTGGGTGCCCTTTCAGTGGGGTTGGGCTCATCTTAGCAGTCAAGGAGCCTCTCCAGCAACAAGTTTAGCCTCCTTCAGTATTGAATGTTTGGCTTGCATTTATCTGTAATGGAAGAGCCACAGAAACTTGGGGGAAAATATCTTATCTCTGAGTCTCAAGAGTGGACTGAATAGATACTTTTTACTCTGCAAATGGAAATCACTGACCCCACTTCATCAACACTTTCTGCAAGATACAGAAGAACAAGATAACTCTGTTAGCATTTAGTGCATGAAATGGATACTTTTCATGGCTGGGAACACCAAGGGTAATTTCTTGCCTCTTGGCTTAATGAATCTTTAAGTTGAGGGACCCTTTTAGGTGCATGAAATGAGCCTGAATGGGTCTGTATCTAGAGCAATGTTTACTGTAATGATGTACACAGAGTCAGCCTCATTAATGTAAGATTGTAGGGGGCCAGACTAGAGAAGAAAATATTGGAAGCAATTTATCATAAGCCTGAAGTTCTCCAAATGCAGTCTCTTAAGACCAATGAAAAGGCATTTTTTGATAAAAGAAAAATGTAGGCCCATAAAAATCTTCCAAGGACGAAAGACATGAAGTTTCCCCCGGTTTCACTCCCACCTTCAAAGCTATCTGCTCTGTGAAAGAAAACATGGAAGCAGGGCCAAACCAGGTGGGAAAAAGTATGGGAATGTGCCAATACAGCCTGAACTGTGGCACCAAACCAAAACAAAAAAGTAGACCTGCATTCTGCCTTTCATATAATGCTGAGCCATATTTTCTTCAGTAGAAGTTAAAATAAGTGGTAACAAAGTGTCATGGGCCTGTGCTGAGCTTAAAAAGGAGACTTTGTGGCAGCCCTAGTCTGTAACGTGGGTCAGGTCTCACATAGCCTTTGAAAGGGGTCACTTACCCACTGAGTTTTGTGTTAGGCAAGGGTCAAATATAGGATCTGAAGGAGGTTAACAAAGCAAGAATGTGAAATGAGAGGAAAAACGGTTCTTGTGGGGTACCTGGTATCATATAAAAAACACAGATTGTACACATACTCTGGGAATACAGAGAACCCATGCAAGAAAAGCTGCTCCTGCAAGGAGGCAGCTGTAAGTAGGGCAGCAGTCTGGCACAAGTCCATCTCTTGGAGAGCCAAGGTAGCAGTGATAGAATCTCCACCCAACAAGGATCCTGAGAGTTTGCTCTTTATTCACTTTAGGAAAAAAGCTTCCTGTAATGGTTCTTCCTGCAGCTCTCCCCAACAGGTCTTGGTGAGTTCCCACAGGCAGAGAGAATACATCTAGCTAGGAGGCTTCCATTAACTTTCCTCTCGTGTGTGTGTGTGTGTGTGTGTGTGTGTGTGTGTGTGTGTGTGTGTATATATGATTTTTTCTTAAAATAAATTCCATGAACTCCTAAAGCTCTCATTTGCAATCAAATGCAAAAGCAGAGCATCCTACTCAGAGGCTCTGAAACACACATATTAGCCTCAAAGCAAATCAGCCTTCCAGTCCCAGGTAAGACTGGTCTAGTCCAGAAAGGCAAGGGAGGTGCTTCTCCTGAATCCTGGGAGGCAGGAAGGAATCCCTTCAGATGGGCTTGTACAGCAGAGTAGTGACATACTTCTTGTAGCGATGGGTTGCGCTAAGGACCATCACACTGTCCTTAATGGACAATGCATAGAGATGGTTCAGCATAACATGATTGGGCTCAGGGAGCAAGGCTCACAAGATATGTTAGTGTCCTTGTTAAGAATAACTTGGAGAAGGTGAGGAGGCAGGATGGATGGGGATTTGAATCTCTCCTCTGATCGAAACACATACATTTCTTGACCATAAGGCCCTGGGGGTGAGCTGGAAAGATCTCGACAAGATGTCTCTGAGCTTTCCATTGAATCTAGCTTTAAAGCATCAAACATCTCAAAATCAGATTTCTTGACATGGATCAAATTGTTAATTGTGCCAAGCTGACTGGTAACCACAGGCTCTGATGGATCATGAACCCATTGTCCATCCACAAAGAACTTGTACTGGTGCTCTCCCTCCGGGAGGTCCAGGATGGCAACAAAGTCATTATGGCTCTTAATCAGTGGAATCTTGGTGCTCCAATTGTTGAAGGACCCAGAGATGAAGACCTCCTTGCCTCCTTCAGACCAGTGGATAACAGTGGGCCAGGCCTGCTGTGTGGGCTTTACGGAGTCCTCCAAATCCTGCTGCCATGATACAAACTCTTTGTCCCCAGGGAGCTTGGAATCCGGCAGGCTGAAGATGCTGGGGTCATCGGTGCTCCCCACCATGATCTTATGTTCCTTGCCTGGGGCATGGCTGCCAGAGCCCTCGGCGTGCGCAGCCTTGGTGCCGTGGCGCTCCCTGGCCACCCGGTCGCTGGTGGTGTTTCCCATGGGGGTGCAGCTCGAGTCGGGGGCCACCTGCCGTGGGGAACAACACGGGGCTAAGGAGACCCCGGCGGTCGCATCTGGGGAGCCCCTTGCTCTGCCCCTGCGTCTGGGGACCCGGGCAAGGGAATCCCCGCCCCAGGAAAGCCGCACGCAGGGGAGCCCTCCCTCCCTGGCCTCCAGGAACCCCCAATCCCCCTAGTTGCCTGCTGCACATTATAATATTTCTGTTGTAAATTTTGAAAATGTTTTTTATAATATTGTTTTTGAAATTATTTGACCATGATGATCTAATTCAATTTAACCTTATATGACTTTTCAGCTATGGGAATGCTTAGAAAGGGAAAAATTTAATCCACATATTTCCTTACACATAATGAAATTTTATTGTATAAAAATCTAATGATGTTATTTGATAAGAAAATTATCACCTATCAGTTTTCATTTTGCTGTTTTCTTTAACACATAAATATGTTATTAAGAAACAAGTTCTGGAGACTGAATTCAAATCCCAGGTGTGTCATATCCTTGCTCTCTGACTTTGGGAGACATTACTCCAACTCTCTGTGTCTCAATTTCCTCATTACTAAAGTAAGAATAGTAACAATGACTATATCATAGGCTTCTTATGAATATTAAGATTTATAAATTTTCTAGAATAGGCACATAAAATGTGCTTAGGCACATAAAAACATTTAATTATTATACTAAATATAAGTAAATAAATTTTAAAAAATAATCAATTTGAGACTATCTCAACAGTTTTAAAGGGACTCTGAAGAAATCAATGCCTTGCTCACTATATCTATGATGCCTAAAATAACGCACTCTTGCTATCACATACATGAGCTTTCATCATGAAGGATGTTTCATTTTCTCTTAGTACTTAAGAATCTGAACTAAAATATTTTGAAAATTAATCAGTAGGTAAAGTTATTGAACTATTTTTCTGTATACTGTTTTATTATAATACTATTAATATTTTATTATAATACTATTAATACTAATGAATATTCTGTAGATATATTGTTTTATAATAATGCTATTAATGAATACTAATATTAATACTATTATAATACAAATAAAATAGTTAAAAATCAAAGTTTTTTTTTGTTTGTTTGTTTGTTTTGCAGTATGCGGGCCTCTCACTGTCACGGCCTCTCCCATTGCGGAGCACAGGCTCCGGACGCGCAGGCCCAGCAGCCATGGCTCACGGGCCCAGCTGTTCTGCAGCATGTGGGATCCTCCTGGACCGGGGCACAAACACGTATCCCCTGCATCGGCAGGCGGACTCTCAACCACTGCGCCACCAGGGAAGCCCTCAAATAGTTTTTGAACCATTTTTCTGTAGATATATTGCTTTACTATAATACTATAATTTATCACAATAAATATTATAATACTCTAATATTAATACAACACTATAATACTATTTTTCTGAGATATGTTATTTTATTATAATACTATTAATATAACACTAGATATATTGTTTTATTATAATAATATCCTACTATATTTTCTAATAATATATAATTGACATATATTAGTTTCAGATGCACGTAATAATTCAGTATATGCATAAGTTGCAAAATAATCACCACAATACATCTAGTTAATATCTATCATCACACACAGTTACAATTTTTTTCTCTCCTGATAAGAACTTTTAAGATCTATGCCCACGTTCTGGAGAGTTTTTATCATAAATGGGTGTTGAACTTTGTCGAAAGCTTTTTCTGCATCTATTGAGATTTTCATATGGTTTTTATCCTTCAATTTGTTAATATGGTGTATCACATTGTTTGATTTGCATATATTGAAGAATCCTTGCACTCCTGGGAAAAACCCCGTTTCATCATGGTGTATGATCCTTTTAATGTGCTGTTGGATTCTGTTTGCTAGTATTTTGTTGAGGAGTTTTGAATCCATGTTCATCAGTGATATTGGCCTGTAATTTTCTTTTTTTGTGACATCTTTGTCTGGTTTTGGTGTCAGGGTGATGGTGGCCTCGTAGAATGAGTTTGAGAGTGTTCCTCCCTCTGCTATATTTTGGAAGAGTTTGAGAAGGACAGGTGTTAGCTCTTCTCTAAATGTTTGACAGAACTTACCTGTGAAGCCATCTGGTCCTGGGCTTTAGTTTGTTGGAAGATTTTTAATCACAGTTTCTATTTCAGTTCTTGTGATTGGTCTGTTTATATTTTCTACTTCTTCCTGGTTCATTCTCAGAAGATTGTGCTTTTCTAAGAATTTTTCCATTTCTTCCAGGTTGTCCATTTTATTGGTATATAGTTGCTTGTAGTAATCTCCCATGATCCTTTGTATTTCTGCAGTGTCAGCTGTTACTTCTCCTTTTTCATTTCTAATTCTGTTGATTTGAGTCTTCTCCCTTTTTTTCTTGATGAAGCTGGCTAATGGTTTATCAATTTTGTTTATCTTCTCAAAGAACCAGCTTTTAGTTTTATTGATCTTTGTTATCATTTCCTTCATTTCTTTTTCATTTATTTCTGATCTGATCTTTATGATTTCTTTCCTTCTGCTCACTTTCGGGGTTTTTTGTTCTTCTTTCTCTAATTGCTTTAGGTATAAGGTTAAGTTGTTTATTTGAGATTTTTCTTGTTTCTTGAGGTAGGACTGTATTGCTATAAACTTCCCACTAGAACTGCTTTTTCTGCATCCCATAGGTTTTGGGTTGCCATGTTTTCATTGTCATTTGTGTCTAGGTATTTTTTGATTCCCTCTTTGATTTCTTCAGTGATCTCTTAGTTATTTAGTAGCACATTGTTTAGTCTCCGTACCCCATTTTCACCAAAGGACAGATCAACCAAAATAAAAATAAATAAGGAAACACAGGCTTTAAGTGACATATTAAAGAAGATGGACTTAATTGGTATTTATAGGACATTCCATGCAAAAACAACAGAATACACTTTCTTCTCAAGGGTTCATGGAATATACTCCAGGATAGATCATATCTCAGGCCACAAATCAAACCTTGGTAAATTTAAGAAAATTGAAATTGTATCAAATATCTTTCCTGACTACAACACTATGAGACTAGATATTGATTATCAATAAAATTTTAAAAAATGAAATTATCAGAGTACACCACACATATTAAAAAAAAATAAAGAAAGAAAGCATATTCCTGATAATAGAGAAAACCCTTGGGTCCAATCTAAGGTAGGGAAGAAGCCCCACTCTCATGCCTGGAAAGCGTGACTGGAAAGAGATGGCAGAGAACCAAAAGCATTTGCTGAAATAATTTGACCCCTTCATACACTTCTCTGCCATATTTAGTGTAAATATTTATTACAATAACTTAAATGTAATTAATAGTTTTTGCCAAGAACTATGCTAGGTTAAGGCTGCACAATATCTTAATCTTACTTCTCAGGAAATTTCCTATTAGTAGGTAACAGAAACAATTTCTTGAGTCTATAAAGAAGGTTAAAATGGAAATATATATAAGTTGAATTTGTAGCACACCAGAGGATAATTGGATCCAGATAGTGTAAGAAAAAGGCTATGACTAGAGGGTATCAAGGTGCTTAAAGTTAATATACGAGCAAAGTATATAAGGAAATGTATTGTAAGCATAGGGTATAGTATATACAAACATATTCCTCAAGAAAGATTTGAATGTTGTTATAGCTACTGAAAACAATTTTTTTTTGGTGAGGTGAGGGTTAGGACATCAGTGGATTCAGGTGTCAAATGACTTTCAATATATCCATTAGAATTTTGGTTTTGGATGTTGCTACGTAATTCCCTGCTCTCCATACATATTTGATGTGGACATTTGGCAACGGGGTGATTGACAAGAAACAAACATATACTTCAACTTCTTCACTTGGTGTTTCATCATTTGCAAAGCTACCACCCTGATCCAGGCAGCCATTGTACTTTCCCAGTGTATTTTATTGCCTTTTAGCTAAACTCTTACTTTCTTGGTTATGTCAAGTGACTGTCTATTCTCAAATGAGTAGGCAAAGTGATCTTTTAAAAATTTAAGTCGGGTCATAGCCATCCTCTGTTCAGAATAATCTGAGTGATTCCCATAGCCATCCTCTGTTCAGAATGATTTGAGTGATTCCCATTTCATTCTGAGTAAAAGTCAAACTCTACAATAACCTACAAGGTCATTTAGACTTCCTTTACTTCTCTTACCTTATCTCTTACAATTTCCACTCATTTTCATTATACTACAGCTACACTTTTTCCCTTTCAGGACTTTTGTATTTTCTGTTCTTCTTACCTGGAATGCTCTACCCCAAAACATACATGGGACCTCCTCATTTAAATTTTCATTTTAAAATTATCTACTTAATAAGCACTTCCCTGACCATCTTATATACAATTTCATAACTTCTCAACACTTTCTTTCACTCTTCTGTTTTATTTTTTCTCCTTAAAAACTTATCATTGTCTAATGTATCCTAAATTTTATCTATTAGTTATATTTATTTTTCATCTCTCCAACTCCATAAAGTCAGAGATTTTTTTCTATTTCTTTTTTTCCTGAATCCGTGGTATCTCAAAAGATGTCTAGGATGTAATCTCCAATGAATATTTTTAAATTAATAAAGTGTGTTTAATATGGAAGATATAGAGTAAGAGGTACTCTTTTTAAAACAAAGATCAATATGAAGTAATTAAGGACAATGGAAATTTAATGATTCTGCAAGTAGGCAATGGTGATTAAAATAGTGGTTTTTAACTTAGTCTGTGTTGGAATTCCTCTTCCCCTCATATATAACAATAAGTAATTTAAAATACTACTACTAATATGGCTAACCTATCACTTGTAATGTTCCAATCACTATTCTAATAACTTTACATGCAGTAACTTATTTTAACCTCAAATCAATACAATGAGGTAACTATTATTATTATCCCCATTTTACGAATAGGGAACTCAGGGACAGAGATGTTTAGTAATTTGCAAAGCTAGTAAATGACAGTCAAAATTCAAATGCAGGTAATCTGGCTCCAGAGTTTACATTTAAACCACATCACTACTCTGTCCTTATATGTAAATTTGGCTAATACTCCTAGTTCCATAATCTTTAAATGTTCAAAGCTTTCCATATGATATCCTCAAACACTTACAGGTTTCTATTCTAGATTCTGCTTTTCCTGGCATCTCAACTTAGTGCAGGTTGCCTTTCTGCCTCTCTCTCTTTCTCTTCTTTGTTTTTCTCTCTCTCTTTCTATCTTGTTTCTTTGTTGTAACTTGATTTTCTGAAACACAGTTATCTTCAATGGGTTTACACATACACACACACAGTCTCGTTCAAAATGAAACTCAACAATATTGAAAAGCCATAAAACATGGACGTAGAACATATATGTATATGTGAATCAATCATTAACATACATGGAGAGCACTTAGTCTATGCCAAACATTGTACTTAGTGCTTTACAAGTATCACTTGTTGTATACTATAAATAACCCTATGAAGGTAGCTCCACTAGTGTCATTCTCTTTTACTTAGGAGAAAACAGACATACAGAGTTAAGCAACTAGTAATAAAAATAAACCAGTAATTCAGAGATGAGGTCACACCCTGGTGGTTTAGCTCCAGTCACTCTCTCTTAATGATTATAATATCCTGGGCAGGTAAAACTTGTCAGAAATAAAATTAATTAAAATTAATTAAAAATATAAGGAGAAATAAATATATGTATTACCTATTTTCATATATATGAATATATACTATACATGTACATATTATACATATTTATATATACACATAATATATGAGATATATTACAGATGTTATATCTCTGGAGAACCATATTAAAACAGATTTTTATCTCAAGTGTGATTCCAGAGGAACAGGATTTTATGGCTAAGTGTTCTGGTTTTGTGTTTCTGGAACTGACTCTGTAATCTGATTAGATTTGAAAATACTAATGAGTGTATTTCCAGTAGCGGAGAGAGCACTGACAGTACACTGTGTAATCTGTCAATAGAGATTTGCAAAGTATCTCAATTGGATACGTCCAATCAACCACTTATAAGGAACAAGGAACTGGGTAACTATGTATGTGATACTTTTGACCATTTTTGGAAAACTAACAAATATAATAAGATTGGCTGTTTGTTCCTACTGTCACTGGACAAAATGGAGAAATAAAAAGATGAGCTCAGAGGTTTGAATTCCCAGCTCAAGCACCAAAAGAATAACCTGAGGTTTCTGTGAGTGCACTGAAAGAGACCCAGATCTCCTTGAATTCAGGGGAGGCCAGGTACCCTTGAGGACTGCAAAAAATATATACTTATTAATCTTTCTCTTTGTCTTCTCCAAAGGGACCTACAGTCTTTTGCTAGGTTAACTTTGTATTCCAGGACTGGAAATACACATTTCAGGGACTACCTGACACTGGATCTGAACTGACACTAATTCTAGTAGACCTAAAATATCACTCTGGTCCAACAGTCAGAGTAGGGGCTTATGGAAGTCAAGTGATCAATGGAGTTTTAGTTCAGGTCCATTTCACAGTGGGCCCAGTGGTTCCCTGAACCTATCCTGTGGTTATTTCCCCTTTTCCAGAATACATAATTGGAATAAATATACTTATAAGCTTGCAAAATTCCTTAATTAGTTCCTTGACCTTTGGAGTGAGGGCTATTATGGTGGGAGAGGCCAATTTGAATCTAATTAAACTGCCTCTACCTAGGAAAACAATAAATCGAAACAATAAATCGTAAGTAATGTTGCTTTGTCTAATGTATCCTAAATTCTGGAGGGATTTCAGGGATTAGTGACACCATCAAGGACTTGAAAGTTTAAGAGATAGTTATTCTCACCACCCTTCCACAAATAAGAAGGAATTCCTATCTCTGCCTGATGTTTTTCCATACTCTCCCATTTCACCTGCCTAATGGACATTGATCCTCTCCTGCTTTCAGATCCAGACTGTATCTATACCATTGGCTTTCCTGGGTCTCCAGTTTTCAGGCTGTAGGTAATTGGGACTTCTCAGTCCCCATATCCACATGGACAAATTCCTTATAATCTCTGTTTCTGTCTCTGTCTCTGTCTCTTTCTCTCGCCTCTATCTTGAACCCAGGCTAATACACCTGCAATTTTAATAAAAGAGAGGAAAATACAAACAGAAAATTAAAAAAAGACGTGTAAGTAGCTATTAGAAAAAGTTAGTTTATTAAAATGGTTCTTCTCTCATCTCCACCTCCTCCCTCATTCTCATTTTACCTAGATTTTTTCCAGGAAGGAATTACGATTGCTTAAGTTAGATAAAAGTTTTCAACCTGGAAATGTGAGCCCAGCATTGACAGCTCTTCCGTAATTTAATAGGAAACAAAAATTTAGACATTTATGTAAACTTTCCTAATTTTTAAATGTTAGCTCGGCAATTTTAAAACACTGTAATACACGTACACAAATGCCTGTTGATCAGTCTCAGCTCACACTTCAGGCTCTTGTCCTCTGATGAAAGGTAAGGATAACCACATATTTTTTGATAACATTTCCTAAACACTGAGGTTTATATCTGAAATTCTGTAATCCCTGAGCATTAGTGAAATCACATTTCCTGGCAAGATGTGGCATACAAATAGTCAATGCTTTATTTAAGGGAACAAAAATGTACTTTAAAAACAAACTGAATTAGAAGTAGGCATTATAAGGACTTTTGAAATTTGAAAAACCTGATAAGTACATATTTCTAAATGCAAGTATATTAATTTCCCATGTAGGGAGGTGCTGAGAAAATATTGGTAAGTGATTCAAAGCTCTTCTACTTTTAGAAATACCCACAAAGAAGTATGTCCTTCACTCATGCAGCAAATATTTATTCATTACCTAAGTTTTATGCTAAGAATTGAATGTATAGTGTCATGTTATACAAACATGATTCCATAACTTCATGGAATATTTGGTCATTTCTAAAGTCTAATAGTGAATGGTGGGGGGAGTGGAGAGAGTGAGAAAGGGTGATGGCAGGGTGAAGAGAAGGATGGGAGGAGGAAAAGCAGGAGAAAATGAACTAAAAATGCCCATAAACTATGAACACTTATTAAATATAATCCTTGGTCCATTAATTAATAGGTTTATTGCCATACTGTTAAATGTAAATTATTTAAATATTAGATGAAATTTACCCCAAATTAAATTTGGGGTGGGAGGGGAAATGTTATGGTAAGCCATTCTATCTGACCATAATTAAATATCTGTGCAGTTGTATATCAAAGCCACTTTAGTTTGTGGAAATAAAGCCAAATAAACTGTATCACCTACGTATTTGTAGTTTCTTTGTCCGATTTCTATACAATTTTATGTAATTCATGGTTTATGATAAAGGGCTTGCATAGTTACAAGTTTTACCTACTACACTTTGTTTAGTTCAAGGTTGGATTTAATCCTCACTCAATAACTGTTTGGCACAATAAAATGACACAGAATTAAAGAATGTTAACACTAGAGGGAATTTAAGAGATTATTTTTTCATTTGTCAACAATGCATAGGTACAGATGTTGAGACCTAAAGAAGCAGTGCTTTGTCAAGAGTTTATAGGAACACATAGAGGTGGCCTACATAGAAAGTGTTTGACAATACAGAAATGTCTGTTTATGAGACATGTTTAAAATTCATATGTATTTTTAAACGATACATATGCTGTGCAATAAACTTAGTTCATAGGTAAAGAGCATTCTTTCTAATCTTGATTGGAGCAATTTCCTGTTATTTTTGATTGGCACTATTTGTGACTTTTGGTGCCATGAGCTTTTCTGTGCCTGGCTGACTGTTATAGTTTCCTCAGTAGTCAGTCTCACTAATCAAAGAAAAATGAGTCTAAAAGGCATGTGTGATCATAGCTCCAGGCAAAGCTATAAAGTTCAAAAGTTGCAGGGGTCAGTATATAGGAATGAGTAGAGTTTTGAAGTCAACTTCTGGATTACAGTTATTGCTGGTGAACATGATAGTACTAGAACTAAATGGCTCAACACAAAACAAGGACCAGCAATTAAAATATTTCAGTAAACAGCTCTCATCATTATTCTTGTGGTCTTTTTCCTAATGGACTTCAGAAACATTGCTTCTAATATATGCAAGTCATGATACTAAAAAAAAGTCCTCAGCCATATATTTGGAATTTAGCCTTTGTGCATTGTATGCTTTCTGTAATCTCTAAACTGAGTGATTGGATCTTTAATTTTAAAAAAGCCATTATTGACCTATATGATTTATTAGAGATGTCACTTGATTACTTTATGTTGA
Organism: Hyperoodon ampullatus; assembly: GCF_949752795.1. NCBI lineage: Eukaryota > Metazoa > Chordata > Mammalia > Artiodactyla > Ziphiidae > Hyperoodon > Hyperoodon ampullatus. The sequence goes on from NC_136914.1 coordinate 88,003,629, forward strand.
TGGAGGATTCCTATTTTCTTAGTAATACACCATGGGTCACAGCACATAAACAACAGTAAACAAAAACATTATCAGGATCTCTTACTCAAGAAATTGATTTTCCATAGGATCCTATTTAAAGTCTTATTCTGGGAATAAGCCAGCAGTATTTTATAAAGCAAACACTGTCATGCTTAAGAAATTAATCTTACAAAGAAAGAGAAATACACAAAAGAAACATTATTTGATGCAAAGCTGGGTTTTTCTATTGTGTTTCAGGTCAGTGGTTTTATACAGTACATGAGCAAATTCATCACCCCTTATTGTCCAGTTCAAACATGGAGAGACATGGCATTGATATATACAAAGGAAAAGGACTTGAAAATGTTCTGTAATGTTAGTTTGTTCAAAGCTTATGGAGAAATGACTCTAAATGTTTTATTTGTATGTGAGATTTATCAATATGACCAAATTTTCTGAAAAAAGAAAAGTTTTCATAAATTCTTTTGATCTTTTCCAATTGTCACTTTAAAAGAGCATACAATTCTATGATCTGCTTGTTCCCCTGTCTCTTTAATCTTTCAATTTCTATGTACAAGAAAATCCTTTATAAGAACGCAAGGCTATAGGATAGCAAAGAGGAAAGAAAATTGATTTTTTTGAGATTACAGATATTAAATACTGGTATTCTGAAGCCGAAGATAACTAACTGATAAACACCAGTAGGAAATGAATATACATCACCAAAAAGAGAATGTTTATTAGTATACAAATTGAAAGAATATTTCTCTAAGGAAATCAAAGAAACTTTCTTCAGGCAGACTTGGAAGCAAAAATCTTCAAAAATATCTGTTTTTAAAGAATCTAATTTTCTCTGCTTATAAAGACAGAACAAATGCATTTACTATTCTGAAATGTGAAGAAGTCATATAGGTAAAACTACTTAGAACTCTTCAAGCACTATGCAAAATTTAAGATTATAATGACTATAATTATAATAATATAATAAAATATTAATGATTAACTTCCATAATTGAATAGAATTTTAAAATTCTAATTATTTTCACCTTTATTATCTCAAAATTTCACCCAAAGTAATTGTGTTGTAGGAAGTAGAGTAATACTTATTTTAAATTAATAAAGGAGGAGATTTTGAGGCCAGTTTGAGATTATTCCCACCGCAGACCAACAATCATTGCTATTGTGGAACATGACCAAACATTTAGTTCTCATCACAAAGCACCAATTCAGCTTACAAAAAGTACTATCATGCATTTGCAATTTGACAAACGGCCAGACATCTCTGCATTACCTTTCAAAAGAGAAAAACAAGGGAAAAGAAACACTTTTTTTTGAATAGTAGAGTACAATATATTTGTTCTGAGTATTTCTATTATTTAGTAAGTGTGGTAGTCATTAAGACTGTTCTCAATAATCCAGCTGTCTCCTTCTAGTGACAAGGCTGTATTAAACTGCCTAACTTGTAATTATATATGGCCGTGTGACTTTTTTCTTAAGACATATAAGCAGAAATGGCAAGTTTAACATTCAGGATGAAGCATTAAGCAACAGTGCATGCTTCTTTTCTTTCCTTTTTTCTTCTTTTAATTTCTTCCCCTTGGCATGGTGACTGGCAATGTTAGAGATGGTGGCTGTTCTTTCAATACAGACTGACAGAGTGATATGATAAGCAAAGCACATTTCTACCCTACATACATGTGGAACATGCAGTAAAATTAACTTTTTGTTGTTGTTTGTTTGCCATTATAATGAGTTTATATAGATTTGTATAAACATCAGAACAGTCAGTATGCAGTACACTTCCATCACCTCCAAAATTTTCCTCTTGCTATTCATTTTGTAATCAAACACTCTCCCCCACCCTAATCCCTGGAAACCATCAATATTTTCTCAGGTCCTATAGTTTTATCTTTTCTAGAAAGTCATATAAAATGGAACCATATAGTGCATAACATTTTGAGACGGGCTTATTCATTCAGCATAATGTCTTTCAGAGTCACCCCTGTGTTACATGTAATTGACAGCTCATTTCTTTTCATCGTGGAGTAAAGATTCCATTGTATGAATGTACCAGTTTCTTTAACCATTCACTTAGTGAAGGACATTGTGATGGTCGCCAGTTTTTTGGTAGTTATGAATGAAAAAGGTATAAACCTTGTTTATAGGCTTTGATTTGAATATGAATTCTCATTTCACTCCTCTACGTAAAAGTGGGATTTCTGAGTCATATGGTAAATGCATATGTAATTTTATAACAAATTCTCAAACTTTTCTAGAGCAGTCATATAATTTTGTGCAAAGTATACGGGTCACAGTGGCTCTGTATCTACAACACTTGATACTGTCAGATTTCATGAATTTAGCTATTCTAATAGATGTATACTGGTATCTCATTATAGTTTTAACTTGTATTTCTCTAATGATTAATGAGATTGAACATCTTTCCATGTACTTATTTTCCACCTGCACATCTTTTTTGGTCAAGTATCTCCTCATGCCCTCTGCTCATTTTTAAATTGAGTTGTATACTTACTTATCACTGAGTTTTGAAAAATTTTTATATATTCTGGGTATAAGTTCTTTATTAGATATGTGGCTGCAAATATTTCCTCCCTGCCTGTTACTTATCTTTTCATTCTCTTTATAGTGTTTTTCATTGAGCAAAGGTTTTTAATTCTGAAATCAAATTTATCAATATTTTTCTTTTAAAGATTTATCTTTTGTTGCCACATTAAGAATTCTTTGCCTAACCCAAGGTTATAAAACTTTATCCTATGTTTTCCTCTAAAATTTCATTGTTTTATGTTTTAAATTTATGTCTTAAACTTATGTCTTTTGTTATTATTTTTTAATGAAGTATAATTTACCAAAAACCTATGTTAGTTCCAGGTGCATAACAAAATAACTCAATATTTCTATACATTACAAAATTGATCACCATCATAAGTATAGTTACCATCTGTCATACAAAGCTATTGAAATATTAACGACTCTATACACCCCATTCTGTACATTTTATCCCTATGACTCATTTATTTTGTAACTGTAAGTTTGTACTGCTTAAACTCCCTCACCAATTTCATTCATCTCCTCACATCCCTCCCCTCTAGCAGCCAACTGTTTTTTCTCTGTATCTGAGTCTGTTTCTGATTTGTTTGTTCAAGAGTTATTTTTAATTAATTTTGCATATAAGTAAAGTCATATCATATTTGTGTTTCTCTGTCTGACTTATTTCACTTCTTATACTATACTACAGGTTCATACTTGTTGTCAAGAATGGCAAGGTTCAATTCTTTTTTATGGCTGAGTAACTATATATTCATACATAATATCACATCTTCTTTATCCATTCATCTATTGATGGGCACCTAGGTTGCTTCCATGTCTTGGCTATTGTAAATAATGCTGCAATGAACATGGGGTTCATTTATCTTTTCAAATTAGTGCTTCTGTTTTCTTCAGAAAAATAGCCAAGGAGTGAAATTTCTGGACAGTATGACAGTTATATTTCTATTTTAATTTTGAGGACATTCCATACTGTTGTCCATAGTGACTGGACCAATTTTCATTCTCACTAATGCTGTATAATGGTTCTCTTTTCTCTACATTTACAACAACATTTGCTATTTGTCTTTTTGATGACAGACATTATGACAGGTATGAGGTGGTATCTCATGGTTTTGATTTGCATTTTCCTGATGATTAGTGACAGTGAGCATCTTTTCATGTGTCTGTTGGCCATCTGTTATGTCTTCTTTGGAAAAAAGTCTGTTCAGGTCCTCTGCCCATTTTTTAATCAGGTTGTTTGTTTTTCTTGATGTTCAGTTACACATGTTCCTTGTATACTTTGGATAGTAACTCCTTATCGGATATGTAGTTTGCAAATATCTTCTCCCATTCACTAGGTTACCTTTTTGTTCTGTTGATGGTTTCCTTTCCTGCGCAAAAGCTTTTTCGTTTGCTGTAGTCTCATTGTTTATTTTTGTTTTTGTCCATTGCATGAGGAAACATATCCAAAAATATTGCTAAGACCAAGGTCAAGTAATGTGGTACCTATGTTTTCTTCTAGCAGTGTTATGGTTTCACGTCTTACATTTAAGTCTTTAATCCATTTTGAGGTTAGTTTTGTATATGGTGTGAGAAAGTCATATAGTTTCATTATTTTGCATGTAGCTGTCCAGTTTTTCCAACACCACTATTGAAGAGGCTATCTTTTCCCTACTGTATATTCCTGCCACCTGTGTCTAAATTAAACACATACAAATGGGTTTTATGCTGGGATCTATACTCTTCCACTGACCTATGTGTCCATTTTTTTGCCAGTACCATACTGTTTCAATTACTGTAGCTTTTTAGTACAGTATTTTTAACTTTAGCAGATTTCATTTTTATTTATTTTTTTGATTTTTTGGAGTATAGTTGATTTAATGTTATTAGTTTCAGGTGTACAGTAAAGTAAATCAGTTGTACATATACATATATCCCTCTTTTTTAGATTCTTTACCCATATAGGCAATTACAGAGTATTGAGTAGAGTTCCCTGAGCTATACAGTAATTCCTTATTAGTTATCTATTTTATAATATATAGTAGGGTGCATATGTCAATCACAAGCATCCAATTTATATCTCCCTCCTTTACCCCGTGGTAACCATAAATTTGTTTTCTACATCTGTAACTATTTATGTTTTGTAGATAAATTCATTTGTTCCCCTTTTTTAGATTCTACATAAAAGTGATATCATATGGTATTTGTTTTTCTCTGACAAACTTCACTCAGTATGACAATCTCTAGGCCCATATGGCAGAGTAGTATTCCACTGTATATAAATGTACCACATCTTCTTTAATCATTCCTCTGTTGATGGACAGTTAGGTTGCTTCCATGTCCTGGCTATTGTAAATAGTGCTGAAATGAACATTGGGGTGCATGTATCTTTTCGAATTATGCTTTTCTCTGGAAATATGCTCAGGAGCGGAACTGCTAGATCATATGGTAGCTCTATTTTTAGTTTTCTAAGGAACCTCCATAATGTTCTCCACAGTGGCTGTACCAACTTATATTATCACCAACAGTGTAGGAGGGTTCCCTTTTCTCCACACCCTCTCCAGCATTTATTGTTTGTAGATTTTTTGATGATGGCCATTTTGACTGGTGTGAAGTGATACCTCATTGTAGTTTTGATTTGCATTTCTGTAATAATTAGTGATGTGAAGCATCTTTTCATGTGCTTTTTAGCCATCTATATGTCTTCTTTTCAGAAATGTCTACTTAGATACCCACCCATTTTTTGCTTGGGTTATTTGTTTTTTTTTTTTAATATTGAGCTGCATGAGCTGTTTGTATATTTTGGAGATTAATCCCTTGTCAGTTGCTTCATTTGCCAATATTTTCTCCTATTCTGAGGGCTGCCTTTTCGTTTTGCTTATGGTTTCCTTTGCTGTGCAAAAGCTTTTAAGTTTCATTAGGCCCCATTTGGTTATTTCTGTTTTTATTTTCATTACTCTAAGAGGAGGATTGAAAAAGATATTGCTGAGATTTACGTCATGGAGCGTTCTGCCTATGTTTTCCTCTAAGAGTTTTACAGTATTCAGCCTTACATTTAGGTCTTTAATCCATTTTGAGTTTATTTTTGTGTATGGTGTTAGGGAGTGTTCTAATTTCATTCGTTTGCATGTAGCTGTTCAGTTTCTCCAGAACCACTTATTGAAGAGACTGACTTTTCTCCATTGTATAGTCTTGTCTCCTTTGTCATACATTAGGTGACCATAGGTGCCAAGGTTTATATTTGGGCTTTCTATCCTGTTCCACTGATTGATATTTCTGTTTTTGTGCCAGTACCATACTGTTTTGATTACTGTAGCTTTGTAGTACAGTCTGAAATCAGGGAGCCTGATTTCTCCAGTTCAGTTTTTCTTTCTCAAGTTTGTGCTGGCTATTCGTGGTCTTTTGTATTTCCATATTTTGTACTCATTCTGAGAAAAATGCCACTGGCAATTTGATAGGTATTGCATTTAATCTGTAGATTGCTTTGGGTAGTACAGTCATTTTCACAATACTGATTCTTCCAACCCAAGAACATGGCATATTTCTCTGTTTGTGTGATCTTTTGTTTCTTTCATCAGTATCTTATAGTTTTCTGAGTTCAGGTCTCTTGCCTCCTTAGGTTGGATTATTTCTAGGTTTTTTTTTTTTTTTTTTTTTTTTGATGCAATGGTAAAAGGGATTGTTTCCTTGATTTCTCTTTCTGATCTTTCATTGTTCGTGTATAAGAATACAAGAGATTTCTGTGCATTAATTTTGTATCCTGCAATCTTACCAAATTCATTGATGAGCTCTAGTAGTTTTCTGGTGGCATCTTTAGGATTTTCTATGTATAGGATCATGTCATATGCAAACAGTGACAGTTTTGCTTCTTCTTTTCCAATTTGCATTCCTTTTAATTTGTTTTCTTCTCTGATTGCCAGGTCTAGGACTTCCAAATTATGTTGAATTATAGTAGCAATACTGGACATCCTTGTCTTGTTCCTGATATTAGAGGAAATGCTTTCAGTTTTTCACCACTGAGAAAGATGTTTGCTGTGGGTCTGTCATATATGGCCTTTTATTATGTTCAGGTAGGTTCCCTCTATGCTCAGTTTCTGGAGAGTTTTTATCATAAATGGGTGTTGAATTTTGTCAAAAGCTTTTTCTGCATCTATTGAGGTGACAATATAGTTTTTATTTTTCACATTGTTGATGTGGTGTATCACACTGATTTGCAGATATTGAAAAATCCTTGCATCCATGGAATAAATCCCACTTGATCATGGTGTATAATCCTTTTAATGTGTTGCTGGATTCTGTTTGCTAGTATTTTGTTGAGGATTTCTGCATGTAGGTTCATCAGTGATAGTGGCCTGTAATTTCCCTTTTTTTTTTTTTTTTTGGTAATATTTTGTCAGGTTTCAGTGTCAGGGTGTTGGTGGTCTTGCAGAATGAGCTTGGGAGTGTTCCTTCCTCTGCAATTTTTTGAGTTTCAGAAGGGTAGGTGTTAACTCTTCTCTAAATGTTTGATCAAATTCAACTGTGAAACCACCTGGTGATGGACTTTTGTTGAAAGATTTTTTAATCAGTTTCAGAACTGAATCAGTTTCAATTTCAGTACTTGTTATTGGTCTGTTTGTATTTTCTATTTCTTCCTGGTTCAGTCTTGGAAGGCTGTACCTTTCTAAGAATTTGTCCATTTCTTCCACATTGTCCATTTTACTGGTGTACAGTTGCTTGTAGTAGTCTATGATCCTTTGTACTTTTGTGGTGTCCACTGTAACTTCTTTTTCATTTCCAATTTTATTTATTTGAGTCCTCTCCCTTTTTTTCTTGATGAGTTTGGCTAAAGGTTTATCAATTGTGTTTATCTTTTCAAAGAATCAGCTTTTAGTTTCACTGATCTTTGCTATGGTTTTCTTTGTCTCTGTTTCACTTATTTCTGCTCTGATCTTTATGATTTCTTTCCTTCTACTAACGTTGGGTTTTGTTTGTTCTTTTTTCTCTAGTTGCTTTAGGTGTAAGCTTAGGATGTTTATTTGAGTTTTTTTCTTGTTTCTTGAGGTAAGATTGTATTGTTATAAACTTCCCTCTTAGAACTGCTCTTGTTGCATCCCATAGGTTTTGGATCATTGTGTTTTCCCTGTCATTTAACTCTAGGTATTTTTTTTTTTATTTCCTCAGTGATCCATTGGTTATTTAGTAAATATTGTTTAGCCTCCATGTGTTTGTGCTTTTTACATTTTTTCCCTGTAATTGATTTCTAATCTCACAGTGTTCTGCTTGGAAAAGGTGCTCGATGTGATTTCAATTTTCTTATATTTACCAAGGCCCGATATCTCGGACTTGTGATCCAAAGTGCGAGGTATCCTGGAGAATGTTCTGTGTGCACTTGAGAAGAAAGTGTATTCTGCTGCTTTCGGATGGAATGTCCTATAAATATCAATTAAGTCTATCTGGTCTAATGTGTCATTTAAGGCTTGTGTTTCCTTATTAATTTTCTGTCTGGATGATCTGTCCATTGGTGTCAGTGGGGTGTTAAAGTCCCCCACTAGTATTGTGTTACTGTCGATTTCCCCTTTTATGGCTATTAACATTTGCCTTGTATATTGAGGTGCTCCTATGTTGGGTGTATATATATTTACAATTGTTATATCTTCTTGGATTGATCCCTTGTTCATTATGTAGTATCCTAGCTTGTCTCTTCTAGACCCTTAATAGACCTTAATCAGTCTATTTTGTCTGATATGAGTATTATTACTCCAGCTTTCTTTTGATTTCCATTTGCATGGAATATCTTTTTCCATCCCCTCACTTTCAGTCTGTATATGTCCCCAGATCTGATGTATTTCTCTTGGAGACAGCATATATATGGGTCTTGCTTTTGTATCTATTCAGCCAGTCTATGTCTTTTGGTTGGAGCATTTAGTCCATGTACATTTAAAGTAATTATTGATATGTGTATTCCTATTACCATTTTCTTAATTGTTTTGGGTTTGTTATCGTAGGTCTCTTACTTCTCTTCTGTTTCCTGCTTAGAGACGTTCCTTTAGCATTTGTTGTAAAGCTGGTTTGGTGGTGCTGAACTCTCTCAGCTTTTGCTTGTCTGTAAAGGTTTTAAGTTCTCTGTTGAATCTGAATGAGATCCTTGCTGGGTAGAGTAATCTTGGTTGTAGATTTTTCCCCTTTCATCACTTTAAATATGTCCTGCCACTCCCTTCTCGCTTGCAGAGTTTCTGCTGAAAGATCAGCTGTTAACCATATGAGGATTCCCTTGTATGTTATTTGTTGCTTTTCCCTTGCTGTTTTTAATATTCTTTCTATTTAATTTTTGATAGTTTGATTAATATGTGTCTTGTTGTGCTCCTCTTTGGCTTTATCCTGTATGGGACTCTCTGTGCTCCCTGGACTTGGGTGATTGCTTCCTTTCCCATGTTAGGGAAGTTTTTGACTATAATGTCTTCAAATATTTTCTCAGGCCCTTTCTCTTTTTCTTCTTCTTTTTTGACCCCTATAATTCGAATGTTGGTGTGTTTAATGCTGTCTCATTGGTCTCTGAGACTGTCCTCAATTCTTTTCATTCTTTTTTCTTTATTTTGTTCTGCAGCAGTCATTTCCACCATTCCATATTCAAGCTCACTTATCTTTTCTTCTGCCTCAGTTATTTTGCTATTGATTCCATCTAGTGTACTTTTCATTTCAATTATTGTATTGTTCACCTGTTTGTCCTTTAGTTCTTCTAGTTCTATATTAAACATTTGTTGTACATTTTCAATCCGTGCCTCCATTCTTTTCCTGAGATCTTGGATCATCTTTACTATCATTACTCTGAATTCTTTTTCAGGTAGATTTCCTACCTCCTCTTCATTTACTTGTTCTTGTAGGTTTTCATCTTGCTCTTTCATTTGCAACATATTTCTTTGTTGTTTCATTTTGTCTAATTTGCTGTGTTTGTGGTCTCCTTTCTGCAGGCTGCAGTATTGTAGTTTCTCTTGCTTCTGGTGTCTGACCCCTGGTGGGTGAGGTTGGTCTAGAGGCTTGTGCCATTATCCCTTTGATAGGGGGTTTGATTGGTGTTGTGGTGACCAGGGCCTGCCCTGGATATTGAGCAGGGCCTCTTTGCTCTGTGGTTTTCACTGCCTTGTCAGGGGTGGGGTCTGCTCCCTAGCTGTTAGAGGCCCCCAGATCTGTTTCTCAGCTGTGTTTCTGATCTGTTGTGTGAGGTAGGCGGGATTAGAGCACTCCCACTGGGAGAGAAGCCGCTGAGTATTCCTCCTCTGGAGCTGTTAACCTGTGAATGTGCTCTGCTGTGCCCCCTTTTGCTCACTGTGTAGGCTGAGAAAGTACAGTGTTGTTGGCAGTGCTCTTGGTCTCTCCTTAACTGTGAGTATGCTGGCAATTGGCCCTGGTGACTCTCATGCATTGTTTTAACCATTCTACAGGTGCAGATCCACTGAGGTCAGGTCCCAGGACTGCAGTAGTCATGCACCTGGACCTGCTGTGGGAGCTACGGAGGCAGCTTAGACTCTGGCCTGGCCCAACCTCCACATGTATGTCGCCACAAAGCCCACAACTGATAAAGTCAGACCTGTCCCAACTGCAGCACACTTGTCCTTTTGGATGCTTTGCAGGCACTGAATTTAGGATGCCATCAGTGGAGGTGTAACTCCACAGTTTGTGCAGCTGCAAGGAGAGATTTCAGCTCTTTTTCCACAGTCACACAGCCCCTGGGGTCTCAGTTCTGGTTTGAGCCCCACCTCTTTGTGTGTTCCTCCCACCAGAATCTCTTCCAGAGGTTGCTGGAGCACATGCACCCATCAGGTAGGAAGGAGCCAAGGTGCTGATCGGGGCAATCAGGGCACCCAGGTGGGAGGGTGTTGGAGTAGCAATTGGAACGTGTGAGCCTATAGGCAGTGATTGGGGCATCCAGGTGAGTGGGTGCTAGGGTAATGCTTGGAATGCACGAGGCTGTCAGGTGGCAGTCAGGACGAGCAGGTCACCCAGGGTGGGAGGGGGTTAGTGATGGTGGGAGTGCGCAAGCTGGCTCTGGCAGGAGGCCTCCCTAGGGCCCTTGGAGACAGGGGCTGGTTCATGAGCAGAGATGCTGCAATGGTGGCCCCATCCCTGTGCATCAATCAACAATGGCACTTTGCTTCTTTGGTGATCTGGGCTTCCTTCATGAGCGTTCCCAGTTGTGGAGTTCCTCACTCATATCCACTCAGGCTGTCTCCTCACAGTCAACAGCAGTCTCCTCCCTGGGTCTGCTCCTCAAACCCATGTTCCAGCAACCAGCCCCCTTGCACACTGACAGACACCCATCTCAGGCTGAGATGTGCAGGACTGTGGCACAGACCATCTGTGTAAGTCTCACTCTATCCTGCCTGCCACAGACTGGTTGCTGGGCTCCCCTCCAAGCCCCCAAAGCTCCTCTTCTGTCCCAGCTGATCTCCCCATCAGTGAGGGAGCTTCCCCACATGTGGGGACCTCTCTTCACCCTAAGCTCCCTGCCAGGGGTGCAGGTCCCACCCTGCTTCCCCACCTCTTCCTTTCCCCTTCTTCTTTCTTTCCTCTTACCTGGTTATGGGGGGATCTTTCTTGTCCTTTTAGGTGTCTGAGATCCTCTGCTAGTGTTCAGTAGGTGTTGTGTGAGAATTGTTCCATTTGTACATGCATTCTTGATGCGTTTGTGGGGAGAAATAAACTCCACGTCCTACTCCTCTACCATCATCGAAAGTCCTCTACTATAGTTTGAATATAGGGACTGTGATAACTACATCTTTTTCTTCTTTCTCAAGATTGTTTTGGCTATTCAGAATCTTTTGTATCTCCACACAAATTTAGAATTATTTGTTCTATTTCTGTGAAAAATGTCATTGGATTTTGATATGACTGCATTGAATCTATAGCAGATTGTGAGTAGTATGGGCATTTTAACAATATTATTTCAACCCATGTACAGAGAATATTTTTCCATTAATTCGTGTCTTTTTCAATTTATTTCATCAATGTTGTACAGTTTTCAGTGTTCAGGTCTTTCACTTCTTTGGTTTAATTGATTTCCAGGTATTTTAATCTCTTTGATGCAGTTGTAAATAGGACACGAACCCATGTCCCCTGAATCGGCAGGCAGACTCTCAACCACTGGGCCACCAGGGAAACCCTGATTTTTTCTTGATGTTTTTAGTCTCTATTTCTGCTCTGATACTTCTTATTTCTTTCCTTCACTAACTTTGGGGTTTTTTTTTTCTTCTAGTCCCATAATTGTAAGGTTACATTGTTTATTTGAGATTTTTTTTTTCCTGACATAGGCCTGTATTGCTATAAACTTCCCTCTTAGAACGGCTTTTGCTTCACCCTATAGATTTTGGATCATTGTGTTTCCATTTTCATTTGTCGCCAGGCATTTTTGACTTCCTCTTCTATTTCTTCAGTGTCCCATTGGTTGCTTAGTAGCATACTTTTTAGCATCCACATGTTTATAACTTTTGCAGTGTTGTTCTTATAGTTGATTTCTAGTCTCATAATATTGTGGTCAGACAAGATGCTTGGTATGATTTCAATCATTTTAAATTTATTGAGACTTGTTTTGTGGCATAGCATGTGATCTATCCTGGAGAACATTCCATGTGCACTTGCAAAAAAAATGTGTATTCTGCTTCTTTCGAATGGAAATTTATATATATATATATATTTTTTTTCTTTCTTGTTGGACTGATTCCTTTATCATTATGTAATGTCTTTTTATTAAAGTCTTTTTTTTGTGAAAGTCTATTTTGTCTGTTATAAGTATTGCTACCCAGCTTTCTATTTGTATCCATTTGCATGTAATATCGTTTTACATCTGCTCACTTTCAGTCTGGTTGTGTTTTTAGATCTGAGGTGAGTCTCTTGTAGGCAGCATGTATATGGGTCCTGTTTTTTTAATCCATTCAGCCACTCTATGTCTTTTGATTGGAGCATTTAGTCATTTATATTTAAAGTAATTATTGATAGTTTTTACTTGTCATTTTATTAAATTTTTTCAGGTTTTTGTTGTAGATTTTGTTTGTTTCTTTCTTCTTCTTTTGCTCTCTTACCTTGTGATTTGATGACTATCTTTAATGGTTTGTTTGGATTCCTTTCTCTTTTTTGTGTATATTTATTATAGACTTTTGGTCTGTGGTTACCATGAGGTTCATATATAACTATACATAATCATATATATGATTATTTTAAGTTTGAACACATTTTTAAAAACCTGCATTTTTACCCCCACATTTTCTTTTTCACGTTTTATACCTTTTTGTTTTATTTGTCCCTTAACTACTTACTGTTATAATGATTTATTACTTTTGTCTTTTAACCTTCCTACTAGTTTTATAAGTGGTTGATCTACTATGTTTACTGTATGTTTGCTTTTGCTAATGAGATTTTCCTTAATTTTCATATTTCTCATTGTCACCTTTTTTTTTTCCCACTTAGAAAAGTCCTAACATTTCTTGTAAAGCTGGTTTAGTGCGGCTGGATTTTTCAGTTTCTGCTTGTTTGCAACTCTTTCCTCTCCTTAAAATCTGAATGATGGCCTTGGTGGGTATAATATTCTTGGTTGTAGGTTTTTTCTTTTCATCACTTTAAATATATTGCACCAGTTCCTTCTGGCCTGTAAAGTTTCTACTGAGAAGTCACTGATAGTGTTATGGAAGTTCCATTGTATGTAACTAGTTGCTTTTCTTTTGCTGTTTTTAAGATTCTTTATTTTTAATTTTTGCCATTTAGTGAATGTTGCTGCAATGGACATAAGAGTGTAAAATACCTCTCTGAAATCCTGATTTCAATTATTTTCAATTTATACCCAGAAGTTGGGTTGATAGATCATATAGTAATTTTATTTTTAATTTTCTGAAGAACCTCCATACTATTTTCCATAGAAGCTGCACCATTTTACATTTCCTGGCATAAAGACAGATACATAGAGAAATGGAATAGAATTAAAAAACTCAGAAATCAACCCACACATATATCTGCTATTTGACAAAGGAGCCAAGAATGCATAATGGGGAAATAATATACTGTTCAACAAATGGTGGTGGGAAAACTTGATATCCACATGCAAAAGAATGAAACTGGATCCTTACCTTACACCATACACAAAAATTAACTAAAAATTTAAAACATCAAAGTTTTTAATGTTTAAAAACTTAAACATTAAAACTGAAACTACAAAACTCTTGGATGAAAACATAGGGGAAAATTTTCTTGATATTGGTCTTGGCCAGATTTTTTACATATGGCACAAAAACAACAGGTAACAAAAGCAAAATTAGACAAGTAGGACTACATCAAACTAAAAATCTTCTGCATAGCAAAGGAAACAGTCAACAGAGCAAAAGGACAACCTAGGAAATGGAGAATATATTCATAAATCCTATATATGATAAGAAGTTAACATACAGATTATATAAGAAACTCCTACAACTTAATAGCAAAAAAAAAAAGTAAACCAATTAAAAAATGGGCGAAGGACTTGAACAGCATTTCTCCAAAGAAGACATACCAATGGTCAACAGGTATATGAAAAAGTGCTTAACATCACTAATCATCAGAAAAATGCAATACAAAATCACTTAGTCTTGATTTATTATTCTTTTCATATATTGCTGGATTTGGTTTGCAAATATTTTGTTGAAGATATTTAAAGCTATGTTCAAAAAGTATACTGGATTTTTCTTATACTGTCTGCTTCAGATTTTAGTATATTATTCCCTCCTCTACTATTTTCTGAAAGAGATTATATAGAATTGGTGCTATTTCTTCTTTTAACTTCTTCTTTTGGTAGAATTTACCAGTCAATAGATCTGGGCCTTATTTTTTGGAAGATTTTAAAATATGGATCCATATTTTTAAATGTTTATAGGAATATTCAGGTTATCTATTATTACTGGATTGAGTTTTGTTATATAAGAATATCTTGCTCTCAAGAAAATTACATTTTACTGGATGAATAGCTAGAAAACATGGGCTCTTACACAACACTGTGACATACGCTACGAGAAGCATTGTCTAGTGAGCAGTATCATTATGATCCTAGATATGCTCTATAATATAGCCAGACTTGAGAGATAATTCATTTAGGATATTGAATAGATTCCATTCTACAGGAGGAAGGATAGAGAAGAAACTGGAAAAAAATGAGTCTTAAACATATCGTCTGTGGTTCAGAAAATACCTTTGGTCTTTGATTATTACAAGAACTCATTGTTCAGTGAGGTGTTTGGTATAAAAATCACACTCAGAAACTGAATCAATACGGGGTGTTAGAATGGCAACTGGGAACATATTTTATGTCTACAAGTTGCTATAGGCACATTGGAAAAGGAACCATGCTAGATAATAGATCCATATCTCACAAGCTTGACTTGTTAAGTTACTTATGTACTTCCTCTTCTGCTCAAAGTGTTTTTTTTTTTTTTAACAACCAATGTGAGGCTGAGCTTATTGGTAAAAGCCTTCAGGATTAGAGCTTCGCAGGGTGAGGGAAGAAGTTATGGAATCAGGGATGGACAAAACACTGTTTCATAGTTTATTTTAAAAACTAATAAAACATATTCTATCAAGGAAGTCAGTTAACTAGGGCACTTCTTAAAGTTTAAAAACATCAACTGATTATTAAGTAAAAGTCAATTAAAATCACTATTATAATTAATAACACTATTAAGTTAAATAAACTAAAATATCATATCAGTCCAACAATTTTGCCAAGATACCCTTCTGAGACAGGGGAAAAGCCTTGGTAATGAAAAAATACAGGGCTTATGAGGAATATTTCTATTGAGAACACTTAACAAAACATGCTAGTCTATGATATTAGTATAAAATCTAGCAACTTAGAGAAGTCCTAGGTAGAGAACAAAGTAAGTATTAATCCAAAGAGATAACAAAGGTTAAAAACTGCAAACGAACCTCGGGAATACAACTGAAAAAAAAGTAGCTGAAGTGGGTTTGGAGAGGTTGATAAATGTTTACCTTGGAGTGATATGTCTGGGTTGGAAGACAGAAGTAATGTGGTTCAATATAGAGCTATTAAATGCATCATGATGTTTGGATAATTTTGGTTAACTGTAATATTATGAAACAATAACAGCAACAGGACATCTGGAAGCCCTTAAATCTTTGATAAATGGAGGTCAAAGATTCTCTCCTTCGCCAAACTTTAGACAGGCTTCTCTGTGATATCTTTTTGACTAGACCTCATCCGTGGGCCTTATCTTCAGCTGCATAGGCCAGTTTTGACAAGAATCCTACTAAGTCAGTTTAGCAAGAATCTCCATACTCTTGATGTCTCCTCATAGTAATATTCCAGCCACTGGCCCTTCCTCATTCTGCTCACTGACTATAAATCACCTGCTGTCTTTGCTGTATTTGCAGTTGAGCCCCATCTCTCTCCCTTACTGTGAAAGTCTTGACACCTAATACAGTAGTCCTGAATAAAGTCTTCTTCATGATTTTAAAATGTCAGAATGGTTTGTTTCTGTAACAGTTGTGGCTTCTGTCTAATAAAATCATAAAACTCTACAGAAAATTTTATGACTTCTGCATTGAGTGTACTCCAAAAATGGTCTAATGAAGAAAAAATATCACGTAACTCTCTTCATGCTCTAATCTCCAGCATTTTGAAAAATGCTAGGGTAAGACCTCCATAGAAGGATAATTAGATTTGATAGAATTATACATTTCAACCTGAGTTATGAAAACAAGCATAGTATGTACGAACTTGCAGTTACTCACATAAACTGTTCTAATATTCTTAATGATCATTTACAAGCATAACAGTCCACTGTCTACATAATATATGTAGGAAAAGAACCCTCTTTTACTGATCATAAAGTCTTAAGCTTGGCTTTTATATTTTATCATGATTCTTTCTCCTAGAATAAGCACTTCTCACTTTTTCTTTGTTGTTGGCCTCTGCATGCAGAATATTCATTATAGGCACTATGTACTGTTGAACCAAATAGTCATGGTCCCTGCACTCTTGAAGCAATTTAAAAGAGGATTTAAACTTATTTTCTATAACACTGGGAAAGAGCTACTGGTATGGTAGAAATAAAATCATGGTATTCTGGAATCCAGATTAAAAAAGTATATTAAACAGGAAGGAGTGGTCAATAGCCTTTTTTTTTTTTTTTTTTTTTTTTTTTTTTGCGGTACGCTGGCCTCTCACTGTTGTGGCCTCTCCCATTGTGGAGCACAGGCTCGACACGCAGGCTCAGCAGCCATGGCTCACGGGCCCAGCCGCTCCATGGCATGTGGGATCTTCCCGGACCGGGACATGAACCCATGTCCCCTGCATCGGCAGGCGGACTCTCAACCACTGTGCCACCAGGGAAGCCCTCAATATTTTTAAATACTGCTAATTAGTCATTGATGAGATCAGTTTTGGTAGCATGGTAGGTAAGAAAGCCTAATTGGATAGGTTTATGAGAAATGAAAGAGAAAAACTGAAAACAGACAATTTGAGGAATTTTGCTTGGGAGATGACCACAGAAATGGAGCAGTAGTTGGTGGGCAAAAATGGAAAACGGAGTCAGGAGAAAATTTATTCATCTGTGGTGTGTTCATTTTAGGAAGGGAAAAACACCAGCATGTTTTAAAATGATGAAACGAATAAAGTGTGAAAGATAATAAAGTGTAGGGTAAATCAGGGAGAATTTCTGGAGCAATGATCTTGAGTAGATAAGACAATACAGGGTATACTGCATAAATGAAGGGGCTGATAACATATAAGTGCATGTATATGTCATCTCACTTAATTGGAGGAAAAGCAGAGGAACTAGATGAACATTTTGAAAAATGCATGAATAGAGGGGAATCTGAGGATGTTCTCAGCCAGTGACCAAGAACTAAATTAGAAAATGCATTTGGAGGGCTTCCCTGGTGGCGCAGTGGTTGAGAGTCCACCTGCCGATGCAGGGGACACGGGTTTGTGCCCCAGTCCGGGAGGGTCCCACATGCTGCGGAGTGGCTAGGCCCGTGAGCCATGGCCGCGGAGCCTGCGCGTCCGGAGCCTGTGCTCCGCAACGGGAGAGGCCACAACAGTGAGAGGCCCGCATACCGCAAAAAAAAAGAAAAAAAAGTAAATGCATTTGGAGATTGTGAGATTAGGTATAAAACTATATTAGAGGACAAAGGCACTCCAAGGGCTAAAATAGGCTTGCTTTCTCACCTTCCACCACTCCTCTCAAATTCTCCAAGTAAGGCAATGTAAAACAACAGCAAATAGAAAGTTTGAGTTAGTCTCTCTACCATTCCCTCTCTTAACTGCCTCTAGTCACAATGAAGAAGTAATAAAATAAAGACATAGAGAATGGACTTGAGGACACGAGAAGGGGGAAGGGTAAGCTGGGACAAAGTGAGAGAATGGCATGGACATATATACACTGCCAAATGTAAAATCGATAGCTGGTGGGAAGCAGCCGCATAGCACAGGGAGATCAGCTCAGTGCTCTGTGACCACCTAGAGGGGTGGGATAGGGAGGGTGGGAGAGAGATGCAAGAGGAAGGGGATATGGGGATATACGTATATGTATAGCTGATTCACTTTGTTATACAGCAACAACTTACACAACAATGTAAAGCAATTATACTCCAATAAAGATGTTAAAAAAAAGAAAGCAAATTTGCCACATTTAGGATTTTTGCTAGATTAATACCATCTTAATACAGGGAGGTAGGTTACTCCTCCTCAGGGGAGTGGAAAAAAGGAGGTGTGGCAAAGAGGCCAGGGTGACAATCCCTACCAATAGAAAAGAGAGAAGTGCAGAAGAAGAACTGTGAGGAAAGGCCAGACAAGTAGATCTATGGTAAATGGCTAGTGAAATCTCCTGCCCCCAAAACCCAAATTTGGTTTCAGAAGAGTTATCTAAGTCATTTATGTTTACTGTCATATTTTAGATACAAGCCTATCTTATTTACTGACATTACTCCTAGATTATGAAGTCATATCATCAGCTAAAAGGAGTAGATATCTTTTAAAATGTGAAAGACGAGCATCTGTGAAACTTTAGTGTCTTCATTTTTTGAGGTTTTTCTGACTCAACTTTGACTTTCCAGTGACATAACCAGGGACACAGTGTTAGAAGTAGTGTATGACTTGATTTTAGTGACTTGAGTCCTGGTGCTACTGTATGACTGTGGTCTAAATAATTTCTAAATGCTCTATGGGTTCTAAATTAGTACAACACAATGGTGATTTTTTCATAAGTTGAGTCTTGATACACATTTTCTCCACAATATTTATTTAGTTTCCTACTATAAATTATTAACATGCATTTTACATCCTCTGAAAGATTTCAAGTACCTTGATAAATAGACAATGTCTTCTTTAAAGTTTTTACACAGTTCTTGTGCCTAGTACATTTAATAATTTCTAGTAGAACCAAAACAAAAGCATTTTAAAATACAAGGATGGTGGTTTAGGACAAGAATTCTAGTTGATATTGTGTTTTGAATATAGACAGTCTTCCCTTTCTTTCTGAGAAAATATTTGTAGTGTAATCCAAAATACATTACAGTCATTTGCTGGGATATTGTGACAACCAAACATATGAATTTACAAAGCCCACATAAATGGAGTCCTCTTGATGGGATAGTGCACAATTTGCACATCCAAACATGGAACATCAGGTTTCTGACATGTTTTCCCTATGCCATAGAGAAGAGGAAATACTGGTATACATGACATACATCCTGCACTTCCAAAAGGAGTATAGAGGGAAAAAACAGTGTCTTTTCTAATACATATGAAATAGTCAGTGCAGCTTTTTTACCTTTTTTTCAACATTCGTTACCCTAGTTTTAGTCATTTCACATTAAAAAATGAAAATATCCTCTACTGTAATCACGTAAAAAAATTCTAAAGATGCCTCAAATATTTTTAAAAGGCTGCTATTGTGGTTATTTGATTCATATCATAAATAGCTATGCATCTCTAAGTACAAAAAACAAACAAACAAACCTTGGGACTTAAATGAAGCACATACTTAAAAAAAGATCTTTCCAGTTGCTGTGCCTAAACAGAGTAGTGAGTGAGCCCCAACTGAAATGCCCAGCAATAATTACTGCATATACACCAGTCCCTAGTGAGCTGTATATTAATGTTTGGCAATTGATGGCAGAGTTCATAATTTCATGGCAGCTCTGAGAAACAAAAAGGTTTATTAAGAAAGTAAGTAAAATATTTCTGAATACTTGATTGCTTTTTAAAAATTTTCCTGTTCTACTTTTGGAAAGTAAGAAGGCATATATCGTGATACTAAAAGAAACTGAATCAACATTTGGCATCATTTTATTTAAGTTCTATTTAACATAGCCCAAAGTAAATAATCTACCTATATTTATACTCAAAATTTATTATTTCTGGGAGAAGAACTATAATGCTAGGAGTAAGAGTCCCTTTCTTCAGATCCTTCTCTTCTATCTACCTCCTAGTTTTACCACCACTCTCTCCCTGCACAACTCCCCACTGCCTTCATGATGCAAAATTCCTGGAGGCGTTTTTCTTTTTTTCATGAAAAGCAATCAAATAAAGAAAGCAAATTAATTTTAAGTTAAGGGATTTAAAAAAAATGTATTAACGTGAGCTTCAGTATATAGAAATGCCTTCTCTTTTACCAGAGTTGGAGGGAAATAATTTTTTCCCTCAGACAGACATCAGTTTGGCAGAATTTTAACTTTTATAGATAAAGTTGATTTACATTCATAACCACACTACGGAGATAGCAGATGATTTTGAAAATGAACACAAAAGAATTGATGGTACTGTATCTGAAAGCTTGTATCTTCATTATCAATTCTCCATGCAAAGTAGTCTTCAATGCCTACTCTAGCTCCTTCTCTGGTAGTCAGTCAGGTACATTTTCAGATCAAGATGAACATGCCTAGTTCTCCATAGACTGAGCCATCACTCCAATTCTTTTCTATTGCCCCCCGTGGGAAGCAGAATGTCCTTCCCTCAAAGATGTTCACACCCTAACACTTGCTACCTATAAATATGTTACCTTACATGGCAAAAGGGACTTTGAAGAAGTTATTAAATTTACTGACCTTGAGATGGGGAGAATATCCTGAACTATTCAATGTGGACCCAATTTAATCACAGAAGTTGTTAAAAATTTTCCAGGCTATGGTCAGAGAGAGATGTGAGATTAAAGAAAGATCAGAGAAATACAATGATGTTGACTTTCAAGATGGAGGAAGGGCCCATGAGCCAAGGAACGTGAAAATCTAGAAAAGGCAAGGAAATGGAGTGTCTTTGAAGACACCTAGTGTCTTCAAAAAGGAATACAGCCCTCATACTCTTTGATTTTAGCCTAGTAAGACCCCTCTCAGACTTCTGACCTACAGAACTGTAAGTAATAAACTGTGTTGTTTAAGTTTATTTAAGTCATAAGTTTCTGATAACATATCTCCTAAAGGGAAAGCATTTCTAAGAATAAGTGTTGCCTCTTTTTCCTGGCATAAAAAAAAATCCTGTCTTTTAAAAACACCACATTTGAATATTCTATACTCTGCTGATAAGAAGTTCTTATTTACATTTCAAAATATGTTTTTCCTCAGTATACCTTTAAATAAAGATTTCCTCTGAATAATTTCAAATATGTTATCTAGAATACAATGTACTTATGTGGACTTTTTTTGTATCTCACTGGTTATATAGATGAAAATACACCAGTAATTTTGTTTATATGAAATTCTGTTTACACTTGGATATAACTCTCAATACATCCTCAGTTATGTATTGCAATCATAACTAAAAAATATCTCACTACCTTCTGACTCATTTTAGAAAGACCCAAAAGATTATGTCTCACCAATGAATCTCTTTTACAAAATACAGTATCAAATACAGGAATAGTCAATAAATAAGTTTTGTGCTAGTCACATTTTGTTTCCTTTGATCAAATTTATACTGTATTATTACTCAAGTATGCTTATTCTCTCTATGTATATACATAGGTTTATATAGGATAGTTTTAAAATTGTGCAACATAAAAGTCTGTATATATAAGGACAGATCTATTAGTCCATTAATATCTGGATTAATGTTTATTATTATTGATATTTATAATATAAATCATTATTCTGAGCATGAAAAGAACCACTACTTAGTAAAGTCATATTTCAGAACGTAAAACCCTGATTAATTATATCTGTATATCTCTTTCCAGTCTGTTTCATTTATTTCCGCTCATTTATTATTTCCTTCCTCCTAAAATTTTGAGCTTCATTTGTTCTTTTTCTAGTTCCATTAGGTGTAAATTTAACTGTTTAGGGGGAGATATTTCTTGTTTCTTGAGGTTGGCCTGTGCTGCTATGAACATTTTTTTTTTTTTTTTTGTGGTACACGGGCCTCTCACTGTTGTGGCCTCTCCCATTGCAGAGCACAGGCTCCGGACGCGCAGGCTCAGTGGCCATGGCTCACAGGCCTAGCCGCTCCGTGGCATGTGGGATCTTCCCAGACCAGGGCACAAACCCATGTCCCCTGCATCGGCAGGCGGACTCTCAACCACTGTGCCACCAGGGAAGCCCTGAACCTCTTTCTTTGAACCACTTTTGCTGCAACCCATAATTTTGTTATGTTATATTTCTGTTTTCATTTATCTCTAGATATTTTTTTATTTCTCCTCTGATTTCTTTGATGACCCACTGGTTTTCAGTAGCATGTTTTTTAATCTCTGTGTTTCCGTGGTTTTTCCTATTTATTCTTGTGATTGATGTCTTGTGATAGATGACCATACAATAGTAGTCTCAGATGATGCTTGATATAATTTCAATCTTCTTGATTTACTGAGACTTGTTTTATGACCTAACAAGTGATCTATCCTAAAATATGTTCCATATGAACTGAAGAATGTGTATTCTGTTGCTTTTGGATGGCATGTTCTCTACATATCTATTAAGTTCATCTGATCTAAAGTGTCACCTAAGTCTGATGTTTCCTTATTGATTCTCTGTAGAGATGATCTACCCATTGATGTACGTGGGTGTTAAAGTCCCATACTATTATTACATTACTGATAATTTCTCCCTTTCAGTCCTTTAATGTTTGCTTCACATATCTTGGTGCTCCTTTGTTGAGTGCATATACATTTATAAATGTTATCTCTTCTTGCTGGATTAACTATTTTGTCATTACATAATGACTTTTCTTGTCTTTTTTTAGTCTTTGTTTTAAAATATACTTTGTCTGATATCAGTATAGCCGCTCCAGCTTTTGTTTCATTTCCATTTGCATGGATTACTTTTTTTTTCATCCCTTCATTTTCAGTCTCTGTGTGTCCTTTCTTCTGAAGTGAGTCTGTTATAGGCAGCAATATAGATAGATCTTGTTTTTGACCCATTCAGCCACTCTATGTCTTTTGATTGGCAAACTTAGTCCATTCACACTTAAAGTAGTTATTGATAGGTATGAACTTATTGCCAGTTTTCTAATTGCTTCCTGGCTGTTTTCATAGTTCCTCTCTGTTCCTTTCTTTTCTTCCCTTGTGTTTTGGTGGTTTTCTTTAGGGTTATGTTTAGATTCCATCATCATTTTCTCTTGTGTATTTAACACAAGTTTTTTTCTTTCCTTGTGGTTACCATGAGGTTCACATATAACATTTTATGTATGTAGTAATCTGTTTTAGTTTCATAGAACTTTAAAATTTGAACACATTCCAAACCTTTATCTTTTTACTTACCCCAACCACAATTTTTACTTTTGATGACACATTTTCTATCTTTTTATTTTATCCATCTCTTATTTATTGTAATTTTAGTTATTTTTTCTATAGTTTCTCTTTTAACCTTCATGCTTGCTTTATAAGTGACTGATCCACTAATTTTATTATATCTTTACCGTTTCCAGTGATATTTACACTTTTGTATGTTTTCTTATTATTATTTAGTGCCATTTCTTTTCAGCTTAATAAAGTCCCCTTAATATTTCTTGTAGGGTAAGTTTAGTGGTGATGAACTCTATTAGCTTTTGTTCATCTGGGAAACTCTTAATCTCTTCCTCAATTCTAAATTGTAATAATCCTGGGCTGAGAATTCCTGGTTGGAATTTTTTTTTTCCCTTTTGGCGCTCTAAATATGTCATACCACTCCCTTCTGGCTGTAAAGGTTCTGCTGAAAAATCTAATAGCCTTGTGGGGTTTCCCTTGAATGTAATAAATTATTTTTCTGATGTTGCTTTTAGGATTCTCTTTACCCTTAATTTTTTTTTTTTTTTTTTTTTTTTTTTGCGGTACGCAGGCCTCTCACTGTTGTGGCCTCTCCCGTTGTGGAGCATAGGCTCCGTATGCACAGGCTCAGCAGCCATGGCTCACGGGCCTAGCCGCTCCGCAGCATGTGGGATCTTCCCGGACCGGGGCATGAACCTGTGTCCCCTGCATCGGCAGGCGGACTCTCAACCACTGCGCAACCAGGGAAGTCCTATCCTTAATTTTTACCATTTTAATTAGAATGTGTCTTGGTGTATGGCTCTTTGGTTTCATCTTATTTGGAACTCTCTGGGTTTCCTACAGCTGGATATCTGTTTCCTTCCCCAGATTAGGGAAGTTTTCAGACACCATTTCTTCTTTGTTAGTTTGTTTGCTTGCCACTGGTAATTTTATTTGTTTGTTTATTTTATATAGCAGGTTCTTATTAGTTAGCCACCATTTCTTTAAATAATTTTTCTGGACTGTTCTCTCTTCTCTTTCTGGGACCCCTATAATGTGAATGTTATTCCACTTGATGTTGTATCTTAAAGTATCTTCTCTTTTTACAATTCTTTTTTTTCATTTTGCTACTCTGTTTGGGTGAGTTCTGTTGTTTTGTCTTCTAGCTTGCTGATTTGTTTTTATACCTTACCCACTCTGCTGTTGAAATCATCCAGTGTATTTTTTAGTTTAGTTATAATTTCTGTGTGGTACTTTTTTTTTTTTTTTTTTTTTTGCTGTACGTGGGCCTCTCACCGCTGCGGCCTCTCCTGTTGCAGAGCACGATGCACAGGCTCAGCGGCCATGGCTCACGGGCCCAGCTGCTCTGTGGCATGTGGGATCCTCCTGGACTGGGATGCGAACCCGTGTCCCCCACATCGGCAGGCAGACTCCCAACCACTGCGTCACCAGGGAAGCCCTGTTTGGTACTTTTAAAATATTTTCTGTCTTTTTTGTGAAGCTCTCACTGTGTTTATCCATTCTTCTCCTGAGTCTGATGAGCATTTTTATGACCATTACTATGAACTCTTTATCTGGTAAACTGCTTATCTCTTTTATTTACTACTTCTTATGAGTTTTGTCTTGGTCTTTCAATTGGAACATACCTGTGTCTCCTCATTTTGCTTAATTCTCTGTTTGTATCAAAGTATTAGGTAAATCAGTTATCTCTCTCAGTCTTGAAGGAGTGGCCTGTGGGGATCAGAAGCACAATTCTGCCTGGCTAACCAGAGCCAGGTACTCAAAGCATGTCCCCTATGTAGGCTGTGTGCATCTTCCTGTTGTGGCAGGGCTGCAGCTGCTGCGGAGTATTGGTGGACAGGGCTATTGTTTGGCTTACTGGGAGGTTTGACCAAGGTGTAGAGGTAGGCAGGGATCTCAGTGGGGTGCATTCATTGGTGCTAATAAGTTAAATGGAAAATTCCAAAATGGTGCCCACCAGCACTGGCATTAGCAAATAGCCTGAAATCATGAAAATGGCTCCTGCCAGTGTCTCAGTTCCCAGGGAGTGTCCGAACTGGTTTCTGCCTCTCTGGAAGATGCTTCAATATTAATAATTGGGTCACCTATGGTCCATGAGCTTTTCAAAATAGTGTTTTCACCCTGGTTTTGGGGTAGAGTGAATCTGCGAGTGAGCCCTTTAAGAGAGGATTTTCTGTTCCCTGCAGTTCTATAGTTTTCCTGGGTATATTCCCTCTTGTTTTTCAAAGCTAGGTGTTTGGGGAGCTTGTCTTTCCTGTTAAGAATCTAGGGGGTGGGGGTGCCTGATATAGAGATTGAATCCCTCACTCCTTAGGGAAAAGATCTATACCTGTGTGATCTCTCTTGACTCTAGATCACTGTGGCTGAGGTGTGGATTTTTCCTTGAAGAGACCATATCTCTGCCTCTCCTACCCACCTCAACGATGTCTTTTTACCCTCTGGTGTGGGGGCTGTTCTTCAAACTTTCAGGTCCCTTTTGAGGGAATTATTTCATATGCAGTTGTAGATCTGTTGTGTCCTTGGGAAGTGGTGAGTCCAGAATCTTCCTATATCACCATCTTTAACTTGATCAAAGTTATACAATGTTTTCTGCCTCAAAAATCAAAATGTAGAGTACCCTAAAATTTTAATTACTGTTTCCCCACTGCTTCTCAGGAGGCTTAATGGCTATCGGCAGTGATTTATGTGTTTTCAGTGAATGCCAAATAATTTGAATATTGTCTAAGCTAAACATAATTAAGAATTTTTCAGCTAGGGCTTGAACAAAATTACACACCCTAAAGTGAAATATGAATATGTGTGTCTGTGTATATATATACATATATATACATATTTTTTAATTTTGGTGTGTCTGTCAAACCTCCCCTCCATTGGTCTGGATAATAAAAAAAATTTGACTATAGCCAAAAATCAAAATACAAATAAATAAATAATAAACATATGTTAATGTGGCACTGCATTTGGAACTAAAGTTGACCAAAACCAAGTTAACACGTGTCTATCTAGCTATCTCACTATTTTACTGATAAGCCATTGAATCAGCATAAAACTTAAAGCAATCTTGAGCTAACAAGCTTCAATGTCCCCTCCATGTTTTCCTGGCCTTTCTCAAGAACAGCAATTCCCACTAATTCCCATTAAGCAGCATTTATTCTAATCATGCAAGTCTCCTCCTGGTCACCTACTTACCTACTGACACTCCTCTGCTGTTGAAGCTTTTGCTGGTTTTACTACATGACAAAAAACTACAGGAAGATGAAAAGCAGTGATGAAGTGTACTTTCTCTCCAACTTATTGAGCTTCTTCAGAAATGCTCAATCACAATAATGATATCTATAGGTTCTTTTATTCATAAAATAGGGAAGGAATGGTTTTAATCTTTATAACATATGTATGCATGCACATATTTCCAAGTTAGATATAGTTACATGAAAATCTGTGGACTTAACTATTTTTCTTCTATGAAAACAAGAATCATATTTTATTCATTTTGAGTTCTGTTGTTTAGAAGAGTGCTTTGCACAGTATGAAAAGCTATAATTCTGTCAGATAAATGTGAAATATATGTACCCACTTAGCAAAAGACTATTGTTTCAATAATCTTAGTCACATTTATACAGAAGTTTTTTGAGATAAGAGCTAAATGTTCTGTGTCTCAATTTCTTTTACTTTATAAATGCATGGAACTATAATATTTTTACAGATTTTTTTTCTAGTGAAAATCTTTGGATCTTTACATTTATCGTACTGCTACTACTCAGTGTCTGGTCTCTTCTTTAATGTGTTCTAGATGAAACTTTTCACTTATGAAGCCAAAAATTATTATGTACACTGACTAAATCTGTATGAATTCACAATGAGGCTAGAACATTTTCATTTTGTAGCAAAGTAGTACGTTTTAATAAAAACTATATACAGATTCTAATGACAGTTTTCTTCACTAATTATCCCGAAATATCTTTGCACAGTATTTTATTTGATAGTCCAACTGCCTGATGAAATTCTGCTAGATTGTGGTTGATGGAAACCTTATCCTGCATTCTAAATAATCCCAAAGTAATAATTTGTAAGTAAAAGAGAACTTCAAGAACTTGCTCTGACAATGAATCTAGTCAAGTCTATATGACTTTGCTTTTAAATCTCTCAACATTCCATATGCTGAAGAATTGTTCACAGAGATATGTGAGCAAAACTCTTATTTGACTATTCAGCAGATATATTATCATAGCTGGGAAAATAGCCACTCTTCAGAATGCTGACCCTGATTTTTACGTCTTTGAATGTTCATAAATTGTTTGACTGTAATGGTTCATAAAATTCTAAAAATGACTGAATATTAAACCCACGGTATAAAGGGATCACTTAATATTTTTATGGCTCATTTTATCTGTGTAATCGTTTCCAGAATACATCAATAAAATTGATCAGTATGTCCCAAAATATTAGTGACAAAGAAGTATTTTGTGCTGATCTTTTCCCTTCTGTTTTAAGTTGTTTCATATTTTGTCTGCCCTTCAATAAGTCCTGTAAGTAATTCTCCAGCTGATTACTCTTATTCCTTGAGTACTTACTTTATTATATAATTCCCTATTATAAATGACACATATCTCCATTTGGGAAAAACTTTCTTTGGCAACTAATGGACCATTACATCTGGCACATGTTACTAGCAAAGCAGAATATTAGGCACTGGTATTCCTTTGTTTTCATTCTATTTCTTAGCATTTCACAGCCCTTGGTCCATGGAGACCGACTCCATGCTCCCTTTTCTCTTCTTTCATCCAGCAAGAGCCAGGAAAAGGAGAGTGTGATTTGGCAGATTAACAGCACCTGCTTTGACTTCCTCAAGGTTGGTCATTGAGCAGATTACATACAGCAAGTGTTTTTCAAGGGTTGGATTCTTCATGGTACATTCATTTTAAGCACCAAATGTGCAATACTATTTCTCTCCTTGCTGCCTTCTCAGATCTCTGTGACCCCTGCTGATGAATTGTCGAAAACCTTGAAGTAATCACTGGAATACCTCCTCTTCAATCATCAAAATTTATTTTTCATTAGAGTTAAGTGTTCAGAAAGCAACTCAATTAAGCTAGATCCACTAAAAATAGGGTTTTTTTAAAGCAAGAAAATATTCTTTGTTCTTATTCCATGGTTCTTTTATTATTGTGTTCTTCAGTGACTTGCTCCAAGACATTTTACACATTATATTCCTTCATAGTGGCATGAACTTCTTGCAACATGATTTATTAGGAAGGCACGCTTTTACTGATACCTTTAATATATGAAAGAGCCATATTTCTAGGTAAAATCATTTTAGGTTTTCTTCTAGTGGAATAGACATAGGAAGTTATGCTGTCTGAATGACTGTCACTGATATTTTACTAGGAAACTCTTTTTCCTTTAAATGATTATTTAATGACTGAATGTGATCCTGGTATTGTGTATAGGACAACAAAACAGCCATTTGCTACAAAAAGGTCATTCTGTATCATGTGGAGATAAATGTATAAATAAATCATTTTCAGATTATATAAGACTATATTAAAATATGTTCAAAGCATCATAGGATCACAGGAGAAAGAAAGACTAAGAATATAAGACATGGAATTTAGGGGTCAGACTGCTCAGATTAAAGAATTTTGAGCTGGGTATTGAAAACTAGTAGTTGGAAATATGTAGCTGACTCTAACTGGAAATTCTAGAGCAAAGAAATAAAGTCAATAATTATTGGTACCACATCTTCTTTATCCATTCATCAGATGATGGACACTTAGGTTGTTTCCATCTCCGGGCCCTTGTAAATAGAGCTGCAATGAACATTTTGGTACATGACTCTTTTTGAATTATGGTTTTCTCAGTGTATATGCCCAGTAGTGGGATTGCTGGGTCATATGGTAGTTCTATTTGTAGTTTCTTAAGGAACCTCCATACTGTTGTCTATAGTGGCTCTACCAATTCACATTCCCACCAGCAGTGCAAGAGTGTTCCCTTTTCTCCACACCCTCTCCAGCATTTATTGTTTCTAGATTTTTTGATTATCGCCATTCTGACTGGTAGGGGTGGGATAGGGAGGGTGGGAGGGAGGGAGACGCAAGAGGGAAGGGATATGGGAACAGATGTATTTGTATAACTGATTCACTTTGTTATAAAGCAGAAACTAACACACCACTGTAAAGCAATTATACTCCAATAAAGTTGTAAAAATAAATAATAATAATTATTGGTGCAAAGGTGGTTAGAAAGTTAACAGAAGTAGAACAGTGGCAAAGTTTGGGTGTTTTAGGTGCAAATAGGAGAGTTTATTTTGAAATCTTGTGGAACATCAATTGTTAAAATTTTGGCTGAAAAAACAGGGACAAAGAAGACTAAGATGTGATAAAAGAGATGAGGGAAAATTTACTAGAAAAGTGTCAAAGCCTGCTGAATGTTGGAAGGGTGGGAAGCATACTAAGATATAGGATGTGCCCAGCTGTGTCAATGGATGTGGGAAATTAAAATAAAGTCTGAAAAAATGCTAGTAAGTATAGCCTTAATAATAAACATTTTTAATAAAGTAGAAATTAGATTTCTGTGAAACATCTAGCCTTTCAAGTCTTGAGTTGTATAGATGATTTCTTTTGATTTTCCTTCAGTATCACTGAAACAATAACTATTGTCCATGGTTCTTCATGGTAGATATGTAAATGGACACGTTTGTATGCAGTCTATGGCTTCGTGCCATAGACGTCATTGGCCTCCAAATACACATACACATACGCACATGACGTGGATTAAGCAGAGTTACCTTACAGAATAAAAATCTCTATCCCTGTATTGGTTTACATTATTATTTTTTTCATTTCAGAGAGTATCTACTATTCATGTCTGCTCCTATAACAGCAGCCCAGCTTTTAAAAATTTATTATTCCTTTACATAAATACATTAGATTTGACTATTGATCCTTTATATTTATGATTATACATTAATGTTAAAATAAAATTGAGTTAAACTTATTTTACCTCTATATCTGAACTGTATTTCTAATAGGACACATTTCTAGAACTGTAATGACTAGATAAAAGTATAAATGCATTTTAAATGTATTGACAGTTATAAGAGTTCCACAATTCATACTTCCACCAGTAATTAGAAGCAATTCAATTTCCCCAGCTCACCAACCTGCTTATTTTCATTACGGTTAAAATTTTACTAATGGGGTGCATGTTCTATCATCATTTTAACTGCACATCTATTTGATTCATATTGGGATTTATTCTTACTGAACGTTTTATTTTTCTTCCTTTGGAAGTGCCTGTTTCTATTCTGTATTGATTTATAAGTTACTTAAGCATTATGTATATGATTTATTTAGATCATAATTTATACAATTTTCCAAATTATTTTTTGTAATTTAAATTCTACTTATCTTGTTTAGTTATTTTAATAGCATTTACATTTTTCTGTAAGACGCATACCAGTTTTTTGTTTTCTATTTGTTGTGTCCTTCTTTTCACTAATACCATACATATTCCAACCACATATTTAATCTTTTAGTACTTTTTTAAAGCTTATTTTTTTATATTTATATTTTAAATCCATCACACATTTTAAAATCCATCAGGCATTTAGTACTATATAAAATGGGGCAGGGATATATATTTTAATATTAATTTGTGATGTAGATACATTATAAGGAGATGCCACATTTGTCATATTTCTACATGGACTCTGTGTTGCTTTTAGACTTTTTGTTGATTTATTAATCTGCTTGTATATCCTTATGGTAGAATAATTGTATTTTGGTTATTGCTGATATGGAATACATTTTAATATTTAATATTTAATATTTGAAAAAACTTCATAATTTTCAGTAACCACATAATTTGAGGTTTTTCTCACATAGGTATTCCACCATGTTAATTCTGGAAAAATAAATAAGAATATCTTTGTTACTGAGATCACAGTAAATTACAGATTTATACTTTTAATGTGTTTACTATGTGACTTACAATGGCATTGTTCTGCCATTTTTTAAATTTTTCTGTTACTTAATGACTTTTATAGTTTTTATCTTAGGCAACTTATTATTTTCTTACTAGATATTTCATATATTGTTAATGTTACACAATAGATTTTATTTTTATTGCATTTTAGACAAGTTGCTGTTGACAGGAAAGCTATCTCACCTACAGTACTATGGCATATATAATAGAAAGGGAAGTTTTTCTATTGCTTTTTGCCCTTGTTATGCATCTGTCTCTGTTAGCTACAATCTCTCAGCTGTGCCCAAGATTAGGACACATCCTCATTGAAGAGGTAAATCTGTGAGTTGAAATTCTCACTCTTTTTTTTTTTTTAAATCTTTATTAGAGTACAATTGCTTTACAATGTTGTGTTAGTTTTGCTGTATAACAAAGCGAGACCAGACTGTAAAGTCAGATTTATGTATGATTTATGACTCAGTAAATGGGGATTATTATTTTTTTAGTTCAAGTGATACAAAAAAGTAGAAAGTATCAATATTTATGTGTGTATATGGAAGGACGTATCTATGTGTGTTTCTATGTGTGTATATAGGTGCAATACTGGATATATAAAAATAAAGAAATCCTCCTATAATTCACCTTTCACGTATTCTCATAGATAATTTTCAGGGATTCTATAAGTATTTCTTCATAAGGATTCAGAATAAGCACTCAGAAATATTTATTGGATGAAAATATCGATACTAATGAGAAACAAAATTTTTAATATTTGTAAGTTCCACATCACATATAATCAACAAATATTTATTGGTTGACTGAAGAAGACTTTCTGTGATTTACATGAAGTGTGTGTGAAGAGCTGGCTAAATATATGCACTAAAGAATGATGCTTATAAAGATTACTGAACTTTTATTTATTAATATTCTTTGTTTTTCTCCATATATAGAGAGAGATTTCTCTATATATCTATATAGACATTCAGACATATTATCATGTGATATCTAATGTGGTTTTTCTTTAAGGCGGTGTCAAAAAGATGATAGAAGACGATTGTGGAACTTAAGTATTTATTATTCCAAGCATTTGACTATTGTGAGAAACTCCAATGTTGCTAACCCTACAGTTCTGCTGAGGCACCAGTTCAGCTTTTAAACACCAAAAGTTGGTGTGGCAGCAGTTGCCACTTAACTAGTAAGTGAACATACAGTAACAAAGTTTTCTTAATCAAGACTTATTTTGTATAAAGGATTTGTCCTTGGTGACTTCAGAAATTAACATAATCAGGTAACTACTCATATTACTGTCCTATATGAAAATCAGGACACAGGTACACGCACACAGAGCAAAATTTGTTCAGTTGTTATTGAGGTCCTCAGTGAAGATTATAATTTGTCTTGAATAGTGAAATGAACCTTTCATTTATTCTCACTGCTATCTTCATTGATGTTGTCAGTAAGAGTGTAGATATATTTACTCATACTGTGATAATGACTATATGCCTAATTTTAATTGCTAATTCTACTTGTCGTGTATTTGGCATTATTTCCTGTAGCATATCATGCTGTGAAATACATTTGCACTTAGTTAATTCCTTCTATTCACATTAACACTGAATAAAACAACAGCAGCACATAACTTTTTATAAGAACAGTAAGAGCCAGATGCTAAAGAAACTTGCTTTCACTTACATAGCTCTTTTAAGTTAAGTGATTTTCTATTAGTAAGTCAAATACCCAATACACTGCCTCAGAGAAACAGAATTCAATTATGTTTTACTTGATATAATTGTTTCCCTCTCATGGACTTTTGCCCATGCCGTATTACTTGCTATAAATGTAAAATACTCTAATATATTTATCAAATAATTAAAAATGCTAGAGATGTACCAATTTTCATAGGAATTATGAAATATCAAGCAATGTATGAAACATCCAAATTAAACCACATAATCTTTAGATTCATAAAATCCAACAGGGACATTATGGTCTTTCAGTAATTACTTATTTCTAACTAGAAATATAAAGCTTCAAGTCTTAAAGAATTATTTATTTACAGGAATTTTTTTTTCTCTCCCTGTGTAACTCCAGCAGAATAGACAAATCCAACACATAATTCACCATATGTTGAACTCCCTTTACCTTATTTTTATTGCCTCACTTATGGCAAGGCTAGTCAAATATGCAACTAAATGTGGAAGTCTCCTCTTTAAAATGAGGAAGAGACCACTAAAAAATGTTATAGGTTTAATCAGAGTAAATCATTTTTAAAACTGTATTTCTTCTGTGAATATCTGTGGCATAACAACATAAGACTGACTTGATATCTAGACTTTCATTCATTTTGAAAAGCCCATCCTAGATAAAAATACAACTTTTATGTAAGTAAATGGGTTTTCTCTTCAGAAAAATGCATCAGATAGAAATAATTTCAATTTTTATAATTAGAATGCTCATGTAAGACAATTATTTTCTTATCTGCTATGATTTCACACTTTCCTAGGAAGTCATCCAAAGAAAAGCCAAAATGATTTGTTATTATGAACAATTTGTTATTGTTGACTATGGAATGAAAATGTTCTTTAAAAATAACATATTTTCATGAATAATAAGTTATTATTTAGCATTTTTAGTAACAAATCTTTAAATACTATGAATGAATAAGTCAAATCTCTCAAGGAATCTTGATAATAACATGACTGTGGTTAGGGCAAGAGAAGTTAGGTACTCACTTCAGGTATAGAATTTAGGTTGTAGCAAAAACTCAGTTTTCAAGATGAATGTTTTCATGCAATTTAAAAATCCAACTTAATGCAAAAAATTAATGATGAGCAAAATATAAAACTTTTAAATAAAGAAAAGATCTAACCCTGTGCTTGCATAACTCAACTGCACTCTATTCCCTGCCCTGCTAATAAAAATACACATTTGCTGAATTTTTTTAAAATGCCTGCTCAATCAGAATTAGAAAATTTGATTTCCCAACATTAAATTACGAAGCCATGTGATTAAAAATCATGATACTCTGTGGTAACAAATAGAAAAAGAAAGGAGGATGGCTGATAATTTCATACGTATCAACTCTGAGATTAGAGAAAATGGTTGTTCCAAAGAGAAATTAATCTTAAAAAGATTAAGTGTAATAAAATCCATTGATTACTATCTTTTGCTTTCTTTTCGTTGATTATTCAAATAAAATAACAGTTTACAAGCATAATATATTTACATTTTAAAATATATAGCTTATTCATACCATCTAATTTTTATATTGGATATAATTTATTATTCACTAATTTTTATGTGGCTAACTACTGTTTTGTGCTTGCCATGAAGAATCATAAATTTTCACTGTGAGAACCACCTGGAAATTTCAGCCATGTACTAGTTAATAAGTAACCAAGAAATCTAGTCAGATCATCTAGAGTAGCAGCCAATGTTAACTCTAAAACTGGGGCAGGAGTCGGTGGAATTACTTACTAATACCAAATAAAGAATATTTTGAAGATCTTCATTTCCAATAAAACACTGACTCTGTCTTGATCTTTAAATCCAATCATCGACTAGTTTTGTGCCATTGCACAAAATTTTGTCCTTTTGACAAAATTCTACTGTTTGTTTAAATCTTGAGTTACTTAAGTAAAATTGTATTCAGAATTGTTTAAAAGCAGAAAATTGCTGATTTAGGAAATAAGAGCACTCAGGTTAGGAATATGCTAAATATGGCAATCTTATTTTCTAAAGAATTACTAAAATAGAGTCTGTAATGAAAATCAGAGATAGTAGAAATAACTTACTGAAAGCAGATGGTTGCTATAGTGACAGGATACATCCACACTGGTGTTGATTGAAAGGAACATATCTCAGAACTAACAGAGGCCACAGAGGATGGATATCTTTGGGAATCTTTCTTTTCTCCAACTTTTCTGTCCTAGTAAAAGATGGAGAGACTGAAGGTCAGAGAGGGCATGAAGATCTTACAAATGAGAAAATTATTCTTTAATCCAGCAAATGTTAGCAGAAGGCGACTCCAAAATTGTGTAGTCCAAGTGATGGGGCAAATATTTAATAAAAATTTAAAAGTTGAGCTGAGATTTTATCTCGAGTACATCCTTAATTGATTCATCATGGATGCCTGAAGTAGTAGTGCAGTGAGCTACACTTTTATGCTCCACTCAGCATAAAAGAATGTAGTAGTTAACAGACAAGTCACTGGTTGTGGAAACAGGAGTTGCAAGTATTCCTGTTTGCTTCTGGAATGTGAGCCAGGGAGGGCACACAAGAATCATGCTTTTCAGCAAAAAGAACCAGCAAAACAGAAGTAATGGTGTATACGAGAGCCTAAACCCCCAAGCAACTTAGTATTATCTATAACCAGTGCCCCTAGCCCAGAGCTATTCATACCCCAAATACGAGCATAC
Organism: Hyperoodon ampullatus; assembly: GCF_949752795.1. Taxonomy (NCBI): domain Eukaryota; kingdom Metazoa; phylum Chordata; class Mammalia; order Artiodactyla; family Ziphiidae; genus Hyperoodon; species Hyperoodon ampullatus. Next base: position 88,039,237 of record NC_136914.1, read on the forward strand.
AAAACCACAAACAAAAAAAGAAAGAAATTTCTGAGTTTATAAGACGTGAGATAGCACTTTTTAAAAAAATTAACTCACTTGGACTACTTCTTGGGTTTTAGCTATAAAATCAATTGCTTTTATTTTGAGTGTACGCTTGTGGAAATATTTTTGAAAATTTTCTCTTTGCATTCTCTATTAAGAACACATTTAATAAGTTAAATTAGTTTTTAATCATTTAATTTGATTGGGAAGTTTGTGTCTGGGTCCACTAAATCTGCTCATCAAAAGAGAGAAAGAACAGACCTAACATAAGAAAAATGAGTAAACTACATTCTACTGAAAACAAAGATAATTTCCAGAGAAATTCTGGGACTCTGAGGGGATGGAACATGATATATGGATTTGTTTATTGGGATATTCTATAGTAAGCATATTTGTATTGAATTTGTAATAGAGAACAATTTTACTTCGAAAAATGATATAATAATAGTTTCCAACCATTGTCACATCTTTTCTTCAATAAAAATAATGCAGACTTATAATATACAAAGAAGATAAATGCAGAGCTATCTTGGGTGAATCAGGAATGGAGGAATGGGTACCTCAAATGCTCAGATTATTTTGCCACCACTGCCCCCACCACCGCCACCTCACAACAGCCTCTGAACTGGCTTTGTGGTTTCCCTCATGATAAGAATTATTGGAAACCAATTTAAACATGAGTTTTGTCCAACTCTATCTCCATATGAATATCAGAGTAGCTTTTAATAACTGGAGATATTAATATCCAACAATAGCTTCCTTGTAACTCAAAACAAATGAATGATAATTAGAAATAAAACAGAAATAGGCTACTGTGTGGAGAACATGTGTACATGGAAATAACTCAGAGCAGAGAGACTTATTAGAAGACTAAACATTAATCCAGGAAAGAAGTGGTTGTGTTCTAAATCATGGTAGTGGAAATTTTGGGAGAGATGCGATAGAAGAGTGGATAGGTTCAAAAAAATATTTGGATGATAGGATTCAAAGGATTAGAGGGTTGGAGTGCTTTACTTGCTGTGGGAAAGATAAGAAGGAGGGACAAGACAAGGAAGAAGATTGGAATTTTGGCTGGACAGTGGAGTGAGAGTGATACTATTCACAATATAATAAATTCAGGTAGAATGATGTCAGTTTGACACATGCTGAGTTTTTGAGGTTCCTGAGAACCTTTAAATGAAGATGCTGATTTCACAGATTTATAGGTCCATATATCAAGGAAAGAGCCAGAAGGATACAGATATACAGATACACAGAATGTGTGTGCATATATATATACACACACATACACATATATATGCACAAATATATATGCACACATACATATATATGCACACATACTTACATACACACACACACACACACACACTGACAGTTCAGGCAATGAAAACTGATGAGACTAAGCACCGTGAAGAATGAAATTGGAAGGCAAAGAAAGGCAGAGGAAAGGAGACGAAAATAATAGAAGGGGATCTACAAAAGAGCATTGAGCACAGAGCATGGGAAGAGTTGCCTACCCAGAAAAATAAAACAGTGATCACAAAATATGTTCCTACAAAATCCAATAATATGACTGCTATAACAGAATAGAATCATATAATTGTGTTTAATCTATAAATACAATTTAAAATGAGAAAAAAAAACTAATCTCAAAAAAAATTCTGCCTTTCAAAAAACAATTTTTCTTGGATGAAAATCTGGGAGTAAATGAATCAAAGTTTGAATTGCATACATCAAAGCAATTCTAAATAGTCAAAGTTATACTTAGAGGAAAAATGATGACTCTTCACAGAGCCTTAAAGGATAACAAGAAAGTAAAACATATCAAACACAAGATTATAGAAACATAATTTTTGCAAGGGGAAGGAATAAAAAGAGAAATGTGAAAAACTAATACATTTTAAGTAATTTCGTTAAAAATTATATTTAGTAAAATGGATCCTAGGTGTCTCAGGCATAGGGGCTTCCTACTGTACACCAAAATAGTGCTTTCCAACCATCTGTCTTATATTCTTAAATCCTATTCAAATGATCTCTTTACAACTATTATGAAAATTTAGTATTATCAAAACTATCTTACAGGTTAGAAAACTGAGGTTAATGGACATGAAAATTACACAGGAAGTAAAAACTGCAGCAACAATTTACACTTTGGTGTGTTAAATATAAAACTTGTGATCTTTCCATTCTATAAGGGAAAATATGTTGTCTTCAATTTCTTTTATCAGCATTTTATAGTTTTTGGAGTACAGGTCTTTTGCCTCCTTAGGTAGGTTTATTCCTAAATATTTTATTCTTTTTGATGCAAAGTTAAATGGAATTGTTTCCTTAATTTCTCTTTCTGATACTTTGTTGTTATATTATTTACTTTTTTAAGGTGTTATGGCATTGTTTCTAGGTTTACATATACTGAACTGGTCTAGCATAGTTGGGATAATACAATAATTACATTAATACAAATAGTTTCTCCCAATTTGCATATACGTGCTCAGAATACATAGCTCAACAGAAGCTGAGGGCTGAGGTCTAGTGGAGGAACCCACAACATGGCAGGGAAGGAGCTGGGCAGGTAACATGTTCTGACTATGCTGTATTCCTATCCTCTGTCCCATGCCAAACAAACCCTGTTGCTAAACACAACTAGATGTGGGTAAGGGAGTTCTAATTATTTATTCCATGGAAGTTGGCATTACCAGAGCACAGAGTAGATTGAAGAAAGGTGGAAAATGGATTGGAAAGGGTAAATAAAAAATATTCAACATAACTGCTAATTGCACAGATGTGATAGTCTGAATATTTTATGCACTAATGACATCATTTCACATAAGCCACCAAAGATTACCTCTTATATTATTTGAAAATAAGGTAGCTTTAGAAGCTTCTTTTATTCATTATGCTTTAATTTACATAATATAATTAGTTCACTGATCATACTCTTATTGGTACTCTGATTTGCCATAACGATCCTTCATTTTCAAACACTTCTTGAATGTTTCTTTTAAATTTTGGCTGCATAATTTCCACTTAACCTCTGCACCTGTGTTGCTCTTTCAATTTCCATAACCAACTAACAATTTTCTCTTTTGAGTAATGTTCTATAACCCTGACTGGTTTGACTGACTTTTATTTATAAATTGTAATCTGTTCTGTATGTTTTCCTTTTGTCACAGAAAAACTGTGAATCCAGAAAAAAACAAATATTTCAAGACACAATTTTTCCACAAGTCACTTTTTTTAGATAACTAGAATGAGTTATATTGATAGAAAATGTTCTCCAAAAGACAAACCACTTAAATGAGATACTCCTCACCTAGTAGTCAGTTGTACTTCTTTAGTGTCCTCAGGGATATAGCTAATGTCAGATTAATACACCTATTTTCTGTATGTAGAAATTTTAATATATATCTGCATATTATATTTTCTCAACATATATGTTAACTTGTCTCAATATTTTGCAGATGAGTAAACTGAAACTCAGAAATCCTATGTATACTGCCCAAATAATCAGCAAAAAATGACAAAATAGCAATTCCAGCCAGATTTACTGTCTCAATAGTTTTCACATACTTCACTGTATACATACATATTTAAGATTTGTGTACAGAGACTCTTAGCATCTCACTTTTAGAGATTAAAATATTAGGAAGTCTTCCATTTCGTTATGATGCGGAAGTCCTGAGTTTCTAAATTTTTGTAAAAAGGAGCAACTGCTCTCGGAGAGAAAAACAGCAGGCACATATTTAACTTATCAGTCCTTTACAAGAAAATAATTGGACAGCAGAGAGAAATATAACAGGTCACCACCTCAAAAAAGGACAGCATTTACAAGAGACCATGGCATGATAAGAACAATCATATTATGAGTTTGCAACTTTTGTCATCCATCATATAGGGAATACAAATAAGGATGAGATTTGGAAAAAGAATATGTGAGGGTTGCTACAGTTTTTCTCAGGAAATATTTTTTCTCATTAAAAGCAGTTTAACAAGTAACATCACAGGTAGGGCAAATGTAAAATGACAGTCCTAGCAACAGAGGGGCAGACATCATTTCTGTAATCAAATGGAAATCTCACGAGCATTATGAAACTAACCAGAGCAGCTGCCTTTGAATTTTGCCAAAAAGACATATGTTCTTAGAATAGCTCCTTCCAGTGCTGGTGGCTGAAACCCAGTACGGTACTATTGCAATGCTATTCCACTTATATTTTATTATTTTACTCATAGCCACATTTTACTCAGAATACTGAAATTTTCATGGAAATTAAATGCCATGTGTTCACATTAGACTTCCACTGGCAGCTCCATTCTATGTGAATCAGTCTAGTCTAAGAAGAATTTGACCCCAGTCTTGCTGAAAACATTCCCTCCTTAGTTATCTAAATGTCAACTCCTTCAAATTTAGCACTAATATTTTAAAATACAAAGGTCTCAGTTTTACATACATAAAAGAAAATTATTCAAACTGAAACCAAGTAGGACACTGCGGGGCCTTCTTGGGGACAGACAACCTCCCCCCACCTTAGATCTCCCAGCTCTTGTTTGTAGAAGGTTTTAGCCTCCTCTGCCTTCCATGAGTTACAAAGAGCAAATTTAATCAGAGAAGTGAGAAAATGCAAAAATAAAGGAAAGCAGTCAAGCAAGACAAAATAATAATAGTTTAGCCTTAAAACAAAGTCAAGGACCTTTAGTTCCTTCTCAAGGGCCATAGATAATATCTTGAGCCATATCCTTGAGTTGTTTTGCTGATACTAAAACCCCTACCAGGTAGACGAAGTTAACTGCATGCTGACCACCAGCACAAAGACCCCAGGCCAGGTGGAACCAGAAGGTTGGTGTCTGAGATCCCTGAAACATCACCTTGTTAGTTACCTCACCATCAACCAATCAGAGAATTGTGCATAAGCTGATCACATTGTCTTTAAAAAATCCTTCCCTTAAAGCCATCAGGGAGTTCAGGTCTTTGGAGCACAAACTGCCCATTCTCCTTGCTTGGTGCCCTCAATCAACACTGTACTTTCCTTCACAACCCGGTGTCAGTAGATTGGCTTTTTTGCATGTCTGGTGAGTAGGCCAAAGTTTGGTTTGGTAACAAAGCCTGTAGTCACTAGCCCTAAGAAGTTTTTTTACAAGTAACATTGTAAAACTATGTCAGAAATACTGAGTAGGAAGTTGTATTTATCAAGGACAAATATTAAATCCTATGTTTCCCATGTGCAAGATGCATTGACTGTCATTCCTTCACATTAGGACTAATTGCTTCCTAATCCTTAGAGGAAAAACCCTAAATCATATTGTTCTAATCAGCAGCCCAGAAAGATTTAAACAGAGGAAAATAATAGCCCAACTTCCTAAATTGTGTTTGTAAAATGCATTCACAGATTTGTGGGTTTTTTTTTAATTGTTGTTATTTTAAGATGCTGTGAATTTGAAAGGATGAACATAATCATAAAATGTACAGGATTCTAAACCCATAATCGGGATATTTAGAGTAATTCTCAGTTTCTTGGTTATAACAAGAGCACATAAGCCAAAATAATTTTAAAAATTAAACAAAAATATTGGCTTAGGGGATTCCCTGGTGGCGCAGTAGTTGACAGTCCTCCTGCCGATGCAGGGGATATGGGTTCATGCCCCGGCCCGGGAAGATCCCACATGCCGTGGAGTGGCTAGGCCCGTGAGCCATGGCCGCTGAGCCTGCGCGTCTGGAGCCTGTGCTCCACAACGGGAGAGGCCACGACAGTGAGAGGCCCGTGTACCGCAAAAAAAATAAATAAATAAATGTTGGCTTATTTGACCCTGAAGTTTATTCAGACTATCAAACATGTTGCCCTGAAATGAGTAGCCTTAAGAATGAGAAATACAGTGTAATGATTAAGATCATGGGTTTGGAACCAGTGTGCTAGGCTCAAAGTGTCTGCAATATAATAACTTGGTGACCTTTGGCAAGTTATTTAAATTCTCAGTATCCCCATTCATCTGCAAATCATACAAAATATTTGTACGCATATCATGGAGTTATTGTGAAGATTAAATGGGTTAATGATTTTAAGTACTTGGAAATTATCTAGTATATATTAAATGCCCCATTTTTTAAAAAAACTTAATTTCCAACTACATGAGTATGTATCTTTTTATGTGTGGAGATTCCTCAAAAAATTAAAACTAGGACTATCATATGATCCAGCAATCCCACTTCTGGGTATATATCCAAAGGAAATGAGACAGATTATAAAGAGATATCTACACACCCACGTTCACTGCATCAATATTCACAATAGTTAAGATGTGGAAAAATCTAAGTGCCCATCAATGGATGAATGAATAAAGAAGATATGGTGTGTATATATATATACAATGGAATATTATTTAGCTGTAAAAAGAACATCCTGAAATTTGCACAACAGGGATGCACCTTGAGGTCATTATGTTAAGTGAAATTAATCAGACAGAGAAAGAACATACTGTATGGTATCACTTATACAATCAGAAAAAGCTGGACCTGTAGAAACAGAGAGTAGACTGATGGTTGCCAGGGACTGGGGAATGGGTAAAATGGGGAGATGTTATTCAAAGGGTACAAACTTCAATTATAAGTCCTGGGTATCTAACGTACAGCATGGTGATTATACAAAACAACAGTGTATTATATATTTGAAAGCTGCTAAAAGAGTAGATACAAAATGTTCTCACCACAAAAAGAAATGGTAATTATGAGAAATAACTGAGATGTTAACTAATGCTATGATGGTAAGCATTTTGCAATATATATGTGTATCAAATCAACATGATGTACACATTAAACTTATACAATGTTTTATACATGTATAATACATGTCAATTATATTTCAATAAAGCTAGAAATACAAATTCTTGGCAAGTGTTATTTTCTCCATCCCTTATATGCTTTTCTACTAAAAATATGATTAGGTTCTCAACTACTGAGACTTACTGGGACAGATAATAAAACGTACAATATGAGCCATGCATAAGATGCACTGAATTGAGAGCAGGTGAAGTGGGTTCAATTCCTACCTCTATCACTCAAAAGCCCTTGTCCTTTAGGCTCACATTATCATTTGTAGAACTAAAAAAGTAGATGTTTGTAAGTAGGTGATATGTTTAGTATAGATGTGAAAGTATAAATGTGACTAGTACTGATGAAATTCATAATAAAGTGCCTCTTCTAAAATATAAAGATATTTTAAAAACATAATGAAGATATATACATGAGGATTCATTATCTTGTATTTGTGTTGTGGTGACATTTGTACAATTTATTCCTATTTTTTCCACATAATATTATGAACTGGTTTAATTATTTAACCATTTAAAACTAAGAAAAAAGAAAATCACTAAAATCATTAAAATAGATGGCAGCCTTTTGAACTCATTATATAAACCAAAGCTGTAAGTTAGGAAGATTTGTTCTTGACATATAAAGTCACAAAATAAATTTATGACACATAGCAGGTACTTAAAAGTAAAATGTGGAAATTTAAATGTGGATAGACTCCTAGAGGAAAGAATTATAGGTCATGAAATATATCTTCACTGGTTGAGGGTTTAAGGAATGCATTAAAAAAGGAAACCAATTCTCCAAGTAGTTTGTATTTATATCTCATTACAGCCACTATGATTAGTTGACTTTCAATAAAATAAGTCAGAAAGGAAAAAAAAAATATGCCAGGAATCAGATTAACATGGCGGAGGAGTAGAACATGGAGCTTACCTTCTCCCACAAACTCATCTACATGTGGAACAATGCTCAAAGAACATCTAATGAATGCTGGCAGAAGACCTTAGATTTCTAAAAGGACAAGAAAATCTCCACATAACTGGGTAGGACAAAAGAAAAAAAAGAGAAAGGAATCAGGGCAGGACCTGCACCCCTGGGAGGGAACTGTGAAAGAGGAAAGATTTCCACACACTGTGCTGTCCCCTCACTGGTGGAGAAATCAGCCAGGACAGGATGGCAGGGGGGAGCTTTGAAGCCTCAGAGAAGAGCACTGCAACCAATGTGCAGAGGGCAAAGCAGAGAGACACCTGCACAGACGATTGGTGCCACAGCCCTGTGCTCCCCAGCCTGAGACGCTCCTGTGCTTGTGCAGGCGGGGGCTGGGTGCTGAGGCTCGGGCTTTGGAGGTCAGACCTGGGGAAAGGACTGGGGTTGGCTATGTGGAGAGAGCCTGAGGGAGCTGAGGTGTGGTGCATCCCAACTAAGGGAGTACGGGAAGGAGCCTAGGCCTGCCAGAGAAGCAAGGTGCCATTGTTGAGGTGCACAGGAGGAGAGGGGCAGGGCCACCATAGGAGCTTCTTTCTCTGCACGTATGTACTCTCAAGTGTCAGGGTACTGCCTATAAGAGCTCCAGGGGCAGGCGCGAGCCGCTGCTGCCATCTCAGATTACAGAGGTAAGCACAGACCTCTGCCACTGCCAAGGGTCCCAGGAGCCAGTGCCAGTCTCTGCCCCCGCTTTCCTGGGAGCCTGCAAGAGCAACGCACCTGCACACCCCCTACTCAAGGGGATAATGGCCAGCACATGCTAAGGGAAGAGATAGCAAGCATCCAAACTAAAAGCAGCCTTCGCACAAAAAAAATATTTTACCCACATAAGCTATGCTGGGACACTCTAGCATATAAATAGCCCTCTAAGACTGCAGTAGATAACTGTTTCTCCTAAACTCACAAAGTAAAAGAAATATAAGTAAAATGAAGCAGAGGAACCACTCCCAGTTAAAAGACCAAGAGAATCCCCCTGAAGGAACAAACAATGTAACAGACCCTTTGGTCTAATAGAAACCAAGTTCAAAAAAGGAGGTAAAGAAAATACTGAAGGAATAAAGGCTATAGACAGAAATGTAGATTACTGTAAAAAGGAACTAGAAACTATAAGCAGGAGCCAAAAAAATTTAGAAAATTCATTTGCCTAGAAGAAAGCTGAGATAAAGGCAATGAATAGCAAAATTAATCATGCAGAAGAAAGAATAGGTGATCTGGAAGATGAAATACTGGAAATTACACAATCAGAACAGCAGACAGAAAGACAAATGAAAAAAATGAAAACAATATGAGACCTATGGGATAATATAAAACATGCCAATCTATGCATAATAGGGATTCCAGAAGGAGAAGAAAGAGGAAAGGGGATTGAAAATGTATTTGAACAAATTATGGCTGAAAACTTCCCAAACCTAAAGAAGGAAACATATATCCAGATACAAGAAGAACAGAGGGTCCCAAACAAGAGGAACTCAGACCCACACCAAGACATATAACAAAAATGGCAAAAGTTGAAGATAAAGAGAAGATTCTAAAGGCAGCAAGTGAAAAACAAAGAATTAATTACAAAGGAACCCTCATAGGGCTACCAGCTGATTTCTCTACAAAAATATTGCAGGCCAGAAGGGAATGGCAAAATATATTTAAAGTCTTGTAAGGGAAAAATCTGCAAACCTACAATATACTACCCAGCAAGATTGTCATTTAGAATAGGAGGAGAGAGAAAGAATTTCTCAGACTAGCAAAAACTAAAAGAATATAGCAATACAAAGCCTATTCTAAAAGAAATATTGAGAGGTCTTCCTAAATAGAAAAGAAGCAAGAAGATATAGGAAAGAAGAAGTCACAATTGGAAAATAAATCACTTAAATAAGACAACATACACATTAAAAAAAGAAAAAAAAACTTACTTGTGAAAGCGATGAAAAACCCAAGGAACAGCAAAAGGATAAACATGAAGATGTAAAAAAGGACATCAAAGTCATAAAATCAGGAAAGGAGAGTAAGAAAAAAAAATTTTTTTTCCAGAATCTGTTTGAGCCTATATGACTATCAGTCTAAATCAAGCAGATATTGGAAGGGGTTAACATACTTGTAAAACAGGGTAACCACAAATCAAAAACAGACAACATATTCACAAAAACAAAAAAAGAAGAGAATACAAGCATAAAATGAAAGGAAATCATCAAACCACACACACACAAAAAAAGGGGAACAAAGAAGAAACATAGAATCAACTGGAACACAAGGTTTAAAAAGGCAATAAACACAGATGTATCAATAATTATCTTAAATGTCAACAGACTGAACTGTCCAATAGAAAGACATAGACTGGTGGACTGGATTAAGAAAAAAAAAAGAGCCTACAATATGCTGCCTACAAGAGACCCACCTAGGGTAAAGAACATATATAGATTAAAACTGATGGGATGGAAAAAGATATTTCATGAAAATGAAAATGATAAGAAAGTGGGAGTCACAATACTCATATCAGACAAAATAGACTTTAAAACAAAGGCCATAAAGAAAGATAAAGGAAACTAAAATGATAAAAGGATCAATACAAGAGGAGGATTTTACACCTGTACATATATGCATCTAATACAGGAGCACCCAGATACATTAAAAAAAAATACTAACGGACCTAAAGGGAGAAATTGATGGGACTACAATAAGAGTAGGAGACTTTAACACCCTACTCACATCAATGGACAGATCTGCTAGACAGAAAATCTTAAGGCAACAGAGATCCTAAATGATACAATAGAACAGTTAGACTTAATTGATATTTTCAGGACATTACATACAAAAAAACACCAGAATACACATTCTTTTTAAATGCACATAGAACATTCTCTAGGGCACAAAACTAAGCTCAACAAATATAAGAGTATAGAAATTATTTCAAGTGTCTTCTCTGACCTCAACAGCATGAAACTAGAAATCAACCACAGGAAAAAAAAATGATTACATGGAAACTAGCAACATGCTACTAAAAAGCCAATAGGTCAATGAGGAAATCAAAAAGGAAATTAAAAAAATACCTTGAGGGCTTCCCTGGTGGCACAGTGGTTGAGGGTCCGCCTGCCGATGCAGGGGACACGGGTTCGTGCCCCAGTCTGGGAAGATCCCACATGCTGCGGAGCGGCTGGGCCCGTGAGCCATGGCTGCTAAGCCTGCATGTCCAGAGCCTGTGCTCCACAACAGGAGAGGCCACAACAGTGAGAGGTCTGCATACCGCAAAAAAAAAAAAAATACCTTGAGACAAAGGACAAAAAAACACAACCACACAAAATCTATGGGATGCAGCAAAAGCAGTTCTTAGAGGGAAGTTCATAGTGATACAGGCCTTCCTCAAAAAACAAGAAAAATCTCAAACAACCTAACCTGTCACCTAAAATAATTAGAAAAAGAAGAACAAACAAAGCCTACAGTCAGCAGAAGGAAGGGAATAATAAAGATCAGAAAGGAAATCAATAAGAGATTAAAGAAAAATAAAAGAAAAAAAATCATAAAACCAGGAGCTGGTTCTTTGAAAGGCTAAACAAAATTGAAAAGCCTCTAGCCAGGCTCACCAAGAAGAGAGAGGAACCACATAAACAGAATAAGCAATGCAATAGGAGAGTTAATAAACAATAATGCAGAAATTTAAAAAAAGAGAATACTATGAACAATTACATGACAACAAATTGGACAACCTAGAAGAAAGGGAAAAGTTTCTAAAAACATACAGCCCACCGAAACTGAATCAAGAACATATAGATAATTTGAATAGACTGATCACTAGAAGTAAATTAGACTCTGTAATAAAAACAACAACAACAACAATTCCCTACAAACAAAAGTCCAGGACCAGATGGCTTAAGGGTGAATTCTACCAAACATAAAAAGAACTTGTACCGATCCTTATAAAAGTCTTCTAAAAGACTGAAGAGGAAGAACACTCCCAAAGACATTCTATGAAGCCACCATCACCCTGATACCAAAACCAGAAAAAAACACTACCAAAAAGGAAAATTACAGAACAATATCTTTGATGCATATAGATGCAAAAATCCCCAACAAAATACTAGCAAACCAAATCCAACAACACATAAAAAAGATCATATACCATGACCAAGTGGGATTCATCCCAAGTTAACAAGGATGGTTCAACATATGAATATCAATCAATGTAACATCTATGATCATCTCAATAGATGCAGAAAATGCATTTGACAAAATTCAACATCCATTCATGATAAAAACTCTTACCAAGGTGGGTGCAGAGGGAACATATCTCAACATAATAAAAGTCATTAATAACAAACCCACAGCCATATAATACTCAATGGTGAAAAGCTGAAAGCCTTCCCACTAAAATCTAGAACAAGACAAGGATGCCCACTCTCACCACTTCTATTCAATACAGTATTGTAAATTCTAGCCACAGCAATTAGACAAGAAAAAGAAATGAAAGGTATCCAAATTGGAAGGGAAGAGGTATAATTGATACTATATGCAGATAACATGATACTATATATTGAAAACCCTAAGGACTTCACACAAAAACTACTAGAACTGATAATAAATTCAACAAAGTAGCAGGATACAAGATTAATATTCAGAAATTGGTTGCATTTCTTTATACTAACAATGAAATATCAGAAAGTAAAAGTCAAAAAAACAATCTTTTAAAATCGCACCAAAAAAAAACCCAAAAAAACTTAGGAATAAGACTAACCAAAGATGTGAAAAACGTATATGCTGAGAACTATAAAACATTAATAAAGAAAATTAAAGAGGATTCAAAGAAATTGAAAGATATTCCATGCTCTTGGATTGGAAGAATTAATATTGTTAAAATGGCCATACTGCCCAAAGCACTATATAGTTTTAATGTGATCCCTATCAAATTATGCATAACATTTTTCACAGAACTAGAAAAAATAAGCCAAAAATATATATGGAAGCATAAAAGACCCAGAATTGCCAAAGCAATCCTGAAGAAAAAGAACAAAGCAGGAGGCAAAACTCTCCCGGACTTCAGACAATACTACAAAGTTACAGTAACAAAGATACAGTAATGAAAACAACAGTGTGATACTGGTACAAAAAGAGACATATGGATCAATGGAACAGAATAGAGAGCCCAGATATAAACCCATACACCTACCATCAATTAATCTTCGACAAAGGAGGCAAGAATATAAAATGGGAAAAAGACAGTCTCTTCAGGGAGTGGTGCAGGGAAAATTGGATGGCTGCATGTAAATTGATGAAGTTAGAACATACCCTCATACCATACACAAAAATAAACTCAAAATGGCTTAAAGACTTAAACATAAGACATGACACCATAAAACTCCTAGAAGAGATCACAGGCAAAATATTCTCTGACATAAACTGTACCAATGTTTTCTTAGGTCACTCTCTCAAGGCAATAGAAATAAAAACAAAAATAAACAAACGGCACCTAATCAAACTTACAAGCTTTTGCACAGCAAAGGAAACCATAAACAAAACAAAAAGAAAACCCACAGAAGGGGAGAAAATATTTGCAATCAATGTGACTAACACGAACTTAATCTCCAAAATATACAAACAGCTCACACAACTCAACAACAAAAAAACAACCCAACCAAAAAATGGGTAGAAGGCCTAAATAGACATTTGTCCAAAGAAGACATACAGATGGCCAGTAGGCACATGAAAAGACGATCAACATCACTAATTATTAGAGAAATCCTCAAATGAAAACTACAATGAGGTACCACCTCCCACTGTTCAGAATGGCCATCATTAAAAAGTCTACAGATAACAAATGCTGGAGAGGATGTGGAGCAAAGCGAACACTCCTACACTGTTGGTGGAGCCACTATGGGAAACAGTATGGAAGATCCTCAGGAAACTAAAAATAGAATTACTATATGAGCCAGCAGTCTAACTCCTGGGCAAATATCCAGACAAAACTGTAATTCAAAAAGATACATGCACCCCAATGTTCACTTCGGTGCTGTTTACAACAGCCAAGACATGGAAGAAACCTAAATGTCCATCAACAGATGAATGGATAAAGAAGATGTGGTGCATATATCAAATGGAATACTATTCAGCCATAAAAAAGAATGAAATAATGACATTTAAAGCAACATGGATGAGACTTGAAATTACATACTAAGTGAAGTCAGAAAGACAAATATCATATGATATCACTTATATGTGGAATCTAAAATATGGCACAAATGAACTTATCTATGGAACAGAAACAGACTTACAGACATAGAGAACAGACTTGTGGTTGCTAAGTGAGAGTGTGGGAGGGAAAGGGATGGAGTGGTAGTTTGGAGTTAGTAGATGCACACTTACATTTAGAATGGATAAACAAGGTCCTACTGTATAACACAGGGAACTATATCCAATCTCCCGGGATAAACCATAATGTAAAAGAATATGTATATGTGTAAAACTGAGTCACTTTGTTATACAGTAGAAATTAGCACAACATTGTAGATTAACTATACTTCAATTAAAAAATATATATATGGTACTGCACACCTTTGTTAATGTTATCCTGTAATGATTAACTTATTTTGAAAGTCACATCTCATCCTATTTTGTTTTTACTCTCTCTCTCAATATCTCTCCACCCTTTGTGTGTATATAATAAATAAACCCCACAATCTCAAAATGTATCAATACTAGGGAAAAACCCCAAAATTTCTAATTAGAAAGGCATTTATTATGTTCATCCTAAATGTAATACAATTTCACCCCTATCCAATTTTTGCTTAATAGCATCACTAAGTGTTTATTTTAAAACTTTCTACTAGTCTACTCTCTAAGTTTAACCAGTTCTGAAACATATACTGACACAGCCCTTTAAATGTCATACATAAACATTACATTTCAGAAGAATTGTTGCCTAACAGAAGGTAAAACTTTGTCCCTCCTAGTTTTAAATCTAAATAACATATGCTCTTTGCTTTAGTGAATTTTAATGATACTTACTGATCATGAACTATGTGCCACAGAACAAACACTAGTGAATAAGTTGTAGATAATATTACCTGAAACATCACAAAGTTATTTATCCTGAATTTATGGATTAAAAGCAGATATGGAAATACTACCTCTGTTGGGATTTATCCTAGTTATTTATTGTTACATAATAAATTACTCCAAAAAATTAGTGGCTTAAAATAACAAATAATTATTATCTCATAGTTTTTCTGGGTTAGTAATCTGGGCACATGTTAGTTTTGTCTCAGGGTCTCTCACAAGGCTGCTTATCTGAAGTTTCACCTACAAGCAGAATTGTTGGCAGAACTTAGGTCCTCACGGGTACTGGCCAGCAACATTGGTTCCTTGCCATGTGCACCTCTCCACAGAGCATCTCACATGTCAACTGATTTCTATCAGAGTAAGAAAGTGAGAGAAGGGAGAGCAAGAAAGAAGTCAAAGTACTTTGAAACCTAATCCCAGAAATAACATCCCATCACTTGCTGTGTTCATTAGAAATGAATAAATAAGTAAAGTGCATCACTAAAATCAGCCCACACACAAGGGGGAGAGGACTTATAAGAACTTGAAAAACACGGGGTGAGGATTATTTGGGACCATCTTAGAGGTTGTCTACTACAGAATTGTGGCAGAAAAAAGACTAGTACTGAGTAAAGTTTTGAGTTTCATTTCATGACCAGTTTTAGATTAAAAGGTTGTAAAATTTTGTCAATATATTAGATTAACGTTAAGCATTTTGGAAAATTGGGATTCTAGACATTTTTATATTTTGCCACAATTTCAAATATATGAAATGATGCCTTCTTAATGCTTTTCCTCTTGATTAGAAACACAATCACTTGGGCTCCAGTGATTTCCCACAACTGCATGTTTCATGTAATTACTTTATAATTACATAAAAGTCGTGAAATTTAATAGAAATAGAGCCAGAACTACAGATTATGAGTAATACAGATATTAATATTTTATAGCTACTTTATAGATTCCCATCTGTTTGGTCTCTTCAGTATCGTTAATTTGTTGACTTTGCTTATTATTTAAATTTAAAGTAAAAATGTATGCTATAATAAGTAAGTTCTACTAAATTGTCAAGTTATAGCTGTCTTCTTGAGCTCAGGCAGAATTTTAGATAGCTTTTATTGATATTAGGATATTTAATATCTGTTTACACATAGAAGACAAAATTGAATTTATTACTATATAAACATAGCCAAAATCTTGCTGCATTTGGGAAAAACATAAATTCTTATGGCCCTGCCAAAGGGAAAGCCCCCCATGTCATCCTGGCCCAAATTATTACTCTTTTTATGAAACTATACTTGGTCCCAGCACTTTAAAATATGTAATACATGAGTATTTCTGAAACATAATATTCTTTTTATTTTTAGGTCAAAAGTTTTGCCTTGTTTGTGTTATAAAAAAGTTAATGCATTTTCCCCAAACTACAAGCAACCTGCATTTTCAAGGTTTCTACTTTTATGAAACTTTCTAAAACATAATAGACCTAATTTGTTAAACTATGTTTTTCTATATTCGATTCTTTTTGGATTTGGATAATGTTTTTTGTCCTGAGCACCTGGATAAGGAGTAGAGAAATTTACTGAGATGATGAAGTCTATACACAGAACAGACTGGGGCCATGGGTTGGAAAAGATCAGAGAATGACTTAGAATGTACTGAGTATGAGAAGTTTATTGGATAGTAAACTGGAGATACTGAATAGGAAATGAATATGAGCCTGAATTTAAGGAAAATAAATATAGGCAATTATTACCACATGAATAAATGTACAGTCATTAGACTTGACCAATTTTTAGTATTACTACATGTGTACATGTCAGCAAAGGGCTCACTGCCCGACACACATAGAAGCCAATACTATGGCACTGGCTTTTAAGAAAAGAAAAAGCCTTATTGCAAAGTTGATTGGTAAGACAGGAGGTAGGGCTCAAATCCGTCTCCACAGTGGCAAGTGAGGTGGATATTTAAGGGTTAGGGTTTTGGAGTGGTAAAGAAAGGAGGAGAGCAGTTGGATACAAAGTTCAAGGAAGTGCTGTTAAGTTCTTATACGCAGGTACAAGCAGGTTTCATGCCTCTTCATGGGTCACATGTGCAAATTTTGGGAGTTGGTATTAAACGTGGGGGAACTTGGCACTGTGACATCAAAAGGTCATCTATAGACAAGCAAGTCTATTGTGCAGACTTGGTTCAGACACAATGGTTCCATCCCCAGTTTCAGCCAGTTTTGTTGTATTACAAACAGAGGGGTTTTTAACCAGCTGTTCCCTTATTTACTGTTCTGTAAGACAAGTTCAAGGATTTCTGTAAGTCACCAGTTTCTGTTAACACTATGGGGCATGGTTTCAGAATGGGATTTTTAACCCTGGGGGCATGGTTTCACATACATTAAGAAACAAGTAAACCAACCAAGAGATAAGGTTCGTATTGTTAGAAGACTGACAGTGGCATCTGTGAAGCCAAGCTAAGGATGTGCTTCAAGAATGAGCAATTGTATCAATAGCTACAACCAGGTAAGTAAGATGAAAACTGAAACTTGACCTTGAATATAGTGATATGTCACTGTTGACACTGACAAAGTATATTTCATCATTCTAAGGGGGTCAAAATTCTTACTGGAATGGGATCAAGGTAAAATGAGAGAAGACAAAATAGGGACGATAGTATAGATAAATGTATTTAGGATTTTAGTGTAAAGGGATCAGAAAAAAAGAAAAGAGTGTAAGTTATAGTGAGATATTTGGTTAAGAGGATTTATAGAAAATGTCCCCTTATGTTCAGCAAGATGAAGGACACTTGTTACTGTGACAGATTTTTTTAGTTGTGGTAGTGATTAATGTGTAAATATAACAGATTCTTCAGAAATAATAAGAGTGGAATAAAAATAGCAAGCTTAGAAACTGTTGAGGTATATTTGTGTGAGTAAATCCATGAACTATATAGGGAAGTAGACAATAGCAAAAATATAAAAAAACAAGGCTGGTTCTTTAAAATGCTTAGTATGATTTATAAATCTTTGGCAGCATTAATAAAGGTAAAAAGAAAATGAGAGTGAGCAAAATTCAGAATAAATAATGTAAAATAGCTTCTGACATATCAGAGGTTTATAAAATGATAAAAGAATACTATAAGAAATGTAATCATTGTAAATTTGCAAATATATTTGAAAAGAAAGCATTTATGTAAAAATATAAAATATAAAAATTTACAGGAAAATAGAAATCATGAATAAGCTACTGACTTTTTAGTAACTAATAAAATAATTAAAATGTCACCACACCACCCTAAAATTCCTTAGTCCTACTTGTTCCCTTTTTT
The DNA here is from genome assembly GCF_949752795.1 of Hyperoodon ampullatus. NCBI lineage: Eukaryota > Metazoa > Chordata > Mammalia > Artiodactyla > Ziphiidae > Hyperoodon > Hyperoodon ampullatus. Next base: position 88,057,379 of record NC_136914.1, read on the forward strand.
TCCCCTGGTGAATTTCACCTAATACACAAGGATTATATAAACCCATTGTAATACACACTGTATTTTTTTTTGGCGGTACGTGGGCCTCTCACCGTTGTGGCCTCTCCCGTTGTGGAGCACAGGCTCCGGACACGCAGGCTCAGCAGCCATGGCTCACGGGCCCAGCCGCTCCACGGCATGTGGGATCTTCCCAGACTGGGGCACGAACCCCTGTCCCCTGCCTCGGCAGGCGGACTCTCAACCACTGCGCCACCAGGGAAGCCCTACACACTGTATTTTTTAAGCTTGTGTAGCATTCATTTCAGAACCATAAGAAAAGTATGAGAATAGAAATCAAAGATCTTTTCACTTATGAACATATATTCAAACATTTTAGATAAAATTTTCAATTAAGTAAATGGTATGTTAAAAATGCTTTGTAAATTTAAGTAGAAGACATGGGCTAAGAGAACAAGCCAGCATGTGAAGAAGAACAGGAAGAATTCCAAGAAGCAAGAAGAGCAAATGAAAACTCTGAGTTTGTGAACATCTTGGAACATTCAAGAAATCTAAAGAAGGGAAACGCAGTAACATCTGTCAGACACTTTGAACTAACAAGCTTCAGGTAGTTGGCAGTTTTAACGTCTGATTGTGCTCCATGTCTTCAATATGTCTATATTTTTGCAAAGCTGAGTTTTGTGTGATGCTATGATAAAAAAGAAGTATACCGAGAAAAATCAGTGTGGAAAAGGAAGTGAGAATGGTGGTGTCCAACGCAAATACAAGATTTAAAAAGATGCACAAAATCCAACAGCCACACACATTCCATTGGAGAAAATGCAAAAATGGACATGTAGTTCTGGGTGGTGAAGACACAGAGATGAATGAAGAATCAGAAGACTGGAAAGATCATGCCTTCTCTCAACATCTCAGGTTCAGCAGTTTTAAATTCTTGCCATAGAATGAAAAGATAACATTTAATAGATGCACAAAGGTCCAAACACAGATAGCCAAAGCTAATTGAGTATTTGTACTCCTACCATGTCACGGAGTATCTACAAAAAAAAGTTTATGAATTGGGAGAGGGAACTATTTTGTCTAGTTTCCTAAGAAACAGATAAAGAAAAAATTGGAACTAGTAACAGAATGTATAATAAGATTCAGATATTAATTCCTGCTGACTTTAAAATCACCAGAATACTTCATGATCATAAAAAATAATAAAACAATATTGAGCATTACGTGGGGAGAACACTGATCAAAAGGCTTATCACTACTATCACTGTATTTTTAAATTTAGCAGATAAGTTAAAAACAATGTTTTAGAACACATTTAAAATAATTATCCTTTTTTTTTACTTTTATTATACTACACACTCAAAAATATGCACACAAACTATAAATGGAAGGAAAACAAAGGTTGTGTCATCTTGGAAGATACTTCTTTTGATAAAGAAATCAGATCTGACATCAAACTAGAGAGAGTAAAAACTGAGTGTTTTAAGCCAAATGTAATAGCACTTTTCCTAAATTTCTCTATTCTCTTTAGAATACTCTTCAATTCTTCTGCACAAGATGCCATATACTTTCCAGCACGAGCCGAAAGAAAGATATGGGATACAATACAGAACACTCAAAGAGAGAAGTTTCTAGTTCAAAATCCTAGTTCAAAAATGACACCTATGGGGCTTCCCTGGTGGCACAGTGGTTGAGAGTCCGCCTGCCGATGCAGGAGACACGGGCTCGTGCCCCGGTCCGGGAAGATCCCACATGTGCAGAGCAGCTGGGCCCGTGAGCCATGGCCGCTGAGCCAGCACGTCCGGAGCCTGTGCTCCGCAACGGGAGAGACCACAACAGTGAGAGGCCCGCATAACGCAAAAAAAAAAAAAAAAAAAAACCTATGAAGTCAAGTACAAAATATTAAAATGTTTTTATCTCTCACTGGTACTTATCTTACAGAATTTCTTTGCCCAATATGGTAGCCAATAACAACACTGGACTTCTATGAATTAGAGTAAATTAATTAAGTATAAATATGATTAAAAACTTAGTTTTTTAGCCATACTAAGCCACATCTCAACTGTTCAATAGCCATATATGATTAATGAATCTTGTATTGAAGAGTGAAGATACAGAATATTACCAATGTTGCAGAAAGTTCTACTGGACAGGTCTACTATAGAATGAATGGAATATGGGAGAGCATCAATCCCATACTAAATGTAAACTATAAGATCATAGCAATCCTTTTTCTAGATAATTTAATGTCCTGTAGTGTGCTTTGAAAATATACAAATAGACAAGTAGATAATTTTTAAAAATCCATGTATTAGAAATTGATGTATTATTAATGAAGCTCCAGAATTAAGTGGTGAAATGATGGACATTTTGGTATCTGTTATTAAGAAAAGGTGCACAATATTTGGAGAATAATAAAATTAAAATTAGAACTACTATATGATTCAGCAATCCAACTTTTGAGTATATATTCAAAGGAAATGAAAATAAGAACTTGAAGAGATCTTAAAAACTGAGGGACAAAGGTTCAAAAAACTGATACTGAAATGGAAAAAAGACATTAATAGGTAATTTACAAAAATACATATAAAATTTGTCCTCTAATATATGGAAAAATATTCAAGCTCACTCAATGGTAAGTCATACATATCTGGGATGATGCTGTTGAACCAAACTGGGGAAAAGCTTGTATTTGAAAGCAGAATGCTCCCATCTGTCAGTTTAATGTCTCCATGGCTTATAATGGAATGTGTGAAATATAACGTGTTGTAAACTGGTAGTTTGAACTGGGAGGGGATTTTAAAAGTATGCTGAAGAGAGATGCTCTCTCTCACATACACACATTTTTTTTTCTTTAGGAAAACTTACTCCTGGCAGCTGGTTTGACTAATTCCCTGATAACCTGCTTCTACACAATAATATCCACAGTTCATTAAAAGTAAAAAGCATGAAAACACATTCTGTTTGTGAGGACTGGGGAAACAGGTACTTTCATATGTCATAAATATTAAAGCTGATGCCTATTGTGTTAGGTTGGGCTCTCAGGAAACAGATACCATGATGGAATATGACATGCAGGGATCAAGACCTGTGAAAAAAGGAGGGAGAAAGCAAATTTGGATGGAGGAAGAAGTGTAACTATGATGCAAGACCGATAAAGTCTAGCCAGTCTACAGGAAGACTTGGAACATATATAACACCTAAGAATTGTCTTTTGGAAGCTGAAAAGGACATGTCTTTATACTCCTGCTCTGGGTGGCCCCTGGTTCTCTGCAGCTGAGTCAGATCCTAATGATATTAACAGTTAGAGTCTATGTGCTGACAGCTGGGGTCACAAGTACTTCTTGAGCAGGTAATCTGAGAGATTCTGTTTCCATCACAGTACTTATAATGAGGATAGGAATGAAATGGAAATAATGAATAGAAAAGGAAAATGATATAAGAGGTATCTAACGATGGTAATGTGCCCTGTCCTGAGAAGTACTCTTAAGTCAATCTTACACATCTGGCATTATTTATTGATACATGCCACAAGGTTAAGTCCCAAGTCAGCCTAATTTGCTCTTTGGGAATTCACATCATTTCTCTGAGCCACTGTGGTCTTAACTGATATGTAAAACAGCAAGGATAATAATTTTCTCATAAAGAATTTCTGAGGCACATGGTACTTCTGTTCCCTTTGAGGCTTGAAACTTTGTTTTAAACATCTTTATGCAATAAAATATTATATACTGTACATAAACAGTCAATGGATATACTTTTTTTTGGTTAAATATAGTAAACATGTTAGAAGTCTGATTATTCTAGTAAAAGCTGACAATACCAAAGCTCAGTCAAAAAACGTTCAGATATCAAAGCTCAGTCAAAAAGAATTTATATAGTGAACGAGGACTGAAAGCTCAATAGAAAGTGTTATCAGCAGGTTAGATGACAAGTTCTGGGAAGTCAAGAAAAGTAGAAACACTGATGATCTAAGAAAGAAGGTTCAGAAAGACAAAGGAAATGAGTATCATTAGATACCTTCTACATGCTAGGCACTGAACTGGGCATTTAAAATATTTTTCCCACTTATATGCACTTATAACTTTGTGAATTAAGAATGATTACTCCATTGACAGGAATACAATAACAGTAGGAGACTGTAACACCCCACTCACATAGACAGACAGATTTTCTAGACAGAAAATCAATAAGGCAACAGAGATCCTAAATGATACAATAGAACAGTTAGACTTAATTGATACTACATCCAAAAAAAAAAAAACATAACACACATTTTTTTCAAGCACACATGGAACATTCTCTAGGACTGACCACATACTAGGGCACAAAACAAGTCACAACAAATTTAAGAGTACAGAAATTATTTCAGGTATCTTTTATGACCACAACAGCATGAAAGTAGAAATCAACCAAAGAAAAAGAAATGAGAAAAAAAAAAAAACGATTATATGGAGACTAAATAACATGCTACTGTTGCTTAGCAATGGGTCAACAGTGAAATCAAAGAGGAAATTAACTAATACCTTGAGAAAAATGACAATGAAAACACAACCATATAAAATATATGGGATGCAGCAAAAGCAGTTCTTAGAGGGAAATTCATGGTGATACAGGCATGGCTCATGGTGATACAGGCCTTCCTCACAAAACAAGAAAAATCTCAAAGAAACAACCCAACCTACCAACTAAAAGAATGAGAAAAAGAAGAACAACAAAACCTATAGTCAGCATAAGGAAGGAAATAATAAAGATCTTAGAGGAAATAAATTTTAAAAAATTAAAAAGCAATAGAAAAACTTAATAAAACCAATAGCTAGCTCTTGAAAGGGTAAACAAAATTAACAAACCTCTGGCTGGGTTCACCAAGGAGAGGAACCAAATAAAATAGGACATGCAAAAGAAAAAATAATAACCAATATCTCAGAAATTTAAAAAAACTACAGAATACTATGAACAAATATACGACAACAAATTGGACAACCTAGAAGGGACAAGTTTCTAGAAACATACAGCCCACCAAAACTGAATTAAGAATATATAGATAATTTCAACAGACTGATCACTAGAAGCAAATTAGACTCAGAAATAAAGACAACAACAACAACAAACTCCTTACAAACAAAAGTCCAGGGCCAGATGGCTTCACAGGTGAATTCTACCAAACATACAAAGAAGAACTTATACTGATCCTTCTCAAACTCTTCTAAAAGACTGAAGAAGAAGAACACTCTCAAAGACATTCTATGAAACCACCATCACCCTGATACCAAAACCAGACAAAGACACTACCAAAAAGGAAAATTACAGGCCAAAAGCTTTGATGCATATAAATGCAAAAATTCCCCCCAAAATACTAGCAAACCAAATCCAACAACACATAAAAAAGATCATGTACCATGACCAAGTGGGATTCATCCCAAGTTAACAAGGATGGTTCAACATATGCAAATCAATCAATGTAATAAACCACATTAACAAAAGAAGATTCAGAAACCACATGATCATCTCAATAGATCCAGAAAAAAAAAACTGATAAAATTCAACATCCATTCATGATAAAAACTCTTACCAAAGTGGGTATAGATGAAACATATCTCAACATAATGAAAGCTACTTATGACAAACCCAAAGTCTATATAATACTCAATACTGAAAGCCTTCCTGCTAAAATCTGGAAATAAGACAAGGATGCCCACTCTCACCACTTCTATTCAACACAGTATTGGAAGTCCTAACCACAGCAATCAGACAAGAAAAAGAAATAAAAGGTATCCAAATTGGATGGTAAGAGGTAAAATTTTCATTACATGCAGATGACACAGTATTATATATAGAATACCCTAAAGACTCCACACAAAAACTACTAGAACAAACTCAGAAAGGTAGCAGGAAACAAGATTAACATACAGAAATCAGTTGCATTTCTCTACACTAACAATGAAATAGAAAAAAGGGAATGTAAAAAAAAAATCCCTTTTAAAATTGCACCCCCAAAAATAAAATACTTAGAAATAAACCTAACCAAGGAGGTGAAAGACCTACATGAGAACTATAAAACATCAATAAAGAAAATTAAAGAGGATTCAAAGAAATGGAAAGATATCCCATGCTTTCAGATTGGAAGAATTAATATTGTTAAAAAGGTTATACTACCCAGAGCAATCTATAGATTTAATGTGATCCCTATCAAATTACCCATGACATTTTTCACAGAACTAGAAAAAAAATCCAAAAATTTATATGGAACCATAAAAGACCCAGAATTGCCAAAGCAATCCTGAGGAAAAAGAACAAAGCAGGAGGCATAACCCTCCCAGACTTCAGACAATACTACAAAGCTACAGTAATCAAAACAGTGTGGAATTGGCACAAAAAAACAGACAAATGGATCAATGGAACAGAATAGACAGCCCGGAAATAAACCCACACACCTATGGTCAGTTCATCTTTGACAAAAGAGGCAAGAATGCACAATGGAGAAAAGACAGTCTCTTTAGGCAGTAGTGCTGGGAAAGTTTGACAGCTGCACGTAAATCAATGAAGTTAGAACATATCCTCACACCATACACAAAAATAAACTCAAAATGGCTTAAAGACTTAAATAAGACATGACACCATAAAACTTAGAAGAGAACATAGGCAAAACATTCTCTGACATAAATTATACCCATGTTTTCTTAGGTCAGTCTCCCAAGAAAATAAAAATAAAAGCAAAAATAAACAAAAGGGACATAATCAAACTTACAAGTTTTTGTACAGCAAAGGAAACCACAAACCAAACAAAAAGTCAACCTACAGACTGAGATATTTTATTTGCAAATGATGAGACTTGATAAGGGCTTAATTTCCAAAATACTCAAACTGCTCATACAACCAACAACAAAAAAATAAACAACCCAATCGAAAAATGGGCAGAAGACCTAAATTGACATTTCTCCAAAGAAGACATACAGATGACAAACAGGCAGATGAAAAGATGCTCAACATCCCTAATTATTAGAGAAATGCAAATGAAAACTACAATGAGGTACCACCTCCCACTGGTCAGAATAGCCATCATTAAAAAGTCTACAAACAACAAATGCTGGAGAGGGTGTGGAGAAAAGGGAACCCTCCTACACTGTTGGTGGGAATGTAAGTTGGTGCAGCCACTATGGAAAACAGTATGGAGGTTCCTCAAAAAACTAAGAATAGACTTGCCATCTGATGCAGCAATCCCTTTCCTGGGTATATATCTGGACAAAACTATAATTCAAAAAGATACATTCACCCTATATTCATAGCAGCTCTATTCATAATAGCCAAGACATGGAAATAACCTAAATATCCATCAACAGATGAATGGATAAAGGAGATGTGGTACATGTATACAGTGGAATACTACTCAGCCATAAAAAAGAATGAAATCATGCTATTTGCAGCAACATGGATGGTCAGAGATTATCAAACTAAGTGAAGTAAGTCAGAAAATGAAAGACAAATACCATATGATATCACTTATACATGGAATCAAAAATATGACACAGATGAACTTATCTATGAAACAGAAACAAATCCACAGACAGAAAGAAGAGACATGTGGTTGCCAAGGGCAAGGGGGTGGGGGACAGAGGGATTGGGAGTTTGGGGTTAGCAGATGCACACTATTATATGTAGAATGGATGAACAAGGTCCTACTGTACAGCACAGAAAACTATATTCAATCTTCTGTGATAAGCCACAATGGAAAAGAATGGAAAATAAAATATATATATATATATATATATATATATATATATATATATATATATATAACTGAATCACTTTGCTGTACAGCAGAAATTAACTCACTGTAAATCAGTGATGTTTCTATTAAAAAAATTAGTACTGCAAACTTATAGAAAAGGTAACTGAGGTAGAGAGGAGCAAATTAAGTTGTCTAAGACCAAAGAGCTAGTAAGTGGTAAATTCTAATTCAACACCAGTCACTCTGAGCCCTAAGCCATTATTCTTTTCAGTTAATAATTTCACAGTTGAAAACTACTGTTAAGCCAAAATCTGTCTGTATTTTGTGTTCAGTGTACCAAACAACCGATAAATAAAACCCTTTATTCCTGGTTGTGGAGCCTAGTTATTTTCCTCAAAAACTGGCAGGGCACCTAATTGATATTCTATTGGCTGGATCACTTTCAGGTAGGCAGTGGTTATTTATTTTACCCTCCTAGGTATGTATGACTTGGGATATGAGGTAAAAGATAAGGGTTATAGGAAACAGAGCTGGGTGTCAAAGTGATTCAGAAATGACGTTAAAACAGCCCCGTGTAGAGTCAAGGAAAATGGGAATGACTACATTGGAGGGCAAAACAGAAAGTAAAGGCAGAGAGTAAAGCCAGAACATCAAACCAAATGTTCTGGATTTAAAGATGCTAGCTAAATGCTAGCTTTTAGGATGGAAACCAGACACAAAACTTAAGTAAACAACTATGAGCTACCACTACACCCTTATTGGAATGGCCAAAACACAGAACACTGACAACTACAAATTCTGACACTGATGTGGAACAACAGGAACTCTCACTCATTGGTTATGGGAATGCAAAATGGTACAGAAACTTTCAAAGTTTGGTGATTTCTTACAAAATTAAACATGTTCTGATTCAGTAATCATGCTCCTTGGTATTTACCCAAAAGAGGTGAAAACTTATGTCTATACAAAAACCCGCATACGGATGTTTATAGCAATCTTATTCATAATTGCCAAAACTTGAAAGCAATCAAGTTGTATTTCAGTAGGTGAATGGATAAATAAATTGTTTTACATCCAGATAATGGAATCTTATTCAGTGCTAAAAAGAAATGAACTCTCAAGCCCTTAAAATACACGAAGGAAACTTAAATGCATATTACTAAATGAAAGATCAACTAAAGAGGTAACCTACTTTATGATTCCAAATCTATGACATTCTGGAAAAGACAAACCTTGGAGACAGTAAAAAGATCAGTTGTTGCCAGGAATTAGGGGTGAGGGAAAGATAAATAAGCAGAGCACAGAGCAATTTTAGGCCAGTAAAAATACTCTGTACGGTACCATAATGTTGGTTACATGTCATTATACATTTATCCAAACCCATAGAATGCACAAAACCAAGAGTGAGTCATAATGTAAACTATGAGCTTTGCAGGGTAATGATGTGTCAATGTAAGGCCATATATTGAAACATATACCACTCTGGTGGGTGATACTGATAATGGGGGAGGCTATCCATTTATGGAGGCAGGGGGTGTATCAGGAAATCACAGTACCTTCCACTTAATTTTGCTGTGAACCTAGTAATGATTTTAAAAAGCCTATTTGAAAAAAAATAAATAAAAACAACTATTACGTGAATTTGGATAGGTGATTTTCTGTGGTGTCTGTGTAGCTACAGGGACATTTTCTGGGATACTCCAGGATTTGTCTTTAAGTGGGATGAGAGCTAGTAAGAGCTCCAAATCAACTTGTTCAATTCTCTGCTATGAAGTCCCTTATAAGTTATCTAGAGCAACATTCTTAATGTGGGAGTAAGGAAACAGGCTCAGAGAGGTTAAGTAACTTATAGCAAGTGACACAGCTATTGTATGTCAGTCTTCATCTATAAAACGTCAATGTCTTATTTGAGAAGTGTCAATGTCAGCAATGACTGCTTTTTTGATAGAAAATTAGTTGTGTATTATAAATGTATGCTAAATAAGCAAATTTCACCCTACACAAGCTTGGTGAAGGAATTTCACTAAGAAAATTAAGTGATAATCAAAGGCCACTGTAATAATGTGTTATAAGTCCAAAATCAACATGTGTTATCTATAAATTCAATATTCTTTCAATGTTTGTGTATTTGCTTGCCATAATAGAATAATATTTCTTCAATAAAAGAGATCTGAGGTCAAATGTATTTGTAAAATGAAATATTTTATATAGCATTCTTGGAGATTCACAATATACATCAGTGCAGTAAAGGAAATATTTGGTTGTTGCAAAATAATATTATGTATCTACAGTTAGCTCTCAATCACTTAGCTAATGAAAAGAATTTTTTTGTAAAACTTTGTCACTAAATAATACTTTGTTATATAAACAATTTCCCAACTCCAGAGCAGTTAAGAAGCAGAAAATCATGAGTTATTAACCATGCTCATGCTCTGGGACCAAACTTTGGAGTCAAATCCTGGCCCTGGCACTCACTAGTCATGTGACTCTGGAAAAATTTCTTAGTCCTTCTAGGCTTTAGTATCTATTAGATAGAAATAATAATTTGATATACCTCATAGACTTTTCAGAATTAAATCAGCTAATATTTATAAAAGACTTTGAATAGTGCCTGGCACAGAGCTATCACACAATGCATGTTAGCTGCTGGAGTTATCACCCACTAGCAAGCAGGGAAAACATCTAGAAAATGGAAGGGCTTCCTTTGCAACCTGGATCTTTATTCACCTCCTTTTTTTAATATATTTCCCACAATATTATATTCTTTTTTCCTGTTCCTTTCTTTCACCTTGTCTATCGTGAGAAGCAGTGTGTGGACAAAGATAAGTTTAGGACGTGTGATATTAGAATCAGAGATTGAGGGAAGAAGAAAACAAAGAATGAGAAGAAAGAGAAAAGTAAACATGAATGCTCAGATGAAAAAAGAAAGACATGGATTTGAATGAATAATTTCATGGAGTTACAGCCTTACAGGTTCAGAATTCCTAGTTCTGAAATATCCAACATCTACTGTACAAGATGGGCTACTTGTAGGATTCATAAAATGGTAATGAAATAGATTTAAAAAAATATTGAAGTGATTTTCACTTGCTTATGAGTGATACTTGAATTCTGTTTCAGCATCCTAACATAGTCAGTACCAAGCAACATTACAGTTCCTACCTCACTTGTTTTGTTCGTTGTTATGAAATTAATTTGACTTTTATAAAATACCATTTGCTATAAAAATGATTCTTGTTTCGCATAAGTAAAACTGTATTATGGGAGGTACTTATTTATTGAGTTTCTTCTTAATTGATTTTCTATTATTTTGCAAAAACTGCATTCCATAATGTTGAAAGATATGGTCCTTTTCTGATTATAGAAGTTCAACTATTTTTTCTAGTGAAATTCAGTACCAGTAAGGGGATGTGACAAAAATATATTCAAGCAATATTATGACATAATAACGTGATTAACTGAAAGTATTTATTCATTTGAAGGCAAAACATATTAGGAACAACTGAAAAGTAGATCTCAGAAGATAATTAATAATGAGCTTCCTGGAAGAATTATCACCTTTGGAAAAAAATCATTATTAGAGTAAACAGTACTACAGAAAATTTTTCACAGTACGGAAATAAAGGTGATATACAGTCTAAAAATTAGGTTGAGAAGCAATGTTAAATAAGTCAAAGATGGTAATGAAGACAGTATTCACAGACACAGAAAATGACTTGGACACCAGGTAATGCAAATAACAATTATACTTAATAGCAGACAGCAGTGTAGGTGTTAGCTGCTACTTGAACAGAGAAGAAATGCATTATTCAAAACTATTTTTCTTAATTGTAAAACATATGAGAAAAAAGAAAAGATGCAATTTATTCTAGAAACGCTGTCGTAAAAAATCTAATATTCAGATCAAAAGACAATTCAAGCATGGTTTACTGGCAAACCTATAAACAACTATATATGTTTGACATTTTCTTCCAAATGTCTGCATTTTAAAGACACTACTGTTACTGTGATGATGTTTTTAATATAAATGCAACATACATTAGTGGACATTATATTAGAAAAAACTTACTCGGAAAGTAACTAAAATATGATGAGATAACTGTAAAATAATACAGTGGATTTCAAAGACTTAGTATGGAAAATGTAAAACATCTTATTTGTAGTATTTTTTTTTTAATGAGCCAAGCTTTGTTTGGGGGCTTTTGTTTGTCTTAATTTTTATTATTTATTTATTTTTGGCTGCATTGGGCCTCAGTTGCGGCACGCGGGATCTTCATTGTTGCATACGGGATCTTTCATTGCAGCACCTGGGCTCTTCCTTGCAGCACACAGGCTTCTCTCTAGTTGTGGCATGTGGGGTTTTCTCTCTCTAGTTGTGGCACATGGGCTCCAGAGTGCATGGGCTCTGTAGTTGTGGCACACAGGCTCTCTAGTTGAGACATGTGGGCCCAGTAGTTGTGGCACGTGGGCTTAGTTGCCCCATGGCAGGTGGGATCTTAGTTCCCCGACCAGGGCTCAAACCTGCGTCCCCTGCATTGGAAGGCTGATTCTTTACCACTGGACCAGGAAAGTCTCTGTGGTATTTTTTTTTTATTACAAGTTGAATTGAAAAACATCTTTAACATATTGAGTTAAATAAAATATATTACAAAATTTAATATTACCTGCTCCTTTTTATTTTTAACGTGTGGTTAACAAAACAAAAGTGAAATTAAAGAGCTAGGTCTAATTATCTTTTAATTGGTCAGAGCTGATAAAGATGGTAGTTTGAAAACCATCATACAGTTTCTTGGGAGATGATTTCATGTACTCTTAAAAAGAATTAAAAGTTTATTTCTTTTCATGACACGGGATTCAGGCCTTGACCATGACAATCAAGAAACTAACAAAGGCATCCAGATGATACTTTAGAGATTCTTACATTAATTATGTTTTTACATTCTATGCCTGTATTGTTTATGTACATTATAGTAACTTTTAACTGAATCAATTAGATACCTACCACTTTCCAGCTCTCTGAGACCTTTAAACTCTCTAAGCCTATGTATTTATCAGTTAAGCACACACAAAAAAAGACTGTTGGTCTTTTATGATTGCTGGTTGAAGGTTTTAAGAATTTAAGTAATAATCAATTTGTATTATATTCAGTTCATGTTAAGAATTATTATTAGATATTATTATTATTATTATTGTTATTAGTAGAAACTTTAGATTTTTTCTGAGCTTATGAATACCTGGAATAGCTGGCAGACTCTATTCATGCCCTTTCTTTTTTTTTTTTTTTTTCCCTACCTATGTTATAAAGGGCACAGCAGGGAAATCACCAGCTAGAGCATGAAGGTAAAGGTATTTTGCATTCATCTTCCCTTCAGGAGGAAATATTGAAATGCCAGTTGCTGTGCTGCCTGATACACTGTGAAATCATTTACTGCCCAATGGGATTAAGAGACCTGGTGATGCATTGCTTTTTCTGAATATAACTTCCCTGAGACAGCTGCTGCAACATAGCCATCTGATTGGGTTTCATGGCTGAGACATATTTTAGAAGCCTACTTTCCTTTTTCCCTATTTCTCAACATGGGCAATTTTATATCCATAAACCAATGACTTGAAGTGTTTTGCTCAGAGCAACTAGTCAAGAGAGCAATGCATTTAGAGTCAGGAGACCTAGTTTCTATTCCAGACTCAGCCACTAACGAAATCTATGACTTTGAGTTATTTAATTTCTCCTGCCCTTAATTTCTTCATGTATACAACAAAGAGCCTGAACTGAATTTTTTAAATACCTCTTTCAAATACAGTTGTCTAAACTTTTCTTATCGTGTTTGAAATGAAAATACTTTGTTATTTTATGATTTTTCTGCTATCTCCCTGATGTTGCCTATTTTGCATCATTGGCATTTATTGATCCATTCAACAAGTATTTGAGGGCCTGCTTTTGATAGTGTTCTAAGTGTTAGGAAAACAATAGTAAACAAAATATATCCTTGTGAACTCTGGTGAGAGAAAAAAACATTAATCCAATATTTATACCTACATCTCCACACAAACATACGATATAATTGTAACAAGTGCCATGGAGGCATAAAATTCAGAGATATGAGAGTAAAAAAAAGTACGTAGCTTTGGGGGGAAGAGAGGATATGTGTGTGTATAAACACATATTATTTATTTTCCTTTTAGAACATTATATATTCTCATTAATGTACTATTTATTCATTCATTAAAATTTTGAGTCTAATTCTTGTTATATCCGAAGTGTTACATACTTCAATTTACAGTAATAAATAAAACCTTTATGGTGCTTACAGTGTAGTTAAAAAGACATAGCAAATAATCAAGAGAGTTTTGCTTCCACTTAAGATGTGGAAAGCAAGAGAATGTGACTTCTATCCTAACAACCAAAAAAGGCATACCATTTACAAAAGCATAACTTTCCTGGAAAGTACAGAATACTTGTCTGCAGACGACCAAGTGACTTAATTTCAAGTGACAAACCTCTCCCAGGAGAAAAGGGACAAATGAACTGTTTCATTTTTCTCAAAGCAGAGAAGATATAGGTGCTTCAATAAAAGGATGAGACGTTGGCTGAAATGATGAATCACTGTGACCGAGCTGGGCTATCCTATCAGTTTAGCATAACTGAGAGCCACAGACATGTGGAGAGCTCTTCCCACAGGCTTCCTCCAGATGCTTAGGAGAAAGATTAAGGAGGGCTGAAGACAAGAGTGAATTCCCTCGGTGGTACAGGCATGCATGAGATGATTTTCAACCACAATGCCTGCCCTGGAACTTCTTCCCATAGGAAGCAAGTCTTTAGCTACTGAAGTGGAGGTGACAGCGAAAAACATCCTCTCAACCCTATGGTCTTTTTGGGAGTGGTAGAGGCAAAATCTGTCTAAGGATAGGAAATTCTCTTCACTGATGCCATAAAGCAGGCAAATATATACAACTTCTAGAGGAAGGATAAAAGTCCTTTGTGCCTAGGAAAGGTCCATGAAAAACCCCTGGACCCAGCACTGATATAAACAGAAGTTTGCTACTATTTAGGGAGGGACAAGGAATTCTCTTTTTCTCCTTCTCTTCTTTCTAAAACCTACCACAGATAGAAATCAATTTCTAGTCATAGAGAGTACTGCCAGAAACCCTGAGAAGGTGCTATCTATTCCCACAGCCTAGTCACATAGACCCTTACTAAAACTGAGGTTGCACCAGAGAAATGCAGTGTGCTGCTGCAGGACAGAGCATGGAAAGAGAAACTACCTCTGTGCACAGCTGTGCAGAGGCAACTGAAAGCAGAAAGTGGAACAGGAACACAGAGAAACCTTCCAGCCACCACAGGGCTAATGCTAAGCACAAGGTAACAATAACGTGTTGCTGGAAGAATCTGAACAAACAGAATGTGAACAGAAGGGATGGGGCCACTTCTAACCTTGGGTGATAAAAACTGACCCGGAATAGTTTTCCATTCTCCTTCTCCTTGTACTGTCTTGAGATTAATATGTACAGTGACTCTGAAAGACACATGGTAAAGATAGCATAGGCATCTTCCCTCACGACAGAAGGGGCTTGGTGTTTTGTCATGTCTCGGAAGAGAAGAACTAACAGATTGGGGACACCAAATGAACTTTATATGAGCTTAAAATAAAATCCTGTTATGATTGTGCCACTACACATTTTTGTCTGTTATCTAGCAACAGTGCTTTCTTCATTATAAAAATGGTACTTTGAAGTAAAACAATTTCCCAGTATAAACATAAATTATATGGCATTGGCCTAGCAATCAGATACAGTATCTGAGAAATTGATATCAGAGCTCAGAAACATGTCAACTCCTTTGACAGTGGCAGTACATCATTTAAGGCTGTTGCCCTTGATATAGTAGACTGACCACATGCCTACTAAGCTGTAGTTCTAGGAAATGTGAAAATTAAAATGATAGTATGCACTGGCCTTTATTTTATGCTTCCGGAATATATTTTATGAAAGAGATAAGTTCAAGAAATAATTATACAGTTTACAAAATGAAATGAAAGCAAACAAAGAGTCCTAACATTTGGAGACTCTCAAAAGTTAGGAAAATTCTGGCTGCTTCTGGACTTATAAGAGTCAGATTTGAGCAACAGATTATCAGGAAAACAAAATCACACAGCCTTGTGCAAAGCTAAGATTAACAGTTTTTCTAAATAGATAAGCCCATTATTTCAGATAACCTCGAGGTGTTCAAAGGTGTTCAGCATTTAAGGGGGGGGGAAGAATTTACGATTAGAATTAGGAAATTATTTTGGATGTGGTTAGGTAGTTGCTGGTACATAAATGGACAGGAAGCAGATAGATCTGAAGCTCAATGTCTTTGAAGAATTCTCTTGTCATTAGATCAAAGCCAATTTTTAAAATGCATTGCTTATTTTAATCTTAAATCAACCCTCCACCTCTAAACTTGAACAAGTAAGAAATGGACTCTAAAAACTGGGCAGCCCCTAAAGAAGGATATACCCTAGCAGCCACTTCATATATGTCTATGGATAATAATGGAAAAGGAAAGGAACAGTCCCACAGGGTGGCATTAGAAAGCCTTGGAGAATAGTGTACTGGTGAGTTATTCACAAAACAGAATTAGGATCCTGTTATGCCAGGGTTGAGAGATTTTCCACATTGGGCCCAGCAGTAATTTATTATTGCTATGATCCAGACTGCTGTGTATTTCTAAATATTTCCTTTTTTCTTTTCTTTTTTTTTTGTAGTGGAAGTTTTAACTGCAATTACCCTGTTTTCACTACACCATTGTATTTTGGGTGTGTGTTGAGGAGGGTGCACGTAGATAAGTTCTCTTTATTATGCATATATTATTCTGTCATAAAGCATAACCTTCAGTTGTAAAGAAAATGACTGTAAATCACCCAGAAACCCTGAACTTCCATTTGGATAATGTATGCTAGGGTTGCATCACTTGAGAAGGTGGTGTGGGAGGGAAGGTAAAACAGATATTCCATGACCAGAAAACCGAACTATAACAAACACTGGCTAGTTGCTATGGTTGCATTGTATTTTTAATGTACTTTTTTAAAACATATTTATTGAAGTATAATTGCTTTACAATGGTGTGTTAGTTTCTGCTGTATAACAAAGTGAATCAGCTATACATATACATATATCCCCATATCTCCTCCCTCTTGCGTCTCCCTCCCACCCTCCCTATCCTACCCCTACCCCTCTAGGTGGTCACAAAGCACCCAGCTGATCTCCCTGTGCTATGCGGCCGCTTCCCACTAGCTATCTGTTTTACATTTGGTAGTGTATATATGTCCACGCCACTCTCTTACTTCGTCCCAGCTTACCCTTCCCCCTCCCCGTGTCCTCAAGTCTTTCTCT
Source organism: Hyperoodon ampullatus (assembly GCF_949752795.1). NCBI lineage: Eukaryota > Metazoa > Chordata > Mammalia > Artiodactyla > Ziphiidae > Hyperoodon > Hyperoodon ampullatus. The sequence goes on from NC_136914.1 coordinate 88,074,477, forward strand.
ACATCTGCGTCTTTATTCCTGTCCTGCCCCTAGGTTCTTCAGAACCATTTTTTTTCTTTAGATTGCACATATATGTGTCAGCATACGGTATTTGTTTTTCTTTCTGACTTACTTCACTCTGTATGACAGACTCTAGGTCCACCCACCTCACTACAAATAACTCAATTTTGTTTCTTTTTTTTGGCTGAGTAATATTCCATTATATATATATATGCCACATCTTCTTTATCTATTCATCTGTCAATGGACACTTAGGTTGCTTCCATGTCCTGGCTGTTGTAAATAGAGCTGCAATGAACAGCTTTTTTTTTGGGGGGGGGGCAGGATATAAGATGTATTTCTCACTTTAGATAATATTCAAAAAGGCTTGAAAGCCAGGGATCTAGACAATTCTCAGTAAGATACCAGGATACTTGTTCTTCTGATTCCCATTTGACAGACTGGGAAAACTAGGCTTTCAAGGAGTGGGTGAGATGGGGCTCCTGGGTCCCCTGGGTGGGGAGCCCTTGCTCTGAGCCCCTCCGAGGGGTCTGCAGGACTGGCTGTAAAGGCGGGACCCCCAGCTTGCAGCTCTGGTGCCTGGTCCTCCTGCTCAGCAAAGCAGGGTTGGCCTGCGTCCCACATCTCAGCTGCCTGGGGACCAGAGGGTGTGGATGTCTGGAGCTTGGAGGAGGTGCTGGGTTCGAGTTCCAGCTCTATTGTCTCCTACCTGGGAGACAGCGGCCTTCAGGGACAGAGGAAAGTGCCTTGAAGGAGATGGCCCTCCTGCCTGCCCACAGCCCCCATGGGAAGCCAGGGCGCAGGCCAAGGCCATGCTCTCCTCCACCTGGACACAGGTCTCCCGCCTATCCAGTGGAGGGCGGATGCCCAGGGCTTGGCCTCAATGGCCCGTAACCCTCTGCACAGGCCGCTGTTCCGACCAGCCATCCAGACACCTGAGCCTGGGGCTGCTGCTCACCTGGCCGACCCTGGTGCTGAGCAGGTGGGGACCACAGGAGCGTGTGATGGGCGGGAAGAGGCAGGACCACCACCTCTCAGGCCTCAGCTTTCTCCCCCGGCCATCCTGTTATTTCTTCCTTTGGCTACGACCAGACTCCAGCCCCTTCTCCGCCCCCAACACCTCTGCCTCCTGGTCCAGCCCCATCCTGGGACTCCTGAATCACAGCCTCCATGCTGGTCTCCCCATGTCCGCCAATGTCCTGGTCATTGTGGTACATGACTCTTTTTGAATTATGGTTTTCTCAGGGTATGTGCCCAGTAGTGGGATTGCTGGGTTGTATGGTAGTTAGTTTTGATTTGCATTTCTCTATTGATTACTGATGTTGAGCATCCTTTCATGTGTTTGTTGACAATCATGTGTTTGTTGGCATTTCTTTGGAGAAATGTCTGTTTAGGTCTTCTGCCCATTGTTGCACTGGGCTTTTTGTTTTTTTATTGATATTGAGCTGCATGAGCTGCTTATAAATTTTGGAGATTAATCCTTTGTCAGTTGCTTCATTTGCAAATATTTTCTCCTATGCTGAGGGTTGTCTTTTCATCTTGTTTATGTTTCCTCTGCTGTGCAAAAGATTTTAAGTTTCATTAGGTCCCATTTGTTTATTTTTGTTTTTATTTCCATTTCTCTAGAAGGTAGGTCAAAAAGGATCTTGCTGTGATTTATGTCATAGAGTGTTCTGCCTATGTTTTCCTCTAAGAGTCTTCTAGCATCTGGCCTTATATTTAGGTCTTTAATCTATTTTGAGTTTATTTTTGTGTATGGTGTTAAGGAGTGTTCTAATTTTATTCTTTTACGTGTAGCTGTCCAGTTTTCCCAGCACCACTTATTGAAGAGGCTGTCTCCTTTCCATTGTATATTCTTGCCTCCTTTATCAAAGATAAGGTGACCACATGTGCGTGGGTTTATCTCTGGGCTTTCTATACTGTTCCATTGATTTTTTAAATGTTAAGTCTACTTGCTTTTTTCCTATTAAGGGACTTTGCTTTGATATTCACAAATGGAATTAATGTGTATTTTTCTGTCTTGTGCAATCTTTATTAGGATTAGGCATCAAATATACTTGTTTAAGAAATAGAATCTGGATGACTTTAGTCTTCTAGGCTACAGAAAGAAGTAAGGTAACCAGGAATCATCTATTCTTTGAGGTTTAATAAATTCCCCTGAAAAACATCTAGCCTAGTGCTTTTTAAAGTGGTTCTTTGTGATAACTTTCTATAATTCTCCTGTGGATATTTGTTTTTATTATCTCTGTATCTCTACTAGTGTCCATTTAATAAATACTAATTAAATTTCTTAGAAAATATTTATTATAATCTAATTTTACATAGCATTTATAAGCTTTTATGCAAATTTATCACATTGTTTTTCAAAATTTTCCTTATCTCTCAATCATTTTCTCATTTATTTCTCCCTCTCATTTCCCTCTTATTATTTTTTGTTTTGTTTTGTTTTTTGTTTTTTTGTTTTTTTGCCGTACGCGGACTTTTCACTGTTGTGGCCTCTCCCGTTGCGGAGCACAGGCTCCGGACACGCAGGCTCAGCGGCCATGGCTCACGGGCCTAGCCGCTCCGCGGCATGTGGGATCTTCCTGGACCAGGGCATGAACCTGTGTCCCCTGCATCGGCAGGCGGACTCTCAACCACTGCGCCACCAGGGAAGCCCCCTCCCTCTTATTTTGTATATTTGTATTTTGTATCTCTTCTTAATTGTCAATGTTTGATTTTTTATTCTGTCAAAGAACTAATTTTTGATTTATTCAATAGTTCTACTACTTTTCTCTTTTAGCTAATTTCTACTTTCGTTTGTATATATCCCACTTTTTTTTTTGTTCTCTATGTTTACACTGGGATGTGTATGTGTTCCAATAGCTTTGTTATGAGATTCTGTTCATTTATAAAATATTTAAGACTACGGGCATCACTTGGAGATATTGTGTATTTGGTTCTAAAACACCACAATGAAGCAAATATTGCAATAAAGCAGGTCAAATGAATTTTTTGGTTTCCCAGTACAAATAAATGTATACACTATACTACAGTCTGTTAAGTGTGCAATAAATAGCATTATGTCTAAAAAACAATGTACAAACCTTTAAAAAATACTTTAGGCTAAAAAATGCTAACAATTCTCTGAGCCTTCAGTAGGTCATAATCTTTTTGCTGGTGGAGGATACTGCCTCAGTGTTGATGGCTGCTGACTGGTCAGGGTGGCAGTTGCTGAAGCCTGGGGAGGCTGTGGCAGTGTCTTAAAATAAGACAACAATGAAGTCTGCCACATCAGTTGACTCTCTTTCACAAACAATTTCCCTGTGGCATGCAATGCCATTTGAGAGTATCTTACTCATAGGACTTCTTTCAAAATCAGAGTCAATCCTCTCAAACCATGCTGCTTTATCAACTATTTTTATGTAATATTCTGAACACTCTGTTATCATTTCACCAATCTTCACAGCAACTTCACCAGGAGCAGATTCCATCTCAAGAAATCACTCTCTTTGCTCATCCAGAAGAAATTCAACTCCTCATCCATTCAAGTTTTCTCATGAGGCTGCAACAATTCAGTCACATCTTCAGGCTCCACTTCTAATTCTAGTTCTCCTGATATTCCCACCAGATACTTCCTCTGCTAAAGTCTTAAACCCTTCAAAGTCACCCAGGAGGGTAGGAATAAACCTCTTCCAAAACCCTGTTAATGTTGACATTTTGACCACTTCTCATGAATTGTGAATATTTGTAACGGCATCTAAACTGGTAAATCCTTTACAGAAGGTTTTGAATTGACTTTGCCCAGATGCATCAGATGAATCACTATCTATGGAAGCTATAGCTTTAAAAAATGTGCCCCTTAAGTAATAAAACTTGACTCCTTGATCGATGGGCTGCAGAATAAATGTTGTGTTAGCAGGCATGAAAACAACATTAATCTCACTGTACATCTCCATCAGAGCTCTTGAGTGACCAGGTGCATTGTTAATGAGCAGTAATATTTTGAAAGAAATCTTTTCCTGAGAAGTAGATCTCAACAGTAGGCTTAAAATATTCAACAAGCCATGTTGTAAGCAGATATGCTATCATCTAGGGCTTTGTTCTTCCATTTACAGTGCACAGGCAGAGTAGATTGAGCATAATTCTTAAGGCCCTGAGGGTTTTCCAAGTGGTAAATGAGCACTGGATTCAACTTAATATCAACTTAATATCAGTTGCCTTAGCCCCTAACAAGAGATTCAGCCTGTACTTTGAAGCTTTGAAGTCAGGCATTGACTTCTCCTCTCTAACTATGAAAGTCCTAGATGGCACCTTCTTTTAATATAAGGCTGTTTTGACTACATTGAAAATCTACTGTTTAGTGGGGCCATCTCCATTAATTATCTCAGCTAGATCTTCTGGATAACTTGCTGCAGCTTCTACATCAGCACTTGCTGTTTCACCTTGCACTTTTATGTTATGGATATGATTTCTTTCCTTAAACCTCATGAACCAGCCTCTGCTAGCTTCAAACTTTCCTTCTGCAGCTTCCTTACCTCTCTCAGCCTTCAAAGTATTGAAGAGAGTTAGGGCCTTACTCTGGATTAGGCTTTGACTTAAGGGAATATTGTACTTTGTTTGATCTTCTATCCAGACCACTAAACCTTCTCCGTATCAGCAAGAGAGCTGTTTCCCTTTCTAATCTGTATGTCCATTGGTGTATCACTAAATTTCCTTTAAGAACTTTTCCTTTGCATTCACAACTTGGCTTTTTGGCACAAGAGGCCTCACTTTCAGCCTCTCTTGGCTTTAGACATACCTTCCTCACTAAGTTTAATCATTTCTAGCTTTTGATTAAAGTGAGAGACATGTGACTCTTCTTTTCACTTGAACACTTCGAGGTCTTTGTAGGGTTATTAATTAGCCTAAGTCAATATTGTTGTATTTTAGGGAATAGAGAGGCCTTAGGAAAAGGAGAGATACAGGGCACTGGCCAGCTGGTGAAGCAGTCACACATTTACTAAGTTCCCTGTTTTATATGGGTGCAGTTTGTGGCACCCCAAAACAATTACAATAGTAACATCAAGAGCGTGGGTCACTGTCCGCCCCGCCTTCTGGAGGGCCTGTGCACCCCGCCACTGCCGGGGTCCCGGAACCCAGGGACGCCTTTCCCGGGAAAGCGCACGGAGAGCCTCGGTCTGGTGCAACGTCACGCCGGCCTCTGCTGCCGCAGGCAAGCGCCACACTGCGCGCCCCTCCCTCCCCTCTGCCTGAGTGAGCCAGAGCCCCTGGATCAGCGGCTCCTTTAAACCCGTCTTGTCTGAGCGAAGAACGGACGCCCTCCGGTGACCTACGTGCAGAGGCGGGGCCAGGTCCAAGGCTGAGACCCGGGAGCTGTGAGAGCAGAGAAGAGACAGGGAACTCTCTCTGTGCAGCCACGGAGGCAGCGGATTAAAGCTCCACGGTCCGCTTGATGTGCCCTGCATCTGTGGAGTGCATGAATGGACAGCGAATCATCCCAAATTGAGGAAGTGGACTTCGAGGACAAGATTTAAGACTTTCCCCCCTTTTCCTCTTTTTACAACGAATTATCCCAAATTAAGGAGGTGGACCTAGAGAGCAAGATTTCAGACTTCTCGCCCTTTTCCTCTTTTTACAACGAATTATCCCAAATTGAGGAGGTGGACTTGGAGAGCAAGATTTTTGATTTTTCCCCCTGCTCTCTTTTTGTGAATGTGTATGTGTATTCTTCTGTGTAAGATTCTCTCTGTATAGCTTTGCTTCCACCATATGTCCCAGGGTTCTGTCTGGTTTTTTTTCAATAATTAATTTTGAATTTTAATAACGCTACTATATTTCATACTTTAATCTATTTTACTTTACCTGCTCTTTTTTTCCTACCTTCCCTTCCTCCCTCCCATCCTCCGCCCCTCCTTTCCTTCTTTCTCTCTTTCTTTCCTTCCTCCCTCCCTGCCTTCTGCCTTTCACTCTTTTTCTTTCCTTCCTCCCTCCCTCCCTCCATCCTGTCTTTCTTTCCTTCCTCCCTCCCTCCCACCCTTCTTCCTTTCACTTTATTTTTCTTTCTTTCCTCCCTCCCTCCCACCTGTCTTTCTTTCTTTCTTTCTTTCCTTCCTTCCCCCCTTCTTCCATTCACTCTTCCTTTTTCTTTCATTCCTCCCTCCCTCCCTGCTTTCTTTCCATCCTTCCTCCCTCCCTCCTTTCTTTCTTTCTTCCTTCCTTCCTTCCCTTCTTCCTTTCTTTCTCTCTCTCTTTCTTTCTTCTACTAATTCTTTCTTTCTACCTTATCTCCCTTTTATTCTGAGCCGGGTAGATGAAAGGCTCTTGGTGCTGCAGCCAGGAGTCAGTGCTGTGCCTCTGAAGTGGGAGAGCCAACTTCAGGACACGGGTCCACAAAAGACCTCCCAGCTCCACATAATATCAAGCGGCGAAAATCTCCCAGAGATCTCCATCTCAACACCAGCACCCAGCTTCAGTCAACGACCAGCAAGCTACAGTGCTGGTCACCCTATGCCAAGCAACTAGCAAGGCAGGAACCCAACCCCACCCATTAACAGAGAGGCTGCCTAAAAACATAATAAGGCCACAGGCACCCCAAAACACACCACCAGACGTGGACCTGTCCACCAGAAAGACAAGATCGAGCCTCAACCACCAGAACACAGGCACTAGTCCCACCCACCAGGAAGCCTACACAACCTACTGAAACAACGTTAGCCACTGGGGACAGACACCAAAAACAATGGGAACTACGAATCTGCAGCCTGCAAAAAGGAGACCCCAAACACAGTAACATAAGCAAAATGAGAAGACAGAAAAACACACAGCAGGTGAAGGAGTAAGATAAAAACCTACCAGACCTAACAAATGAAGAGGTAATAGGCAGTCTACCTGAAAAAGAATTCAGAATAATGATAGTAAAGATGATCCAAGATTCTATTTCCAAGATCCAAAGTCTTGGAAATAGAATAGACAAAATGCAAGAAACAGTTAACAAGGACCTAGAAGAACTAAAGATGAATCAAGCATCAATTAAAAAAACAATAAATGAAATGAAAAATACTCTAGATGGGATCAATAGCAGAATAACTGAGGCAGAAGAACGGATAAGTGAGGTGGAAGATAAGATAGTGGAAATAACTGAGGCAGCGCAAAATAAAGAAAAAGGAATGAAAAGAACAGAGGACAGTCTCAGAGACCTCTGGGACAACATTAAACACACCAACATTCGAATTATAGGGGTTCCAGAAGAAGAAGAGAAAAAGAAAGGGACTGAGAAAATATTTGAAGAGATTATAGTTGAAAACTTCCCTAATATGGGAAAGGAAACAGTTAATCAAGTCCAGGAGGCACAGAGAGTCCCATACAGAATAAATCCAAGGAGAAATACGCCAAGACACATATTAATCAAACTGTCAAAAATTAAACACAAAGAAATCATATTAAAAGCAGCAGGGGAAAAACAACAAATAACACACAAGGGAATCCCCATCAGGTTAACAGCTGATCTCTCAGCAGAAACTCTACAAGCCAGAAGGGAGTGGCAGGACATAGTTAAAGTGATGAAGGAGAAAAACCTGCAACCAAGATTACTCTACCCAGCAAGGATCTCATTCAGATTTGATGGAGAATTTAAAACCTTTACAGACAAGCAAAATCTGAGAGAGTTCAGCTCCACCAAACAAGCTTTACAACAAGTGCTAAAGGAATTTCTCTAGGCAAGAAACACAACAGAAGGAATATATCTACAATAATGAACCCAAAGCAATTAAGGAAATGGGAATAGGAACATACATATCAATAATTACCTTAAATGTAAATGGACTAAATGCTCCCACCAAAAGACACAGATTGGCTGAATGGATACAAAAACAAGACCCATATATATGCTGTCTACAAGAGACCCACTTCAGACCTAGAGACACATACAGATTGAAAGTAAGGGGATGGAAAAAGATATTCCATGCAAATGGAAATCAAAAGAAAGCTGGAGTAGCAATTCTTATATCAGAAAAAATAGACTGTAAAATAAAGACTATTAGAAGAGACAAAGAAGGACACTACATAATGATAAAGGGATCGATCCAAGAAGAAGATATAACAATTGTAAATATTTATGCACCCAACATAGGAGCACCTCAATACATAAGGCAAATACTAACAGCCATAAAAGGGGAAATCGACAGTAACACAATCATACTACGGGACTTTAACACCCCACTTTCACCAATGGACAGATCATCCAAAATGAAAATAAACAAGGAAACACAAGCTTTAAATGATACATTAAACCAGATGGATTTAATTGATATTTATAGGACATTCCATCCAAAAACAACAGAATACCATTTTTCTCAAGTGCTCATGGAACATTCTCCAGGATAGATCACATCTTGGGTCAGAAATCAAGCCTTGGTAAATTTAAGAAAATTGAGGTTGTATCAAGTATCTTTTCCGACCACAATGCTATGAGACTAGACATCAATTATAGGAAAAGATCTGTAAAAAATACAAAGACATGGAGGCTAAACAATACACTACTCAATAACGAAGTGATCACTGAAGAAATCAAAGAGGAAATTTAAAAATACCTAGAAACAAATGACAATGGAGACACGACGACCCAAAACCCATGGGACACAGCAAAAGCAGTTTTAAGGGGGAAGTTTATAGCAATACAATCCCACCTTAGGAAACAGAAAACATCTCGAGTAAACAACCTGACCCTGCACCTAAAGCAATTAGAGAAAGAAGAACAAAAAACTCCCAAAGCTAGCAGAAGGAAAGAAATCAAAAAGATCAGATCAGAAATAAATGAAAAAGAAATGAAGGAAATGATAGCAAAGATCAATCAAACTAAAAGCTGGTTCTTTGAGAAGATAAACAAAATTGACAAACCATTAGCCAGACTCATCAAGAAAAGAAGGGAGAAGACTCAAGTCAATAGAATTAGAAATGAAAAAGGAGAAGTAACAACTGACAGTGCAGAAATACAAAAGATCATGAGAGATTACTACAAGCAACTCTATGCCAATAAAATGGACAACCTGGAAGAAATGGACAAATTCTTAGAAATACACAACATGCCAAGACTGAATCAGGAAGAAATAGAAAATAGGAATAGACCAATCACAAGCACTGAAATTGAAACTGTGATTAAAAATCTTCCAACAAACAAAAGCCCAGGACCAGATGGCTTCACAGGCAAATTCTATCAAACATTTAGAGAAGAGGTAACACCCATCCTTCTCAAACTCTTCCAAACAATTTCAGAGGAAGGAACACTCCCAAACTCATTCTACGAGGCCACCATCACCCTGATACCAAAACCAGGCAAGGATGTCACAAAGAAAGAAAACTACAAGCCAATATCACTGATGAACATAGATGCAAAAATCCTCAACAAAATACTAGCAAACAGAATCCAACAGCACATTAAAAGGATCATACACCATGATCAAGTGGGGTTTATTCCAGGAATGCAAGGATTCTTCAATATACGCAAATCAATCAATGTGATACACCATATTAACAAGTTGAAGGAGAAAAACCATATGATCATCTCAATAGATGCAGAGAAAGCTTTCGACAAAATTCAACACCCATTTATGATAAAAACCCTGCAGAAATTAGGCATAGAGGGAACTCTCCTCAACATAATAAAGGCCATATATGACAAACCCACAGCCAACATTGTCCTCAATGGTGAAAAACTGAAACCATTTCCACTAAGATCAGGAACAAGACAAGGCTGCCCACTCTCACCACTCTTATTCCACCTAGTTTTGGAAGTTTTAGCCACAGCAATGAGAGAAGAAAAGGAAATAAAAGGAATCCAAATTGGAAAAGAAGAAGTAAAGCTGACACTGTTTGCAGATGACATGATACTATACATACAGAAGCCTAAAGATGCTACCAGAAAACTACTAGAGATAATCAATGAATTTGGTAAAGTAGAGGGATACAAAATTTATGCACAGAAATCTCAGGCATTCCTGTACACTAATGATGAAAAATCTGAAAATGAAATCAAGAAAACACTCCCATTTACCATTGCAACAAAAAGAATAAAATATCTAGGAATAAACCTACCTAAGGAGACAAAAGACCTGTATGCAGAAAATTATAAGACACTGATGAAAGAAATTAAAGAGGATACAAATAGATGGAGAGATATACCATGCTCCTGGATTGGAAGAATCAGTATTGTGAAAATGACTCTACTACCCAAAGCAATCTACAGATTCAATGCAATCCCTATCAAACTACCACTGGCATTTTTCACAGAACTAGAACAAAAAATTTCAAAATTTGTTTGGAAAAACAAAAGACCCCGAATAGCCAAAGCAATCTTGAGAACGAAAAACAGAGCTGGAGGAATCAGGCTCCCTGACTTCAGACTATACTACAAAGCTACAGTAATCAAGACAGTGTGGTACGGGCACAAAAACAGAAAGATAGATCAATGGAACAGGATAGAAAGCCCAGAGATAAACACACGCACATATGGTCAACTTATCTTTGATAAAGAAGGCAGGAATGTACAGTGGAGAAAGGACAGCCTCATCAATAAGTGGTGCTGGGAAAACTGGACAGGGACATGTAAAAGTATGAGATTAGATCATTCCCTAACACCATACACAAAAGTAAGCTCAAAATGGATTAAAGACCTAAATGTAAGGCCAGAAACTATCAAACTCTTAGAGGAAAACATAGGCAGAACACTCTATGACATAAATCACAGCAAGATCCTTTTGGACCCACCTCCTAGAGAAATGGAAATAAAAACAAAGATAAATAAATGGGACCTAATGAAACTTCAAAGCTTTTGCACAGCAAAGGAAACCATAAACAAGACCAAAAGACAACCCTCAGAATGGGAGAAAATATTTGCAAATGAAGCAACTGACAAAGGATTAATCTCCAAAATTTATAAGCAGCTCATGCAGCTCAATAGCAAAAAAACAAACAACCCAATCCAAAAATGGGCAGAAGACTTAAATAGGCATTTCTCCAAAGAAGATATACAGACTGCCAACAAACACATGAAAGAATGCTCAACATCATTAATCATTAGAGAAATGCAAATTAAAACTACAATGAGATATCATCTCACACCACTCAGAATGGCCATCATCAAGACATCTAGAAACAGTAAATGCTGGAGAGGGTGTGGAGAAAAGGGAACACTCTTGCACTGCTGGTGGGAATGTGAATTGGTACAGCCACTATGGAGAACAGTATGGAGGTTCCTTAAAAAACTACAAATAGAACTACCATATGACCCAGCAATCCCACTACTAGGCATATACCCTGAGGAAACCATAATTCAAAAAGAGACGTATACCAAAATGTTCATTGCAGCTCTATTCACAATAGCCCGGAGCTGGAAACAACCTAAGTGTCCATCATCGGATGAATGGATAAAGAAGATGTGGCACATATATACAATGGAATATTACTCAGCCATAAAAAGAAATGAAACTGAGCTATTTGTAATGAGGTGGATAGACCTAGAGTCTGTCATACTTAGTGAAGTAAGTCAGAAAGAGAAAGACAAATACCGTATGCTAACACATATATATGGAATTTAAAAAAAAATGTCATGAAGAACCTAGGGGTAAAACGGGAATAAAGACACAGACCTACTTGAGAATGGACTTGAGGATATGGAGAGGGGGAAGGGTAAGCTGTGGCAAAGCGAAAGAGAGGCATGGACATATATACACTACCAAATGTAAGGTAGATAGATAGTGGGAAGCAGCCGCAGAGCACAGGGAGATCATCTCGGTGCTTTGTGACCGCCTGGAGGGGTGGGATGGGGAGGGTGGGAGGGAGGGAGATGCATGAGGGAAGGGATGTTGGAACAGATGTATATGTATGACTGATTCACTTTGTTATAAAGCAGAAACTAATAAAAAAATAAAACAATAGTAACATCAAAGATCAACAAATATAATACTATGAAAAGTTTGAAATACTGTGAGAATTACTAAAATGTGACATAGAGACAGGAAATGAGCAAATGCTGCTGGAAAAACAGCACCGACAGCCTTGTTTGAGGCACAGTTACCACAAACCTTCAATTTGTAAAAAATGAAATATCTGTGAAGTGTAATAGAACGAAGCACAATAAAACAATGTATATCTGTACATACTAGAATTTTCCTGTGCTTCTAATACTTGGATTATTAGCAAATTTTTTATATGATTTCTTTGACTACTTACTATTAGAAAGAATATGCTATTTTTCTTGTCTCTTTCAGTTCACCCAAATTTTCCACTGTATTTTTATCAAATATATAATATTTACATGCTATTCTGAAATGTTGTCCCTACTTTTATAAGTATTCAGTTAATACATTCAATGCTGAAATTCAGCTGCACTGCCAGAATTTAATAGGATGAATCTTGTCCTTACTCAATTCTTTAGAAAAGATTTTTAGAAATAGTATTCCATGAGTCTTGTGTATTTACTTACTTGTTTACTACAGCTCAAGTATATATGTATTAGATTCTTTTAATTTTTTAAATTTTAGTAAAATATACAAAACATAAAATTTGCTATTTTAACTATTTTTAGGTATACATTTCAGTGGCCTTAAATATATTTATATTGTTTTTAAAAAGTCACTACACTCCAACTCCAGACTTTTTTCATTTTCCTAAATGAAATTCCATACACATTAAACAATAACTCCCCAGCCCTGGAATCTACCATTGTAATTTCTGTCTCTATGAATCTGAGTTCTCTAGGTAACTCATGTAAGTGTAATCATACACAATTTGTTCTTTCATGACTGGCTTATTTTTCATATCTAAAAAGACCATATGTGTCTAGCATAAAACAGAATTTCCTCCAATTTTGATGGTAGATAATATTCTACAATGTGTATATGCTTCATCTTAGTTATTAATTTGTCAATCTGCACTCGGATTGCTTCCTTATTTAGGCTATTGTGAATAATGCTGCTGTGAACATGCATATACAAATATATTTGAGTCCCTATTTTTAGTTACCTTTGTTATATACCCAGAAGGGGAATTGCTGTATTATGCAGTAATTCTATGTTTTTTTGAAGAACCACCATACTGACTTCCAGAGCAGTTACTCCATTTTACATTCCCACCAGCAATGTAGAAGGGTTCCAATTCCTCCATGGCACCACCAACGCTTGTTATTTTCTGTTTGTTTCTTTGTTTTCATAATAGCCATCTTAATGGTTGTGAGATGGTGTGTCATTCTGGTTTCAGTTTGCATTTCCCTAATAATTAGACACATTGAGCATCTTTCATGTGCTTATTAATCATTTATATAACTTAACTTTGAGGAATGTCTACTGAAGACCTTTACCAATTTTGTAAATGGGTTCTTTGGGATTTTGTTTTGATCTTGTATAGTTTTAGGAGTCCCTTTTATATTCTGGATATTAATTCCTTTTCAGATACATGGTTTGCAAACATTTTCTCCCAATTCATGGGTTATTCACTCTGTTGATAGCACCCTCTGATGCACAAAAGTTTTTAATTTTCATGAAGTCAAATTTATCTTTTTTTTTTTAATTATTGTTGTCTATGTTTTTGGTGTCATATCCAAGAAATTACTGCCAAACCCAATGTCATGAAGCTTCCCCCTTATGTTTTCTCCTAATAGTTATATAGTTTAGCTTTTACATTTAGGTTTTGATCCATTTTGAGTTATTTTTTGTATATGGTTTAAGGTAAAAATCCACCTTCATTCTTTTGCAGGTGGGTATCCAGTTTTCTCAACACAATTTGTTTAAAAGAGTGTCCTTTCCCTGTTGAATAGTATGGGCACCCTTGCCAAAAATCATTTATTTGGTCATATATGCAAAGGTTTATTTCTGGGTTCTTCATTCTACTTCAGTGGTCCATATGTCTGCATTTATGCCATATTACACTGTTTTAATTATTGTAGTTTAGTATTAAATTTTGAAATCAGGAAGCATGAGACTTCCTAATTTGTTTTTATTTTTCAAGATTATTATGCTATTTGGAGTCTACTGAGATTCCATGTAAATTTTAAGATGAAGTTTTCTACATCTGCAAAAACATCACTAGGATTCTGATAAGGATTTCATTAAATCTCTAAATCGCTTTGGGTAGTACTGACATAATATTAAGTCTTCCAAGCCATGAACCTGTGATATCTTTCCATTTATTCATTTCTTCTTTAATTTCTTTCACCAAAATTTGGTTTGTTACAGTATACAAAGGCTTTCACCTCCTTGGTTAATTTTATTCTGAAATATTTTATTTTTTTATGCTCTTATAAATAAAATTGCTTTTCTATTTTCCTTTTGTGATTGTCCTTTGACAGTGTATAAAATTGCAAATGATTCTTGCAACTTTGCTGGATTAATTTATTAGACCTAGCAGGGTTTTTTTGTGTATATGGAATCTTTAGGGTTTTTTAAATATAAAATGTCTGTGAACAGAGATAATTTTACTTCTTTGTTTCCAATTTGGACATATATATATATATATATATATATATTTTTTTTAACTTCACTGCTCTGGTTAGGACTTCCAGTTATATGTTTACTACAAGTGGTCATAGCAGGCATCCTTGTCTTTCTCCTGATCTTTGAGGAAACGCTCCCAATCTTTCACCATAAAGTATGATATTAATTTGGGTTTTTCACACGACTTTTATTATGTTGAGGTAGTTTTCTTCTTTTCCTAGTTTGCTGAACATTTTTATCCCAAAAAGGTGCTGAATCTTGGCAAAAGCTTTTTCCACATAAGTCGAGCTGATTTTAGGGTTTTTTGTTTTCTTTGTTCTGTTAATGTGGTATATTACATGACTGATTTTCATATGTTGAACCATTCTTGCATTCCAGGAATAAATACTACTTGGTCATGTTAAATTCTCTTTGCTGGTATTTTGTCGAGAATTTGTATTTCAACATTCATCAGAGGTATTGGCCTATAATTTTCCTTTCTTGTAATATCTTTGTCCGGCTTTGGTATCAGAGTAATGCTGGCCTCATAAAATGGCTTTCGAAGTGTTACATCTTCTTCAATTTTTTGGAAGACTTTGAAAAGGACTGGTATTAAGTCTTAAAGTGTATGGTAGCATTCACCAGTGAAGGCAACAAGTACTGGGCGTTTCTTTGTTAGGAAAATTTTGATGACTGATTCAATCTTCTTATTTGTTACAGGTCTATTCAAGTTTTCAATTTCTATATGGTTCAGTCTTAGTAGGTCATTTCTTGGAATTTGTCTTTTTCATCTAGGTTATACCATCTGTTGGCATACAACTGTTCATAGCACTCTCTTATAGTCCTTTTTATTTCTACAAAATCAGTAGTAGTTTCCCCTCTTTCATTTCGGAATTTTGTTATTTGCGTCTTCTTATAGTTTGTCAATTTTGTTGATCTTTTTGTAGAATCAAATATTGGTTTCATTGATTTTCTCTGCTGTTTTTCTATCCTCTTTTTTATTGATCTCTGTTTTATATTTTATTATTTCTTCCCCTTGGCTAAGTTTTAGTTTGTTCTTTTCATAGTTATTTTGGATATAAATTTATGTTGTTGATCTGATTTTTTTTAATGGAAGCATTTATAGCTATAAGTATCCCTCTTTGTTTTCATTGCATCCCATAAGGTTTTGTATGTTTTATTTTCCTTTTCATTTATCTCAGGATATTTTCTTAATTTATCTTGTTATTACTTCTTTGACCCATTGATTGTTTAAATCTATGTATTTTTAATTTCCACATATTTGTGCATTTTCCAGTTTTCCACACATTTCAGTTTATTTCTAGTTGCACTCCACTGATATCAGAAAAGATATTTTGATTTCAATCTTTTATAAGTTATTAATATTTATTTAGTGACACAACATTTGGTCTATCCTGGACACTGTGTATTGTTCTGTTGTTGCATGGAGTGTTCTATAAATGTCTGTTATGTCCAATTATTCCATAATGTTGTTCAAGTCTTCTATTTCCTTACTGATCTTTTGTCCAGTTGTTCTATCTACTATTAAAACTAGGGTACTGAAGTCTACTTCTATTACTGTAGAACTATACACTTCTCCCTTCAATTCTCATAATGTTTTCTTCACAAATTTAGGAGTTCTGATATTTGCTGCATATATATTTTTAATTTTTATATCTCCTTGATGGACTGACCCTTTTATATAACTGATCCTTTTATATACAAGGTCCCTTTATATCTCTTAAAACAATTTTTTATTTAAAGTTTATTTTTTTCTGAAAATAATATAGTCACCCTAATCTCATTTGGTTACTATTTGCATGAAATATCTTTCTCCATCCTTTCACCTTCCACATATGCATGGCTTAGAGATAAAGTGAGTATCTTCATTTCACAGAGGGGGATCAAGATGTAAGAGGACAAGGAGCTCACCTTCTTCCACAAATACACAAAATCCATCTACATGTGGAACAAATCTCATAGAAAATGAATTGGAAACTGGCAGAATAATTCCTATAAACCCAAAGCTGTAGGAAAGATCTCCATGTAGCTGGGTAAGATGGGTAAGAAGAGGCATTTGATAGGCACCTGAACCCCTGGGAGAAAACTGAAAGGCAGAGAAGGTCCACATGAGTGGACCTTCACCTGGCAAGCAAGCAGGTTGAGCAACATTCTGACATCCTGGTCCTAGGGTCCTGCATGGAACAGACCAGTCCACTTACCTTCAGGGATAACTGCTAGGACAGATAAAAGGGCTGGAGAAGCCTAGACGCTACTTGTGAGGAGTGTGCACATGCTGACTTGACAACAATCAGGGCAGAGAGAGCCTTGCAATGGTGACTGCCTCCTCACTACACTTCTCAACACAAATGCAGCTAACACCATGGCCCTGGTCACTACACAACATAGCCTGGTGCAAAATCTGGGCCAACCAAGCACTGAGAAAAAACTCAGTCTAGCTGTGCAGGGACAGACTGTGGGGACCTGGAGTGTGATCCTAGTGTAGTCGTGGCGGACACTGTCAGTGTGCATGTGGGGGGGCGCCACAGGAGTGCAAGGCTGTGAAGTGCTGAATATTGTGCAGACAGACCCTAGGAGAGGACTCTGGGAGAGGACTCGATCTAGCTCATAGAGACAGCCCAGGAGGCCCGGGAGGTGATCTAGGCAGGGCAACAGCAGCCATTGTCAGTGCATTCAGGAGTACACAGCGACTCCTCTCCCAGTGAGTGTACATCAGATCTGGCACTACACATTCCACATTAGCACTAGATCTGGGGCAGACAGGTCCTGGGGGAAGACTGCCAGAGAAGCAGCCCAAATTTCTGGTGGCAGTGCAGCTACCTCAATTCCTGTAGCCACAATGCTCCTACTCCCAGGCCCAGCCTCCTCCACAATACAGCCTTGCACTAGATCTGGGACTAACAAAACAGAGAAAGAGATGTGAACTTGGGATTCTTCTGGGTGGAACCACAGATGCCTACACAGGCAGCACATAGGTCCTCTGTGACTGCACAGGCCTCACTTGCTTCTGCAATCATCTCCTTGGGGCCAGGGTATGCACTCAAGGGCAAGGGAGCCTGATTGAACCTGACCCTCAGGGGTTCTATTCCAACAACTGGGGAGCAGACTACACCCTTAACAGGGCAGCAGCAGTCATGGAGCAGAGAGGAAGCCTCACCTCACACCTGGCACAAGATTCAGATATTCCAACAACAACAACCACATGTCCTATCAAGGAGATAATGGCCAGAACACCCTGAGGAAAGACCCGGCTTGTATCCTACAAAAACCAGCCCTCACGCCAAAACCACTGGACACACACAGTCTACACAGGGATGCGCCCACATAAAATATCCCTTCAAGACCACAAGAGATAACTGCTCCTCCTAAATATATAATAACAGAAAAGGGTAAGTAAAATGAAAAAGCAGAGGAAGTATTCCCAATTAAAAGAACAAAAGAAATCCCCTGAAAGAACAAATAATGAAACAGAGCTCACCAGTCTACTAGACCCTGAGTTAGGAAAGGTGGTAGTAAACATGTTAATTGAATTAAGAAAACTCATCAATAAAACCACAAATCACTGTAACAAGGACTTTGAAACTATAAAGATGAACCAATCAAAAATAGACAATTTAATTGCCAAGATAAAAACCAATCTAGAAGCAATGAATAGCTGACTAAATGACACAGAAGAATAAATAAGTGATCTGGAAGATAGAATAGTGGAAATCACTCAATCATAACAGCAGACAGAGAGATAAATTTAAAAAAATAATAAAGTAACATATGAAATCTATGCAATAATACAAAACATGCCAACCTATGCATAATAGGGGTTCCAGAAGGAGAAGAGAAAGAGAAGGGGATCAAAAATGTATTTGAAGAAATTATGGCTGAAAACTTCCCAAACCTAAAGAAGGAAACAGATATCCAGGTACAGAAAGCACAAATCAAACAAGATGAACCCAATACATACCACCAAGGTATATCATAATCAAAATGGTAAAAGTTAAAAAACAGAATTTTAATGGCAGCAAAAGAAACAGTCAGCTACAAGTAAACCCCCATAAGGCTATCAGCATTTATCTGCAGAAACTTTGAAGGCCAGAAGGGAGTGGTATGATGTATTCAAAGTCCTGGAAGGGAAAAACTTGCAACCTAGGATACTCTACCCATCAAGATTATCATTTAGAATAGGAAAGATAAAGCATTTCTCAGGGAAGCAAAAACTAAAAGAATTCAGCAATACTAAACCCGCCCGCAAAACAAGATTGAAGAGTCTTCTCTAGGTAGAAAAGACATAAAAATCTATGAGAAAGGGAAAATCGTAATAGGAAAGGCAAATATGTAAAAGAATTGAAGATCACATAAATAAGACCGTATAAAGATTTCTGAAAAACCAAAAAATTATAAAAATGATTATAACCACAATAAACAGTAAGGGGGTAACCATGAAGATGTAAAACAGGACATCAAGATCACAAAATGCAGAGGAGGGGAGTATAAAAATGTAGATGTTTTAGAATGTGTTGAACTTGAATGAATACCAATTTAAAGCAAGTAGATATAGTTACGGGTTAACATACTTGAAAACCAGGGTAATGACAATTCAAAAACCTAAAGCAGATCCACAAAAACCAAAAAGAAACTCAAGTATACTACAAAAGAAAATCATCAAATTACAAGAGGAAAAACAAAAAGAAGAAATGAACAAAGAAGAACTAAAATATCAACTGCAAAACAAGGAATAAAATAGCAATAAATATATACCTATACTTACTTTAAATGTCAATGGACTAAATGCTCTGATCAAAAGACATAGAGCAATAGACTGGATTAAAAAAAAGAGAGAGAGAAAAAAGAGAAAACAAGACCTTTCAATATACCACTTACAACAGACACTTGTCAGGGTGAAACTAACTAGTGTCAGACAGGAGACACTAGCCAGGATGAAAGACACACACAAACCAAAAGTGAGGAGATGGAAAAAGATATTTCATGCAAACAAAAATGAAAGCAGGGGTAGCAATACTTATATCAGACAAATTGACTTTAAAACAAAGGCCATAAGGAAACACAAAGAAGGGTGTTATACGCCGCCCCTCTGGGGAGCCTGCGCAGCCCACCACTGCCAGGGTCCTGTGACACAGGGACAACTTCCCCGGGAGGACACACGGCACGTCTCAGGATGGGGCAAAGTCATGCTGGCCTCTGCTGCCACAGGCTGACCCCGCACTACGTGCCCCTCCCTCCCCCCGGCCTGAGTGAGCCAGAGCCCCCGAATCAACTGCTCCTTTAACCCTGTCCTGTCCGAGCAAAGAACAGATGCCCTCAGGCAACCAACATGCAGAGGCGGAGCCAAATCCATAGCTGAACAACGCGAGCTGTGCGAATAAGGAAGAAAAAGGGAAATTTCTCCCAGCAGCCTCAGGAGCAGTGGATTAAATCTCCACAATCAACTTGATATACCCTGCATCAGTGGAATACCTAAATAGACAACGAATCATCCCAAATTGAGGAGGTGGACTTTAACAGCAAGATATATTATTTTTTCCCCTTTTCCTCTTTTTGTGAGTGTTTATGTGTATGCTTCTGTGTGAGATTTTATCTGTATAGCTTTGCTTTCACCATTTGTCCTACGGTTCTCTCCATCCATTTTTGTTTGTTTCTTTGTTTGTTTTTACTTAAAAATTTTTTTTCTTAATAATAATTTTTTATTTTAATAACTATTTTATCTTACTTTATTTTATTTTATTTTATCCTCCTCCTTCCTTCCTTCCTTCCCTCCTTCCTTCGATCCTTCCTTTCCAATTTTTCTCCCTTTTATTCGGAGCCGTGTGGATGAAAGGCTCTTGGTGCTGCAGCCAGGAGTCAGTGCTGTGCTGCTGACGTGGGAGAGCCAATTTCAGGACACTGGTCCACAAAAGACTTCCCAGCTCCACGTAATATCAAACGGTGAAAATCTCCCAGAGATCTCCATCTCAACACCAAGACCCAGCTTCACTCCACGACAAGCAAGATACAGTGCTGGACACCCTCTGCCAAACAACTAGCAAGACAGGAACAAAACCCCACCCATTAGCAGAGAGGCTGCCTAAAATCATAATAAGGACACAGACACCCCAAAAAACACCACCAGACATGGACCTACCCACCCGAAAGACAAGATTCAGCCTCACCCACCAGAACACAGGCACTAGTCCCCTCCACCAGGAAGCCTACACAACCCACTGAACCAACCTTAGCCACTGGGGGCAGACACAAAAACCAAAGGGAACTAAGAACCTGCAGCCTGCAAAAAGGAGACCACGAACACAGTAAGATAAGCAAAATGAGAAGACAGGAAAACACACAGCAGATGAAGGAGCAAGATAAAAACCCAAAAGACCTAACAAATGAAGAGGAAATAGGCAGTCTACCTCAAAAAGAATTCAGGATAATGAGAGTAAAGATGATCCAAAATAGTGGAAATAGAATAGATAAAATGCAATAAACATTTAACAAGGACCTAGAAGAACTAAAGAGGAAACAAGCAACGATGAACAACACAATAAATGAAATTAAAAATACTCTAGAAGGGATCAATAGCAGAATAACTGAGGGAGAAGAACGGATAAGTGAACTGGAAGATAAAATAGTGGAAATATCTACTGCAGAGTAGAATAAAGAAAAAATCATTTAAAGAACTGAGGACAGTCTCAGAGACCTCTAGGACAACATTAAACAAAACAACATTCGAATTACAGGGGTCCCAGAAGAAGAAGAGGAAAAGAAAGGGACTGAGAAAATATTTGAAGAGATTATAGTTGAAAACTTCCCTAATATGGAAAAGGAAATACTTAATCAAGTCCAGGAAGCACAGAGAGTCCCATACAGAAGGAATCCAAGGAGAGGCACACCAAGACACATATTAATCAAACTATCAAAAATTAAATACAAAGAAAACATATTAAAAGCAGCAAGGGAAAAACAACAAATAACACACAAGGGAATCCCCATAAGGTTAACAGCTGATCTTTCAGCAGAAACTCTGCAAGACAGAAGGGAGTGGCAGGATATATTTAAAGTGATGAAGGAGAAAAACCTACAACCAACATTACTCTACCCAGCAAGGATCTCATTCAAATTCAATTTGGATCAAATTCAGATTTGATGGAGAAATTAAAACCTTTACAGACAAGGAGAAGCTGAGAGAGTTCAGCACCACTAAACCAACTTTACAACAAATGCTAAAGGAACTTCTCTAGGCAAGAAACACAAGAAGGAGGAAAAGACCTGCAATAACAAACCCAAAGCAATTAAGAAAATGGGAATAGTAACACATATTGATAATTACGTTAAATGTAAATGGATTAAATGCTCCCACCAAAAGAGACAGACTGGCTGAAAGGATACAAAAACAAGACCCATATATATGCTGTCTACAAGAGACCCACTTCAGACCTAGAGACACATACAGACTGAAAGTGAGGAGATGGAAAAAGATATTCCATGCAAATGGAAATCAAAAGAAAGCTGGAGTAGCAATTCTCATATCAGACAAAATAGACTTTAAAATAAAGACTATTACAAGACACAAAGAAGGATACTACATAATGATCAAGGGATTGATCCAAGAAGAAGATATAACAATTGTAAATATTTATGCACCCAACACAGGAGAAGCTCAATATATAAGGCAAATGCTAACAGCCATAAAAGGGGATATCAACAGTAACACATTCATATTAGGGGATTTTAACACCCCACTTCACCAAAGGACAGATCATCCAAAATGCAAATAAATAAGGAAACACAAGCTTTAAATGATACATTAAACAAGATAGACTTAATTGATATTTATAGGATATTCCATCCAAAAACCACAGAATACACATTTTTCTCAAGTGCTCATGGAATATTCTCCAGGATCTATCATATATTGGGTCACAAATCAAGCCTTGGTAAATTTAAGAAAATTGAAGTTGTATCAAGTATCTTTTCCAACAACAATGCTATGAGACTAGATATCAATTACAGGAAAAGATATGTAAAAAATACAAAAACATGGAGGCTAAAAAATACACTACTTAATAACGAAGTGATCACTGAAGAAATCAAAGAGGAAATCAAAAAATACCTAGACACAAATGACAATGGAGACACGACGACCCAAAACCTATGGGATGAAGCAAAAGCAGTACTAAGAGGGAAGTTTATAGCAATGCAATCCTACCTTAAGAAACAGGAAACATCTCGAATAAACAACCTAAACTTGCACCTAAAGCAATTAGAGAAAGAAGAACAAAAAACAGCCAAAGTTAGCAGAAGGAAAGAAATCAGAAAAATCAGATCAGAAATAAATGAAAAAGAAATGAAGGAAATGATAGCAAAGATCAATAAAACTAAAAGCTGGTTCTTTGAGAGATAAACAAAATTGATAACCCATTAGCCAGACAAATCAAGAAAAAAAGGGAGAAGACTCACATCAATAGAACTAGAAATGAAAAAGGAGAAGTAACTGACACTGCAGAAATACAAAAGATCATGAGAGGGCTTCCCTGGTGGCGCAGTGGTAGAGAGTCCGCCTGCCGATGCAGGGGATACGGGTTTGTGCCCTGGTCCGGGAAGATCCCACATGCTGCAGAGCGGCTGGGCCCGTGTGCCATGGCGGCTGAGCCTGCATGTCTGAAGCCTGTGCTCCACAAAGGGAGAGGCCACAGCAGTGAGAGGCCCATGTAATGCAAAAAAATACAAAAAAAAAAAAGATCATGAGAGATTACTACAAGCAAATATATGCCAATAAAATGGACAACCTGGAAGAAATGGACAAATTCTTAGAAATGCACAACACGCCAAGACTGAATCAGGAAGAAATAGAAAATATGAACAGACCAAACACAAGCACTGAAATTGAAACTGTGATTAAAAATCTTCCAACAAACAAAAGCCCAGGACCAGATTGCTTCACAGGCGAATTCTATCAAACATTTAGAGAAGAGCTAACACCTATCCTTCTCAAACTCTTCCAAAATATAGTAGAGGGAGGAACACTCCCAAAATCATTCTACGAGGCCACCATCACCCTGATACCAAAACCAGACAAAGATGTCACAAAGAAAGAAAATTATAGGCCAATATCACTGATGAACATAGATGCAAAATTCCTCAACAAAATACTAGCAAACAGAATCCAACAGCACATTAAAAGGATCATACACCATGATCAAGTGCGGTTTATTCGAGGAATGTAAGGATTCTTCAATATACACAAATCAATCAACGTGATACACCATATTAACAAATTGGAGGAGAAAAAACATTTGATCATCTCAATAAATGCAAAGAAATCTTTTGACAAAATTCAACACTATTTATGATAAAAAACCCTGCAGAAAGTAGTCATAGAAGGAACTTTCCTCAACATAATAAAGGCCATATATGACAAACCCACAACCAACATCATCTTCAATGGTGAAAAACTGAAACCATTTCCACTAAGATCAGGAACAAGACAAGGTTGCCCACTCTCACCACTTTTATTCAACATAGTTTTGGAAGTTTTAGCCACAGCAATCAGAGAAGAAAAGGAAATAAAAGGAATCCAAATTGGAAAAGAAGAAGTAAAGCTGTCACTGTTTGCAGATGACATGATACTATACATAGAGAATCCTAAAGATGCTACCAGAAAACTACTAGAGCTAAGCAATGAATTTGGTAAAGTAGCAGGATACAAAATTAATGCACAGAAATCTCTGGCATTCCTATACACTAATGATGAAAAATCTGAAAGTGAAATTAAGAAATCACTCCCATTTACCACTGCAACAAAAAGAATAAAATATCTAGGAATAAACCTACCTAAGGAGACAAAAGACCTGTATGCAGAAAATTATAAGACACTGATGAAAGAAATTAAAGAGGATACAAATAGATGGAGAGATATACCATGTTCTTGGATTGGAAGAATCAACACTGTGAAAATGACTCTACTGCCCAAAGCAATCTACAGATTCAATGCAATCCCTATCAAACTACCACTGGCATTTTTCACAGAACTGGAACAAAAAATTTCACAATTTGCATGGAAACACAAAAGACCCCGAATAGCCAAAGCAATCTTGAGAACGAAAAATGGAGCTGGAGGAATCAGGCTCCCTGACTTCAGACTATACTACAAAGCTACAGTAATCAAGAGAGTATGGTACGGGCACAAAAACAGAAATACAGATCAATGGAACAAGATACAAAGCCTAGAGATAAACCCACGCACATATGGTCAGCTTATCTTTGATAAAGGAGGCAGGAATGTACAGTGGAGAAAGGACAGCCTGTTCAATAAGTGGTGCTGGGAAAACTGGATAGATACATGTAAAAGTATGAGATTAGATCTTTTCCTAACACCATACACAAAAATAAGCTCAAAATGGATTAAAGACCTAAATGTGAGGCCAGAAAAGTATCGAACTCTTAGAGGAAAACACAGGCAGAACACTCTATGACATAAATCACAGCAAGATCCTTTTTGACCCACCTCATAGTGAAATGGAAATAAAAATAAACAAATGGGACCTAATGAAACTTAAAAGCTTTTGCACAGCAAAGAAAACCATAAACAAGACCAAAGACAATCCTCAGAATGGGAGAAAATATTTGCAAATGAAGCAACTGACAAAGGATTAATCTCCAAACTTTACAAGCAGCTCATGCAGCTCAGTAACAAAAAAACAAACAACCCAATTCAAAAATGGGCAGAAGACCTAAACAGACATTTCTCCAAAGAACATATACAGATTGCCAACAAACACATGAAAGAATGCTCAACATCATTAATAATTAGAGAAATGCAAATCAAAACTACAATGATATATCATCTCACACTGGTCAGAGTGGCCATCATCAAAAAATCTAGGAACAATAAATGCTGGAGAGGGTGTGGAGAAAAGGGAACACTCTTGCACTGCTGGTGGGAATGTGAATTGGTACAGCCACTATGGAGAGCAGTATGGAGGTTCCTTAAAAATCTACATATAGAACTATCATAGGACCCAGCAATTCCAGTACGGGGCATATACCCTGAGAAAACCATAATTCAAAAAGAGTCATGTATCAAAATGTTCATTGCAGCTCTACTTATAATAGCCAGGAGATGGAAGCAACCTAAGTGTCCATCATCGGATGAATGGATAAAGAAGATGTGGAACATATATACAATGGAATATTACTCAGCCATAAAAGGAAACGAAATTGAGTTATTTGTAGTGAGGTGGATGGACCTAGAGTCTGTCCTACAGAGTGAAGTAAGTCAGAAAGAGAAAGACAAATACCGTATGCTAACACATATATATGGAATCTAAGGGGGAAAAAAATGTCTTGAAGAATCTAAGGGTAAGACGGGAATAAAGACACAGACCTACTAGAGAATGGACTTGAGGACGTGCAGAGGGGGAAGGGTAAACTGTGACAAAGTGAGAGAGTGGCATGGACATATATACACTACCAAACATAAAATAGATAGCTAGTGGGAAGCAGCCGCATAGCACAGGGAGATCAGCTCGGTGCTTTGTGACCACCTAGAGGGGTGGGAGGGAGGGAGACGCAAGAGTGAAGAGATATGGGAACATATGTATATGTATAAGTGATTTACTTTGTTATAAAGCAGAAACTAACACACCATTTTAAAGCAATTATACTCCAATAAAGATGTTAAAAAAAAAGAATGGTGTTATATAATGATAAAGGAATCAATACAAGAAAAGGATATTACAGTCGGTAACATAATATACGTCCAGTATAGGAGCACATAAGTATATAAAACAAATACTAACAGACATAGATGGAGAAATTGACAATAATACAATAATAGTAGGAGACTTTAACACCCCACTGACATAAATGGACAACACTGCTTCATTAGCACTTGGTTTGCATGTTGCTACACACATCATACTTCTTTCCTTTCCTTTGTAAGTGATTAGTCATTTTATCTGAAAGATTAGAGATTTCTGTTATCTTTATTTTTAATCTATTTGTTACATACCTTTATGTCAAGATTCATCATTCTGAGTCAATTTAACAAGATTTAAGTGAACCCTTTCAAAATGTTGATTCAGGCCATCTTTGAATTCCAGAGATTTTTCTTTGATTATAATGCTGAACATTAGTTTAGTTTTATTCTTGTGATTTTTTTCTTCAGACATTCCCATGATACTTATGATGTGTCTTTGTTCCCTATATTCCAAAACTATGGCTATCTCTCATGTTTTTCTCTCTTATTTTATTTCATTCTAGTTCTCTTCTTTGTTTTTACTCCCTTCTTCAAGTTCCCTTACTACACTTTCAAATTATTCTCCCTTAAGAATTTTTAAATTCAGTCTTTGTTTCTGTCTTTTCCTTTGATTTCTTTCCTCAGTTCAGTCAATCTAATTTCAAGTTTTGTGTGTGTGTGTATTTTATAGCTTTATTAAGAAATAATCCACATACCACAAAATTCACAAATGTAAAGTGTGTAATTCAGTGGTTTTTAGGATATTCACAGAATTCTGCAAACATCACCATAATATAAATTCAGACCATTTTTACCATTTCAACACCCCCAAAAATGTCCATTAGCAGTTACTTCCCAACCATCTCTCCAGCCCTAGATAACCATTAGTCTACTTCCTGTTTCTAAAAATTTGCCTATTCTGGACATTTCACATAAATGGAAACAAAAGATATGTTGTCTTTTGTGATTGGCTTCTTTCGCTTAGTGCACTGTTTTCAAGGTTAATTCATGTTTCCTGTTTTTTACCTTATTTATGAACCATTTATACTCTGAATTGTTGACTTTGATTCAGTGTTCTTTCATTTTTGTCATTGTTTATTTAATGTTATTTAATTTATATTAGAGTTGTGTTATAATTTTCTTCTGCTTCATAACTGTTTTTGGTGTGTGTTTTCATCTGCTCAAAGGTTTTGACAGTCACCTTCCTTCTCCTTATAGTAGATCTGAAGTGGATGCTATGTGACTTTTTCTGTATACTTTTAAAGTACCTTTTATTGTTCTTAAACATTAATTATAGTCAATTATATGTAGATGAGGCTGAATGGTTTGGTTTGCTAAGATTCTTAGTTCAAGCTTACCATATTTGGATAGCACAGTGAAGCTTCTTTACTAATTGCTGTCTTTTTCCTGTATGTGTGTTGGGGGTATGGGAAATGTAGAATCTCTTCTGATGCTGTGATATTCTTTTGTTTCTGAAGGTTCCATATTTTTCACTGCTTTCCCTGTCTCCCCTTTATCTCTTTACTACCAAGCTTCCAATAATCCCTCCTCTTCATGTAACCTCTATCATCCACCAAAGTGATGCTTTTCTACTTTTTTTTTTAACTCTGATTGCACATATGTTCCAGTCTTTCCTTTTGGTTCCCTAATAGTCATTGTTCTGATCCACAGGCACTGACCACGTTCCAATATTTCTGTCACTCAGTGTCAGACTTTCTCCTTCAAGGATAATGCTATCTGTGTCTCCTACCATAAAGATTCTCAATCTATTTGCTCAATCTATTTCACACATAATCTTCCTGTTTCTCTAATTAGAAAACGGTTACAGAGTAGGCTACATTGATTTTGGATGTTTTCCCCCATATGCAGATTGGAGTTTTTAGGAGACTGTGTCTCCTAATTGTGTTCTAGGCATGGATTATAGCTGGCTTTATTTATGTGGAGGTTATGTGGAAAAACTTTATATTTAGGAACCAATCATTATGCTAGCCAATATTTTACTTAAAATAGGATATTTCCCCTCATTTGTTTTGCAAATCTATTAGATTCATTGTGGAAAATATACTAAATGATGTTACAAACCACAGTTTTATCTAGTTCCTCATGTCATTGCCCTAGTATTTGATTGATTTTACTTTCTTAAGCAAGAAACACTGTAAATTTGAGTTAAGTTTTTGAGGTAGAGATTACTAGTGCTCATCATTATATCTATGTTTCCTTTCCTTGTACAAAAGAGACTGAAGTTCAATATTTCTTTTAATTAGGAAGTACTGACTTGTCATTAAAATGTGAGAGGGAGAAATGTGTCATTTCTAGGCTAAGACAGAAAATAAGTCATTAGAGAGTTCTATTCTCTTGCTCCTCCTCTGCCAAGAAAATAATGGATAAGGCTTTACCTCAAAAGAGTGGAGCCATAAGATGGAAATTATTTAAACTTCCGTTGAGCTTCCACGTGGAAGACATATTTTGCTAAGAAACACCCCAAACTGCACAGAAATTATTATAGAATGAGCAAAGAATACACTTTTGTCTAGCCACTGAGATTTAGCAGAAAAATCGGTACTACAGCATAGGTCTAGCCTATTCTGATATATATAGTTTAGAGGGTGAAACAATCTCCTCAGAACAAGAATAGGTATATAGGCTTCTATGTTTCACAGAAAAACAAAAACAAACTTTAACAGCATAACTCAAAAAATCATTAAACTGGTAAAGTTCTTTAGTGAAAAAATTAAAGGAAAGTCCACATACATAATGCAATTAGCAAACTGAAAGCTTTTATCCTTCTGGAAGTCACATTTTTTATATAGAAAGTTTCAAATAAACTGATATACTATTTAAAGTAGAAGTCTGCTATTTAATTAGTATCTTAAAAGAATGAACAGCCGGCAACATTTGTGAGCAATATTTTACAAGACCTTTGCAAATCTCCAAATTTGTGAAAATCACTAATATATTTAAACCCCCTCACAAAATATTATATTTTAGCAAACATTTAAATTAAGCTTCAAACTGCAAGGTAGGAAATTTAGTTTGATTTTAATTGAATTGATTTGATATTGAATTAATTTGTTTTTTCTTGTAAAATAAACAATATTCTATAATTTAATGTATGATTATTATAGAAATACAATTATGAGCTGAATTGGCAAACCTATAACTTGGTAAATAATTGTGATTGCTGCTGTATCCTATGTGTTTATGTGTTCACTAAAAACAGCATGAATGTATATTTAGAAACAGAGTTTCTTCCATTTTTGAATGGTTTAATTCTAAGTGAAATTTGTTCTGCCTATGGCTCATCTCTTTGTGTTGAACTCTGCCTTAGTAGGGAATACTTTCTCAGTTATGTATTCAACTGATGCCTCCTTTCCTACTATCTTCACATTATGCAAATTAAAATGGCTCTCAAAATTCTTGAACCAATCTTTGCTCATAAATTTGGTTTCTTCAAATGCTGTGCTGGTACCTTCATCACCTGTGGTTACATGGAAACTTTTTTTTTTTTACAGGCTTCTGGTTTCTTCCTAAATTATATTTGCATCCAGAATCACGTGTTTCCTGTGCACATCTTCATACTACGCAATAATTATCTTT
Source organism: Hyperoodon ampullatus (assembly GCF_949752795.1). Lineage (NCBI taxonomy): Eukaryota > Metazoa > Chordata > Mammalia > Artiodactyla > Ziphiidae > Hyperoodon > Hyperoodon ampullatus. The sequence continues at coordinate 88,104,267 of NC_136914.1, forward strand.
TTAACTCTCATAAAGTATTCTCTTTTAAGCTATGAACAACCATGCACAGGCTAGAACATTTATGAAAGATTTTCTCTGTATTTCTGTATAGAGCATGTAGAGCTTTCTGAGTCACAAACCAAATTTATAAAAACCATCTATGTTCTAGTTAAGAAGCTTTGCTTTCAGTTCCATTTTCATATCTTGCAAGGAGAGCTATCTTGCTTTTCTAGGTAATTCTCAGAAATACGTATTATTATTTATTAGTTTTTACTTTTATCTAGCCAGGGTACTAGATATGGAATGAATAACCGAATAAGCAACACTGTGATGAAACACAGACGTGTGCAGATTTACTCATTAGTTAAGTGAAACAAGCCTATAATAGAGTCTCAGGTGTTCTACCAAAATTTACAAATATATAAATATCACATTACAAATATACAAGGGCACTTAAACACACATACATCCTAGAATTCCTTAGACTCTGCTCGATACTAAAACAGTTGTTTATAATGTCCTTGAATACCAAGAATGTAGTGTATTTGGATTCAACATATTCTTTTAATACAGGCTGGGTAGATTTCAAACTATTCTCATCCCTCTAGCAGAGAGGGGTAAGCAAGCAGGCACTTGTTTCTGTTCCCTAAATCTGAGTCACACCAACAAAAGCTGGGCTCTTTTACCTATTTTACATATTTGTTTTACATAAAGAAGAAGATATACAATAATTACTTAAATATGGAACCCATTTGATTGAAACAGCAAAGGTACTATTAGTTTTTAATTCATTTTGGTTCTATATTATTAAATATTAATTTAAAAAGATCTTCCTACCCCAAAATCTGATCACCAATGAGACAGTCATAGAACTCATAATTAGTTGAAGAATAGCCTTTTCAAATATTTTTCAAGATTGTTTTATGCCCCAAATCAGGACTAGCAATATCTTTAAGTTTCTTAAAATGGAAATTAAATATGTCAAAGTTTCTAACCATATATTTTATTCTAAGGTCCTTTATTTTGAAGATTAATATAGAGTAGGTTTGAAACTGTTCTTTTGCAGTCAAACGTTTTCAAACAGATTTAATTAGGCTATTTTTTTGTCCAGTGTCAGCAAATACGCGCCAAGGAATCAACTCAAACCTTCCTGGTGAGGATTCTAAATTTTTCCTCTTGTGCAGGGTAGTCAATGAGCTGAGCAACCAAGCATCTATTGTACCATATCTCTTCAAAATTTAATATGCTAACAATCCCATTACCCATGTACTATAATAAGAACATCTGTCAAAGTGCATGAGTATATGAACTAATGGATTCCTGAGTATTTCTGTCATTCAGTTGAAGACTTGTCCTGAGATTTGGGGGTCAATTATTGGCAATATAATATTCAGTCAGATATAGGTTACAAATTTGTTTCTTGGCAAAGTCATTCTCTAGTCTAGACAATGGTCCTCAAATATAAACTTGTATTAGAATTATGTCGGAACCTTTATAAATATTTAGATGTTTCCCTGATTTACTGTGGTTTTTATTCAGCAGTTTGGGAGCTGTTTCACAATATTTGACAAGTTCTCTCAAATGATTAGTTTGAATATAAACATTTGAGAACCTTTGCTCTGAACAAAATGTTAACTATATGAGCTCCATATCAGGAGTCAGAAGAAACAGAATCAGCATAACTAGTCACTTCAAGTTTTGTTACCATGTGTGTATCTTAGATCCTTTTTTATCTTTTTTTCCCCATGGGCCAGAGTCTGGCAGTTTGATCAGTAAGCAGTTTCTGGTCACTTGCTTCCTCCCACCCTCAGTTAAGAAGCTTGAGTAGGGTCCAAAATATTCATATATTACAAATTCCCCAGGTGAATCCTTATGATTCAAGTCTTCCAATGTTGAGGACAGGGTAATTTTTATTTATTCATTGAGTATTCTGACTTATCATTCTTAATATTTCCCTTGATTTCTCAAGGCATATAATTTAAAAAATCGTGTTAAGGGTCACATAAATTAAAAGGGTATATCCTTTCTCCGATTTACAAGGGCTCCTTATCCCAGTGAAGATAGTAAAAGGGAAGGGAAATAGATACACTTTCATGCACCACCTGCTTCACATATTTAATCCTCCACATAATCTAGTCTTTATTAACCATGGTTTGCATTTGAGGAGACAGATCTCCCAAGAGTATGAGTAATTTGACCACGTTTATAAAGTCAATAAATGGCAGAAATGGGATACTAATTGAGATCTTACTGTTGCCAAGTCCCAAGAACTATTTATTACACTATGCTGCCCTCCCAAAATATGGTGATAATAGTGAAAAAATGAAAACTTCTTATGTAATGCTAGACTGGATTCATCATTTGACTATTCTCTTGGTAAAACTCATGCTGTAAATATCTGGAACTTTTTAAAATACCAACATTAAAATCTGCAGCTATTTTATTTTTAAACTATATCCTCACTTTTGGATTCCATGTCCTAAAAAATGTATTATTTTATTATTATGTTCCCAATTTCTTAGTATATTGAAATAAGAATTTTAATATTTTAGCAAAATGCAGGGTTAGCAGTAATTCAGGAAATTCTTGAGAGATGAATTTCAAGGGACAGAATGAAATAAATCTGTAAAGGATTTTTCTAGAACATTTAGAAGAAAACCTACTAGCTTTTATCATACATAAGATCACTCTCATGCTCATCCTTCCTCTATCAGATAGGCCTATTCAATGTAACATAATACAAATGTATCAAATTATAAAATACTTATGCTATAGTTTGATATAAAACTTGGATTGCCTTGATAAAGCACATCTTGACATTGTGTTTAATACTAAAGTTCATCTAGAACCTAGTGCTACGTTTGAGTACATCATTTAAGATATCTCTAAAGGCACATTTTAGAGGGTTCTTCTTTAAGGAAATGTTTCTATATCAGAAATGTTCACACTGTGTGTAAGTCTGCTCAAACCAATACTTTCCATTTGCTTGCAATCCACATTAGACTAATGTAACCTATGCAGTCTTATGGCAGCAATTAGACCTTGAAGTCCATAAATCATTTGCTTCATTTTTCCTAAGAGGAAGAGCTTTCATTCCCATTTCTTTTCCTTTCTTACTTTCTATTCTATTCTCCTTATCTCATTTGCTTTTCATATTTCTGTCCTTTTTCCCAAAGAACTATACTTAAGCAGAACATTATGCTACATTGGCAACATACAGGAATCTCTATCAGCAGACACAAAATGTACACTAGCTCTTGTCAGCTCTAATCACAATGACACTGTCAAGTGCAGTGAAGTTACAATAATTTAGTTTAGAGCAGTTCAATTATAAATCCTGACAGTGGTATGAATATTGGTTTACAGAAGAAGTCTCTAAGTAGATACTCTGTCATATAAGGGAGAAATCTTTAAAAATTAAAGCTAATGATAACTTTAATGAAAGAAACTCCCTGGATACACTCTTTAACCATATAAATTCAATTTAGATTAAATGTGAAAGTTTAGAATTTTTTTATTTTAGGTTAAAGTACTCTAGACTCTTTGTGATTATTGCTACATTTATGCCTGGTTTGGTTTCCAAACTAACTGCATCACGACTAATTATTGTAATAATTCTTATAATGCATTTTATCACTATAATCAAATACTAGGCTCAATAAACAGGCAAAAAAAAGAATCATATAGTATGTTGAAAAATTAATGGCTAATATTTTGCAATTAATAGATTGTTTTAAATATATTTTATATTAATGTTTAGCTTTTTTAATATACAATTTAAAGTAACATATTCTTTTAGATTAACTATTGAATATAAATAGGATTCATTCTAACAAAATATAATGTATAGGAATATAATTTAAATTTTTGTTAAATTGGGGACAGATATTAACTTTTAGAGAAATAAGAGGTCCTAGGTTCTATTACAGATTACAGTACTCTCCTCTCTAGTAGAGATTTTGGGAAAGCCATCATATATTATTTTCTTCTAAATTCTACAGCAATAAAATGAGGTATATTAAACCTTCTTAAGCAAAGTTCTATAATTTAAATTATAAGCAGTTTGGAAAAAAAACAGTTTTACAATGCAAATAAATCAGCCTGAATAGCTAATTTTGTTCAGCTATCTTTTACTATTTCATTTTAACCTTTTGTTTACATAGGCAAGCACAGTTTTTGTTTCTTTTTCATCTAAAGAGTGTCCATTATTGGCATAGATTTGGAACAAATCAACTGTGTGAGAAAAAGTGGAACAGAAGGAGAGACACATAAGAGCCAAAATTTGCTATGCCTATTTTTTTTCCCTCTAGAACCTGGAATATAAGCATTGGCTTTTCCATGGGATAAAAGGGGCAAAATACTTAAGACCATAATAAATACATTGTAACTTCCGACTGTTGCCTCTTATATTACAGATGTCTAATATACCATGTTCTCTCTGCTTTTGCTTATAATACCCAGTAGGGCTGTGCTCCTTTCCGGAGGCTCTAGGGAGGAATCTGACCCCAGGCTCATTCAACTGGCAGGATTCATTTTCTTTCACTTGTAGTAGGAACCCATTTCCTTGCTGCCTGTCAGCAAAGGGCTGGTCTTTGCTCCTAGAGGCCACACACCTTCCTTCTCATGTTTCCATATATCCCCACTTCCTCCAACAATGGCAGGTGGAATCTCTCTCATGCTTCATATATCTCCCCTTCATGTGTACCCTTCTGATGGATTCCCCAAATAAAAGGGAAAGTATTGCCTTATTTTTTTCTTACCAATATTTAGTATTTTCAGTGTACAGTGCTTGCATCTATTTTGCTACATTTTTTAAATTTTCTATTTAAGATAACCATTTTCCCACAACAACTATAAATTCGACATGCTCTGCTGTTTTAAGCCACCACGTTTGTGGTGATTTTTTACAGATGCCTCAGGAGATTAATACATCATACATATAAAATTCTAGAGGAAGCAAAACTAATCTATAGTCACAGCAGATATCTGAATCAGGGATAAGGGAAGGGTTGCCTGAAAAGTGACATACAGGGACTTTTTGGGGAGATGGAAAATGTTATGTATCTTGACTGTGGTTATGGTTACATCAGTATGTATATTTGTCATAACTCATAGAACTACACAATTAAAATACTGTTAATTATACTTTAATAAATTAGAAATATGATTCACCAATTCATTGATCATTTAATCTTATAGGCAAATCATCACACTGCCTCTAGGCAATGTGGGTAGGACAAAATGCACAGAGGTGAAAGTAAGGTTTATCCTTTCACTATGGTCAAGTCCTATAAAGATATCATGGTCTCACTCTATTTATGCCTGAATGTACAATATATCTCAAAGAGGTGCATAATCTGGGAAGCAGTGAGATAGCAACCCTTGGTCTCAGAGGTGTTCTTTGTTGGCTCCATAGTGGTTTGCTACCTTTATTTTGCCTTACCATTGCTGAAATTTGATTATAAGTCACCCCAGCTTCTGAACAAATGAAAAGTCACAAACAATAATGAAACAATTTTCTTTGTTTTGGGTAACAGAAGATAGTCAGAGAAAGTCAGTGGAGCAATAATCACTGCCAGCCTGTATTATTTTGTTTTAATAAAGTTTCTGAGCATAGCTGAGGAATCAATTTACTACTCTAAAAATTTTGCAAGGGAGAGTGAACAACTGATTCTATCAAAATTTGAGGAAAATTTATTAACTCCTGAGTGGGTGAAATGTCAGGATATTTGCTTATCTCTAAATCAGGAGGACTTTGAGTTACTGTGATTAACTTTAACATGTGGGAGGGAACTCTTACACTGGATTGTGGAGGATATAAAAATAGCACAAAGACATAGATAAAATTGTTCATGAAGCACTGTCAGAATGAAGAGGAGATCAGAGCAGGCAACGAGGAAATACTAATTAGCAAACATGCCTCTTGCTTTACTTTAAGCATCTCTCCCCACTACCTCTCCCTTCACCTATCTTGATTCTGTTACTCTTGTGACTCTAAACATTACATTTTGGCATAACTGGAAAAATATCCACCCATTTATATAATTTTATAAGTTAAAGCAACTACATCATTGACCAGAATTATGAGAGGGAAGTCCCATCGTTTACCTTACAGAATTTGAAAACTGCTTCATGGTGTAACTTCTGCTAATGATAACATGAAGACCTTTGTCCTAAACTTTTAGTATCTAGAGTTCAGACTTGGGCATGTGGTCATATTCACAGGCATTTTAACCTCTTGGCCCTAATATGTGTTTTCACTTTATTTTATAATGTACATATGCAATGTTGGGAGAAAAAAGGCAAAGGATCAGATTTAGAGTGTAACCGGAAAATCTGACCAATTGGCTGCCAGCTTTATTTTGGAGGAATGCACTTTCCAGAGTAAATGATATATAATAAAAGAATACAAATGACTATATGTTAGCTTAGTGAAGACACTGAGGCAGGTGGATTCCAGCAGAGGGAAAAGCATATTCAGATGTCATGTGAAATAACATAGAATAAAAATGCAGACCTATTAGAAAATGGACTTGAGGATACGGGGAGGGGGAAGGGTAAGCTGGGACAAAGTGAGACAGTGGCATGGAAATATATACACTACCAAACGTAAAATAGATTAGCTAGTGGGAAGCAGCCGCACAGCACAGGGAGATCAGCTCGATGCTTTGTGACCACCTAGAGGAGTGGGATAGGGAGGGTGGGAGGGAGGGAGATGCAAGAGGGAAGATACGGGGACATATGTATATGTATAACTGATTCACTTTGTTATAAAGCAGAAACTAACACACCATTGTAAAGCAATTATATTCCAATAAAGATGTTAAAAATAAATAAATAATTAATAAGTTAAAAAAATAGTACTTTTAAAGAACACAAAAAAAATTCAATATTACTGAAGAATAGAGCTTTGGATGAAGAGTTTTTGAAAGATGTAGCTGGAGAGATATAAGAACAAGAAAATAAACCAGAGAAAAGGATTGTGATTTGACTTATACTAAGAGTAATGAAGGACTCATGGGTTTTCATCAAGGCAATGGAATGTTCAGATCTTCCTGTACTGGAGAAACTGAGAAACTTTCAATCTTGGGACCTAGGGTAGACTCCTTCACATCTACTATTACTGAGTACAGGAAGTAGCAGAAGTAGATTGAGAGAGATCAAAGCTCCCATGACTGTCAGAGGTTATATGTGAAGTTTGAGGCCAAATCCCTGAAGGGGTAGGCTGAAGTCTATAAGGCTAGAGAGTTAGACTATGGAAACTTAGTATTATGAACTCTGAAAATTCAATATCCTTTTTCCTTATAATGAAAGCTTCTTTTTTTTTTTCTTTCAGAAAAACTTACCTCTCATGCCTACAGAGATGAACCTAAAACCCAGACTGCCCAATCAGAGTATTCATAATGATTAGATCAGAGGCAGACATATAAATTAAGCAAAAGCAGTTATTTGAGGCAATTAAGATGCATACTGAGGGAGATTAGCTCTCATTATTTTTTAATTGTCAGCTAAAAGAGCATTATAAGTCTAAAAGTTTTATTAGCAATTTCTGCCATAATATGGAGAGAAATTAATTGATTTTGTTTAAGTTACTTTGAGATTTAGTGCTGTCACCACTGCAAATATCCTAACTGATATGTGTATTAATATATCCTACCTGATATGTGTAATAGAAAAACAAATTTACTTGGCATCAGAATGTAATAACATTTTAATGAATTATAAAACTATCTATAATTTCATTAAATATATGTAATATGGTATAACTCAGGACAACGTAAATTTACAATAGAAAAAATAATAATCAGAGCATACTAACTATAAGCAAAGTAATTAAAATCATATACTGAGTATGCATTATGTGCTGAAATGTAGAAATGAGATGAACTAATACATTTTAACAATTTAAGGTCACACCCTAATGGTATATATAAATATTTAAAACACATGCAAAATCCATGAAATTTATTGTTCTGTGTTTATTTAAGAACCTTCACTTGCATCTTTGTATTGAAGTCCTGTTTTAGCATTAGGTCAAAAATATTTTGTCCTGAAGCAGAACAACCTTTAAAAAATGTTATTTGCATTCCATACAAGATTACTGCAGGGGCCTTAGGATTTTTTTGAGTCTTCTGTGAAGACTGCTTTGAAGGCCAAAGTGCATATCACTGTATTCCAGGCGACATATCTTGCTCTCACTCACAGATTAAACATTATATGCCAACTCCGTAATGATGCATGCAGTGAATACACCTGAATAGTTCACTAATTGTTTGGTTAGAAGAAGCACTTTGGGAGATGTATGTTATGGTATCAACATTATCTATTTTTTCTATTTCCCAAGAGAGTAAAATAAGAATATTATCTTCAGAGTCGCCACCGCTGCCATCATGGGCTCCAGAGGTGGACATGGGCCACTGCTACAAGACCAGTGAGCAGGCGCCAAGTGCTGCCCCTGCTGTCCCAGAGTGCACGGACAGCAAGCAGCTGCCCATATGAGACCCATGAGCAGGATCCACACCCTGCCCCCACCATACCAGAAGTACACAAGGGCCACTGCACCTGCACACCCCCATATCAAGGGAATAACAGCCAGCACACGCTGAGGAGGCAGCAAGCATCCAAACTAAAAGCAGCCCCTCAATTCCAGAAAAGATGGTGAATTAGAAGGATTTGAGTTCACCTCCCCTCACGAAAACACCAAAATCACAACTAACTGCTGAACAACCATCAACAAAAAAGACTGGAACCTACCAAAAAAAGATATTTTACATTTAAAAGACAAAGAAGAAGCCACAAGACTGTAGGAGGGGCACTTTGAGATAATCAAATTCCATCCCCACCATGTGGGCAACCCACAAACTGGAAAATAATTATATCACAGAGGTTCTCCCCCAAGAGTGAGAGTCCTGAGCCCCATGTCAGGTTCCCCAGCCTGAGGATCTGGCATTGGGAGGAGGAAACACCAGAGCATTTGGCTTTGAAGGCCAGTGGGGCTTGAGCGCAGGAGCTCCACAGGACTAGGGGAAACAGAAACTCCACTCTTGAAGGGCACACACAAGGTTACACATACAGTGGGGCCTAGCACACTAACTCTATATTGTGAAAATGACTATACTACCCAAGGCAATCTACAGATTCAACACAATCCCAATCAAATTGCCAATGGCATTTTTCACAGAACTAGAACAAAAAATTTTTTAATTTGTATGGAAACACAATTAGCCAAAGCAAACCTCAGAAAGAAAAATGGAGCTGCAGGTATCAGGCTCCCTGACTTCAGACTATACCACAAAGGTACAGTAATAAAAATCAGTATGGTACTGGCACAAAAACAGAAATATCTATCAGTGGAACAGGATAGAAAGCCCAAAAATAAACTCACGCACCTATGTTCAATTGATCTATGACAAAGGAGGCAAGAATATATAATGGAGAAGACAAATTCTTTAATAAGTGGTGTTGGGAAAACTCGACAGCTACATGTAAAAGAATGAAATTAGAACATTCTCTAACACCATACACAAAAATAAACTCAAAATGGATTAAAGATCTAAATGTAAGGCTGGACACTATAAAACTCTTTGAGGAAAACATAGGCAGAACACTCTTTGATATAAATCACAGCAAGATCTTTTTTGATCCACCTCCTCGAGTAATGAAAATAAAAACAAAAATAAACAAATGGGACCTAACTAAACTTAAAAGCTTTTGCACAGCAAAGGGAACCATAAATAAAACAAAAAGATAACCCACAGAATGGGAGAAAATATTTGCAAATGAAGCGACTGACAAGGGATTAATCTCCAAAATATACAAACAGCTCATGCAGCTCAATATCAAAGAACAAATAACCCAATCAAAAACTGGGCAGAAGATCTAAATAGACATTTCTCCAAAGAAGATATACAGATGGCCAAAAAGCACATGAAAAGATGCTCAATATCATTAATTATCAGAGAAATGCAAATTAAAGCTACAATGAGGTATCATCTCACACAGGTCAGAATGGCCATCATCAAAAAGTCTACAAACAATACATGCTGGAGAAGGTGTGGAGAAAAGGGAACCCTCCTACACTGTTGGTGGGAATGTAAATTGGTACAACCACTATGGAGAACGGTATGGAGGTTCCTTAAAAAGCTAAAAATAGAGCTACCATATGATTCAGCAATCCCACTCCTGGGCATATATCCAGAGAAAACCATAATTTGAAAAGATACATGCATCCCAATGTTCATTGCAGCACCATTTACAATAGCCAAGAAAAGGAAGCCACCTAAATGCCCATCGACAGAGGAATGGATAAAAGAAGATGTGGTACATATATACCATGGAATATTCCTCAGCCATAAAAAAGAACTAATGCCATCTGCAGCTACATGACTGTACCTAGAGATTATCATACTAAGTGAAGTGAGTCAGACAGAGAAAGACAAATATCATATGATATCACTTATATGTGAAATCTAATTTTTTAAAATGATACAAATGAACTTATTTACAAAACAGATATTGAAAACAAACTTATGGTTACCAAAGGGGAAGTGTGTGTGGGGGGGAATAAATCAGGAGCTTGGGATTAACATACACACACTACCATATATAGATAACCAACAAGGACCTACTGTATAGCACAGGGACCGCTACTCAATATTCTGTGATAATCTATATGAAAAAAGAATCTGAAAAAGAATGAATATATGTATATGTATAACTGAATCACTTTGATGTACACCTGAAACTAATAGAACATTGTAAATCAACTATAATCCAATAAAATTTTTAAAAATAATAAAAAATAAAATCTATTTCTTTTTGAAAGTGAAAAAAAGAGAATATCATCTTCAGTTCAATGAATTACACCTAACATAATATTCTAACAGCAAAATTCATTAAAAGTAATTAACACTGTCTGAAAGTTCATGGATCTATTGAATCAATGACAGTGGGAGTCTATAAAAATATTTACTAATTTTACTCAAGTCTGTATGGCACCAAAGATGGTTACACACGTAGAAAACACAAAAGCAATATTAAGTATACTTTTTAATTTTAAATAATCTAGTTATATTTATAAGAAATTACTAATAGAACTATTGCAAAAAAATAACAGTTTGAACTTCATTTGTTTTGTTTTGATTTTAATGATCCATGAAATATTAATTTCAGTGGTTATGAGTGTTATCACACTCCTATGATTCAAAGTTCAATCAATCACAAATCAAATCGGGACATCCAGAATGTGCTCGTTTTTTTGTTTGTTTAGAACTTCAGTGTCGTTGGAACCCAGACCACATCAACCATCATAAATTGCTGACCACCATGCTTTAGGTCATATTCATACATACCTTGGTCCTGGCTGTGGACCCTGCAGTGCCCTGTAAACTGGCTCTCATCCTTCAGCGTGGTCTGAGAGCCCCTGGAGAACACAGAGTTAGACCCAAGGATGAGAGTGCCTTTGTAGAAGTCCAGGAACCCTGTAGCGTACTTCCAGCATACTGTTGGAGGGAAAAAAAAAAAAAGAGTTTGGATGCACTAGAGAGGGTAAAAGGGACAGTCTGACTTTACCTGCATAATCCCTCCCTCAAGGCAGCACAGATTAGTGCCAAAATAGACCATCTTAGCCCATGATTCCTCACATGGAGAAAGTGAAAGCATATGTATGAGTACTCAGATTCCCCAGCCAAGTGAGATGCTGCCCAAGAAGCCCATTTCTTCTTCACCCCATCCAGAGAACTGAGTCATGAGCAGCACTACTTGGGGTAGGGAAGATGCTGTGAGAGTGGCAGAGGAGTCTCAGGGCCTTAGAGGGACGTGGATCCGGATCCTGTTTACTGCATCTTGGACTCCATCAAGAAGCCTGCCCAACAGCCACTGGGGAAGCCTCACCCGTGTATCTTCCCAACTGGCCCATGGACACCCCCAGTGCTCTGTGCAACTCACCACACACACCCCAAACTGTGTGGCCAGCTCCTTGTGCACACTCCTGATGGAGGCAAACAAGCTTTGGCAGGTGGCTAGTGAGCACTGCATAAAATCAGCCTCAATCTGAAGGCCAGGAAGCAACCAGTAATTTTAGCTCTAGCGTCACCACTGGGAAAGCAGAAGGGAGGTTGTCAGCAACCTGCTTGGTGTGTTGCAGGATGCAGAGAAGGCACCTAAACTTAAGAATTCTGCCACAAGGGGAAGCAAGAAGTGTGAGGCAGGTGTATCCACAGAAGGACTGAGAAAGCCTAAGAATCCCTAGCAGGCAGTGGGAAGGTATTTCTTTCCTAAAATCGGTCAGTAAAGACTAGAAGTGACTGTTACTTCTAATGGAAGGACAGCAACTGCAAGAAGTACAAGAAACATAAAAAATCATGGAAACATGACACTAACAAGGGATCACAATAATCTGCTAGTAACCGATCCTAAAAACATCCCTGATAAAGAATTCAAAACAGCTGGGTTTTTCCCTTGTAACGAGAACTTCTAAGATCCACTCTCTTAGCAACTTTAAATATACAATACAATATTAACTGAAGTCACCATGCTGTATTGTTACATCTCCATTGGTTATTTATTTTATAACTAGAAGTTTGTTCTGGTTCTTTCCTGTCCTTGCCAGCCACTCGGCTGCACAAGGTCAGAAGGGCCCACCAGCTGCTGACCCGCCACGCTGTCCCGCTTCCTGGGAGGCCAGGAAGGTAAGGACAGGGCTTTCCACTTCCCAGTGGCAGGGGTCCCGGCGTGCTTCAACCGGCGAGCGCAGGTGCGCGCCCCGGCAGAGCGCAGCGTGGGGGCCAGTAGTGGGACCCCTGCCCTCCCTCCGCGTACCCCCCCAACGCCCCGCAACCCGCCCCAAGGTGGCGGCGCAGGCGCAGAGGCGCCCCCACCTTCGTCCCGCGAGCAACAAGCCAGAACGCCAGCCCAGCTGAAGCCGAAGCCTGAGCAAGACGCCAGGCAGCAGCGAGCCCAGCCTCCTACAAGGGGACAGAAGAGACCGGAGCCCGAAGAGAAAGCACAAGTGCCACTACGCAGGGTGCGAGAACGTTTTGGGGCTGAGAACTCACACAGGGACACTGCCCTTCGCTGGCGGCTGGCAGCACGACTTGCCGAAGTTCGAAGTCCGCGCCTCCGGCGAGCTGGCGCAGCACCGCCTCTCTGCGCACGCGCGAGAAGTTGCGAGGACCACCTGTGGGAAGCTCGTCGGGCGCAGCTGAGGACCTCCTGAGGAAGCTCGCGCGCCGCTGCACGGCTTTCATCCCCGGCGGGACCCACACCCTCTCTCTCCCTTTGCGACTACAGCCGCTCCGACCCCACCAGCACCACCGTCAGCGCCCTCAGCTCGCCCAGAGCGCCGCCCGCTTGGGCTGCCAGGACGCTGGGGCCGATTTTCTGTGGCAACACAGCCGCCGTCAGCCTCTTCTGCGAGCTCGGCGCTCCCCGCCCCTCATCCCGTGGGCCTGAGGCCTGAGGACCCTCCCCGCCTCGTTACCGCCGTGGGGAGGGGCTCTCCCTTCCTTTCGGGATTCCGTGTCTTTTCCTTCTGTAATGAGAAAGAAGAAGGAGAACTTTATGAAGTCAACAACAGTGAAAACAAGTTTCTTCAGTTCAGGGGTCGAAGTAAACTTGTAAAACAACAGCGACAACCGCAAAAAACACCATGCGCAAAGAGCACAGTACACATACGCACGAAGGTGAGAATAAGCGGTGTTGAACCCCGCTTTCTCAGAGATGGACGTGTTTCAGGGGTCAGTAAGGAGACTCTCCGCTCCCCCCCCCCCACCCTGCTGCCTTACTGGGAACACAGAATGGCACTCCGGAGCTTCCTTTTGTTTCGAGAACACACTGGGGACACAGCCCCAGGCCACTGCAGGTGGAGTTGAATGTGGCTGGTCAGTTCGTAGCAGATATTTGTGCTCTCAGGGCAGATCCCTAAGCTGGGGGACCCTGCGTCTCCCTCTTCTTGCCCACCTGCCCAGCCTCTAGCCACCACTCTAGTGTCCGGCCTGGCTCAGAATGCAGACTGTTCTGAAGGACAGGCCGCCTCAGAGGAATGCCTTAAACCATGGTGGGCAAAAGGAACACTCCCTCTGCCCTCCGTGGCACCCTGCCTGTCTTCCTCTCCTGGACCGTCTCTCTGTGACCCCTCGGAGCACTGGAAACAGAGATGCAAACTCGGGTTGGGTAGACGACTGTAGGAGCCCATGTCCAATGTGATAAGTCCAGGCCACCCACCTGACCCTCAGCCTACTTGAGGTTAAGTGTCAGCACAGGGACACCTGCTACTCTGAGTCGCTGTAGAAGGCAGATAAGGACCTTACACTATTATTCCACATGGATGTTGCCCTCATGGTCACCACCCACCCCTACATCAACATCAAGATGGAACTTGTGTCCCTAAGCCATGAGCACAGCCCTGCTTGTGCCCCTCCAGCTGTGTTCTGGGTTACCCTCCCCCCCTCCCTTTTTGGTAGAAATTTGCTTATCACCTGAGATACATGGAGACATCTTGGGATGTCACAAAAGAAGGTGAGGAGTACTTACCTAGGGATCAGTTTGCACAATGCTGAAGAAAGGGTCAGTTTTCAACAAAATGATGCCCAACAAATGTGATTCAGAAACAGGGGTGATAAGCAAAGTTGTAGATTGTGCCTGGGTCTCAGTCACCTGTACTAAATGAGGGGGGGAAAGCAACAGGTTTCAATACCTATGTTTAGCCAGGGGGAAAATGATGTTAATCCATCCCACTGTGAAGTGAGATCCAGGAAGCTGCAGGGAAAATGATCAAAGCAGAAAGGAGCAACATCTCAAACATGGGGAGTTGGCTTGATCATTTGTTGACCAAAGTTACTTCCTGGAGAGGATAGAAACAAAGGGACCTGGAGGAGGGACTTCCCTTTACGATTGTCTACATTGTCTCCATTACTATTCCATTTTCAGGTGCCAAGGAGGCAGCAACTGGATGGTGCACAATTCCCACCCATGGGTTGGAAAGGTGAGCAGAAAGCAGAATTTGGGAAGCTATGAGTTCTTGCCGAGCATGGGCTGTGTGGTAAGTTCATTTAAATCCTTGAAAAGGCGCCTAAGAAGCTGAAAGAGGTTGTCTGAGGCCAGGAAAGTTGAGAGTGAAGTTCTCTCTTTTGGGAGCACAGGCCCAACCCTCTCAAGATGTCTCTTGTCCTCAGTAGACAACTGGATTTTTCTCTAGTCCCAGAAAGTGATTAGGAGATGCTCACTGTCAATCTGAAGGTCCCAGAAAGTGCTTAGGAGATGCTCACTGTCAATCTGAAGGAGATGGAGATTATGGAGTAAACCAGTTTGAAAAACTACTTTCTTCATAGGCACTAGCCACCTTCCCTTCTGGGGGCAGATGGTGGGGAGAAGCTTAAGGTCTCACTGGGGGTGTCTAATGTCAGAAGAAAAGGAGGCTATGCAGTGACCATGGAAGGCCCAGAAAGCTCAGGCAAGGACACCTCTTCCCACACTGAGCTCCATAAATAAAACATTAATGAAATAAAAGGGGCTAAGAAGAACAGGTAGAGGCATGGTCTGCCAGATTTTCACCCTCTCACCGATATGCACACATACATGCACATATACACCAAGCAGGTGATGAGATGATCTAGGGTTGGCTGCCCCACCCCAGGAGTCTGTTGGATGGGCAGCCTGACTGCAGATTGTCATTTTGGTCTAGCACTGTCACAGGGTGCAGGGTAGCAGAGGCCAGTGAGGTATGTGTGGTGGAGGGTGGAGGCCGCTGAGGACTCTGGCACGAGGACCTGGACTTTCAGACTTTAGACCTGGATGTTATTTCCAGAAAGCTGTTTTAGCTGCATGAGCCTCTCCATATATAGTGCATGGGTTCTTGTTCTTAGTCATGAGAGGATTCCATCACAAACGCATCTGAAGGGGATATATCCAACTCCAGAAACATTATACTTTCAGCCCTGTGGCTGGGGTGGGACCCCATTGCCATGGTAACTGAGTGTGCCAGCTTATAGGCCTCTTGTAGTCCACTGAAGACATGGGCTGCTGCTTCTTTTGGCTGTTATTAAACCCAGCTGGTACAAGTGGTTGGACCTTCTACTGCTCCTCCTCACAGTCCAGAAAAACCTGGTTTATGATCTTGTCCTTCTCCTCAGGGGAGATGAAGTTCTTGACGATTAGGTACTTGAACTTGAGTTCCCAGGTCTCCTCATTCTGTGCCTTCTCCAGGTCCTGCTACATGCAGATATACTCATCATTACTGGTCCTGGATCTCTGCCTTCACTTCCTGCTGCTTGGCATGGAGCTTCTCGAGTTTCTTGGGTTTGACTTCTGCCCCAGAACTACATGGTCTCTTCATCTCAGGTCATCACCTCCTGCTGTATTTCCTGCTCCTGGCATTTCTGCTTGGCAGTCTCCTCACTCTTTAGTTTCAGTATCTTCTGCTGCTGTTTGGTGTGATCCATGATGTTCTTGCCCCAATGGAGAAGCTTGCTCTCCATGGCCTTGTACTTGGCTATAAGCAGCTCTGTGGCCTGCTGCTCCTGCTGTAGGTCTTCCAGCATCTTCTCCTTCATCTCTAGCAGCTTCTGCTTCTCCTCACTCACCAGGCTGCAGTCATCCTCTACTACTTCTGCACCTGCAGTTAATTATCCATGTTTTTATCCAAGGCTAGCTCCAGGAGGCTGGGTAGGTGGTGGTTGTTGTTATTATTATCCTCCTCTTTGGCCTCCCAGACCTTGATTACTGGTCCTTCATGGTATCCCACCAGGGCTGACATGCTGCTTTTTATGCTGCTGCTTTTTATGCTATAGTTCTTTATGCTGCTGCTCTTCCTCCAGAGACACTTTTCCAGAATCTTCTTCTCCAGATGAGATTTCAGGTGGGTGATCTCCTGGAATTATTACAGCAGTGTGTCCCTGGGGTCCTCGTGCACTCAGAACTTGTTCTTGATCTTCTTGGCAAAGCTTGGTTTTGGAAAGGCTCTCGTTGTAGCCAGTAAGAAACTGGCCCCAGTGTGGCTGCCATGACCATCTGGTCATTGACCCCTAGCTTAACTTAGATTGCCTAGAAAATAGAACCTGAGACAAAAATATAATGTGCTAATACTTTATTAAGGGAAAGCTTATAGCTCCAGGGAAGTATCAATAGAAGTGAAGGACAAAAGGGAGTGAGGAAAGAAAGAAGGGAGAACAAAGAGAAGTACAATGCTAAACAGACTGCAGTTTATTAAAAATTACGTTGTATTTATAGGTCTCGTGGTATGTTCGGAGAGGTCATATGAACTGTTTCAGATGATTTCTTGCTTTAAAAAAAACTATTTTAATGATTTGAGATATTACCTTAATTATATCCTTAATTTTTATGTATATTTTCATTAGCCTCTTTTTTATTGTGTACTATGGATCTGTCTGCCTATTTGTGTGGTACCTTGCACACTTTTAATTACTAGTTTAATTGGATATATTTGGGCTAGTCCATCTAAATAGTTTGCTCTTCTTTTGAAGAACTCCCTAAGGTAGTTGCTTGCTCATTTTTTCCCAGATGAATATTAGCATGGATTGTCTAATTCCATTTTCTTAAAGTTTGCATTTTTTAGGATCACATTCATTTTGGAAAGTAAATAAGAAGGACCTGAATCTTTATGACATTCTATTTGAAAGACTGTCATGAAAGTGCTATATGACAATTCTCCTCTATTCTCGTTTGTTTAAAACGAAAATCATGTAGTCTCAGGATTTTTGTTTAATGATTTCAGACTGGGCTTGCCTTATGTGGCACTACACTTCTCATGGAAATCAACTATGGGTTGTTTGGCGCAACTCTCCTCATTCTCCTTAGATAACAGTATTACCAGGTGCTATGGTCTAAATGTTTCTGTCCCTCCGAAATTCAGATGTTGTAATCCTAACCCCCAGGTGATGGTATTAGGAGGTGATTAGGCCATGAGTGTGGATCCCTCATGAATGAGATTAGTACCCTTACAAAAGAGACCCAGAAAGCCCCCTCACCCCTTCCACCATGTGAGGCTGTAGCAAGTAGATGGCTATCTAAGAATTAGGATGGGAACTTTCACCAGACGTTCAATCTGCTAGTGGCTTGATCTTGAATTTCCCACCCTGCAGAATAGTGAGATGCAAGTTTCTGTTATTTATAAGCCACCTAGCCTATGGTATTCCGTTATAGAAGCCCAAACAGACCAATACACTATGATATTCTATTCATGGGCAGTGGCATGAAGTAAAGCAAGTGGAAACATGTAAGATCACTTAATTTCTAGGATTTGAACTAACATACTGTTACTTCCAGGTATATGACATTAGCCAAAGCAAGTCATAGTCAAGCTAGAAGTTAGATAGGGAAGTACACTGTGACCACTTTGAGGCCATTGTGTGAATGCAGGAATAATTGAATATTGGATCAAAGCATTCAATACACCACAGTCTGCCTCCTTGGTTTCAATTATTCATGTCATTCCTTCATGTAAAACATACTCATCTCCATTCCATATTTACCATATGTCTCATCAAATCATGGCATCAAGTTAGAAATATAAGATATTGTGAGTCTCATTGGGTGGAATGCAATTTCTCTTGGTCCATAGACCTATGAACTAAAAAAAAGTATCTGTATTACACATACCCTATATAAAATGGTGTACAGGGAAAGAATACGCACACAACACACACTCTCATTTTACAAAGGAACAGTCAGAGACTCATAACAGTCATTACTCTATATTAATTTTGAAACACTAGGCAAGTGTTACCAGGTACCCAGACTCTTGGGTAGTGGATATTGTTTGCTTAGGCATTCAATTCTAAATCCTGGGATGATTTCCCAGATCCATATTTTTAAGGCTCTTGGCTTGACATCATGGAAAATTTCCTTTTCTGTCATCTTACATGGACACTTCTAAAGAATGTGTCAGTGTGTGTGTGTGTGTGTGTGTGTGTGTGTGTGTGTATGTATGTGTGTGTGTGTCTTGGTGGCTCCCATCATCTCCTAATTCCTGACAATTGAAATTTTGGGGCCAAGGCCAAGCAATTTTTGTTTTGGTGTCTAGATTGAAAGTGCTTTGCTTATAAAATTCTCTCTGAAACTTTGCAGGGTTTTATGTGTCTGAGCATACCCAGTTCAGTGCCAAAAGCCACATACACAATTTTTTAAATGAGTCTTTTTGTTGTACTTAGTTATTAGTACTCTGATAATATTATTCTTCTTTGGGACTTAATGTTTTTTAGGAGGCCTTTTGCCCCTCTAAAAGAAGAGAAAGCTCATTCTTCTTAAACTGGTGTCTAACCAGAATATGTTCCTAGCATAGTGTTCCTAGAGGGGAAGAGAAAGATGTGGTCAAAGTAAGTCACTAGGCCAATCACAATGTGGAATGGAACCTTACATTCATGATGAGGCCATGGCATGGATAGGAATTCAATGAAAGCTAAAGAATTGGTGCCAGTAATTGCATAAATCATAAAATCCCCCCCCCAGAGGCAGTAACTTTCCCATTTGTTCAATTATTCAGAGTCCTTTTGAGTTCATTAAAATTTTACTTTTAAAAACATTACACATTTCTTTTTGGTTTTATCCCTAGACATTTTAACTTCTCGTTGCTATTTTAACTGGAGTTTCCTTTTGCTCTCTTCTACCCATTGTTTGTATAAATAAAAGTTGTTGGGTTTTAATATTAATATAACTTATCCTGCCTTTTATACTACCTTAAGGAGTTTCTCCTAGTAATTTTCAGTTTGTTGTCTTGGGGTTTCCAATCACATCTTTTCTACAGCGGATGTTCTCTGGCAGTCATTAATACATGAGACAAAGATCCTAACCTTTATGTCAACTCCTATTGGTTCAATTACATGTTTCTTCCCCAGATGTCCTTGAACTCAATATTCCAATGTTACCTCTTCCATGCTCTTGGCCACATAGTCAAATAATTTTCCAATATTTATGAATCCAAGTGTGGTGGTTAATTTTATGTGTCAACCTGACTGGGCCGTGGCATGCCCAGATATTTAGTTAAACATTATTTTTGGTGTGTCTGGATGAAATTAACCTTCAAATCATTTGACCGAGTAAAGCAAATTGCCACCCTCAGTGTGGGTAGGCCTCATCCGATCCACTGAAGGCCTGACTAGAACCAAAAGGTGGAGTAAAGAATAATTCCCTCTTTCTGCCTGTCCTTGAGCTGGGACATTGGTCTTTGAACTCAGACGAGAATGTACAACTTTGGTTCTCATGGTACTCAGGCCTTTGAACTCTAACTGGAACTATACTGTGGGCTCTCCTGGATCTTCAGCTTGCATCTGCAAATCTTTAGACTTTTCGGTCTCTATAACCATGTGAGTTAAATCCTTATAACAAATACCTTTATATGTATGTATATATCACTAATATATATGTATATGTCATCTATATATGTATATATAATATATATAAGATTATACAATGATAGGTTAATTGTGCAACTTGAAAAAGATACGGGAGAAAAGTTATGAGTTATGCACTAAACTTAAAACCAAATCTTCTCTAATATTAGTGCAGGTCCAATTTTGTAAGTGTCCAACAATGGAAAGATACAGTAATATACAAAAGTTATAGACATTTAAAATTAGAAAATCCTGTGAAACACTTCAAATTATATGAACATTCAGAAAAAGTAATCATAGATTAAAACCCATAAACACTTCGAGCATAACTTTTAAGGAAATAAAAGGTATCAGAAAGATAATATCCTTCATTATGTATCCCAAGATAATGTTTAAAGATAGGAATCACACTTGTAGAAAGCATAAAAAGGAGGTTATTAAAAGCTACCATTCTGATGTGTACTCAGTGTTTGCTGGTCATTGGTGTTTCTGGTGCAACAATATCAGGCACTGTGTCCTAGATAATTATGCATTAAAATCTTTCACAGATGCCAAATATTAATAAGTATTCAAAATGTATTTTTGTCTCAACTAACTATATATAATGCTATGGATATGTCTGCCAAGGATTTGTCCAGATGTTATGTTCCTTACTAATATTAAGAGGCAAGAGTTTGAAAAATGAATTTAAAAACTTCCTCCCTGGAATCCAATAGAAAAGGATCGGGGCTCAAACCTTAAACTTTAGTGACAAGGTTGAAGGATGGTCAAATGAACAAAGAAAGCATTGTCACTGTTTGTAGAAACCATGAAACATACCAGAAAATAATGATTTCAACACAGTTATAACTGATTGTTTAGTGTTTTTGAGATTGAAGCCCTTCCATTGTGTTCACAAAAATTCTAGTTTTTGGAATATTGTCCTGAACAAAATCCATTGAGAATGCCTGTTCTAGAAATTTGAGCCAGTTAAGTTTTAAATGGTGAACGTTTTATGATTAGGGGTAATAACATTTAATTTTCAATTAGAATGTTACCTTTTAGATTGAGATATAGCAGGCCCATTCACTGTCACTCAAACATCTGGCAAACCCTCAAATTATGCAGCAAAGATGCCAGCTGTAAAAATTCTCACTGACTACTTTGGAGAGATTTCCTTCACATTATTTAAGAAGTATGAAAGTAAAAATTGTACATCAGAGCAGATGCTTAGTTAGTTCATATGTAACATTGTTTTCCTGGGATTATTCATAAAACTAATTTTTGTTTTGTTTCAGTTTTCAAATTAAATCAGAATAAAATTAAGAATTAAGTTAAAAATTTTAAAAATCTGTGTATTATAGAATATATTTAAATTATTTATAGAAATTAAATCCTTTTAAAATTTATTAAAGTAAAACCGCTGTAGATTTTTTTTTAATTTAAGAGAGAAAAAATAGCTTAGATAAAGCTTTACATTTTTGTGTTTCATTAATTTTCTGGGTAAAGATTTATACCAGTCAAGAATATAAGCCTGTAAGTACAGGAATAAAAGTAATAAGATGAGTTTAATAAGAGTGTCATCTCAAGTCAAATTAAAAAAGCAATAATTTTTCTTAATCTCCTTTTAACATTTACCTATTTGAAATTTTGCATTCATTTATTAATGGCATATATTTATTAAAAACTTTAATTAGGGCTTCCCTGGTGGCGCAGTGGTTGAGAGTCCGCCTGCCGATGCAGGGGACACGGGTTCGTGCACCGGTCTGGGACGATCCCACATGCCGCCGAGCGGCTGGGCCCATGAGCCATGGCCACTGAGCCTGCGCGTCCAGAGCCTGTGCTCCGCAAAGGGAGAGGCCACAACAGTGAGAGGCCCGCATACCACAAAAAAATAAAATAAAAACAAACTTTAATTAATGTAATGTTTCCCTCCTAATACAAGATCCTTGAGTAGGAAATGGGAATGGCTAATCTTAGCCAAAAGTACCATTTGTGTATATTGGTGGCATCCATTGATACTTTCTGAATTATATAAAAATTTTATGTTTTTTAATATAATTTTCAAGGCTGATGTAAAAAATTAATTTTTCCCATAACTAACTCAAATCATTTGGTCTTACTTTGACTATATGTAATAAAATAGTATGTGAGACTTACAGATAAGTCTGTTGTAAGTTATTTTTATTTAGAATTCTCTTCCAGATAATGTATATTTAATTTGATGCTGACTTTATTTTATTTTGCTATATAGCTCAATTCAAGAAATGTTAACTTTAAGTATTAAAAATAACATTGGGAATTATGGAACTTTTGTAAATATTTTACCTTAAATACATAGGCGTAATCAGCAGAAGTCTGAAGAAGATTTTGCCAATCTGTAAATATCAATGAATTAGAGCTAGCATTGATTTATAAATGATAGTTGGCATTATATTTGCTTGTTGTTAGATTTTATTTGTTTTCCAAGCCACAAGCTACTTGTCAACCCATCATGTATGATGTGTAATAAACAGAGCAAATGAACAAGCCCATCTGGCATAATGTCGTAGAATCTTAAAATATATGTGAAAGTTTGGTATGTAGACCATAAGTATTATTGTAGGAATGGTCAAGCTATACTTTTTCTTTTTTGACACCGTGTTTTTTTAAAGAAAGATATAGTATCTCATACTGTGGGCATTTTCTACTTAACTTGAGCTATCTACCTGATATAATTATGCTGACTGAGAGTTTACATATTTTTAGCTATGATGTGATACTTGGAACGTCTTCTGACATGGCACACACGCAGGACATCATTACTCCCTTTATTGTAGGGTAATCTCAGAAAGGTGAAAATTCTGGATAAGTATTTTAGAGTAACCATGTGGGCTTCCAGATAGGTTTAAAAGTACCCAGTGCTAATGATTAGAACCAGGAAAAAATTGTATTACATAACCTATTCTTAAGGGAAGATTGTGTGCTTTCTCCAAATGGCTGGAGTTCAGGGCCATTTGGATTAATATGCATTATACATACTCTGTAGATTAAGCTAAACCCCCTGGGAAATGGATGGCCAATGAACCACTTTATCTGTATGCTGCAGGTACCTTGAGTAGTTTGCTACCTGCAGCATAATTATAATTCTATTTTGATGTAGGCAGTGGTAGAGTAGTTAAAATCATTTTTCTTTCTTCCCAGAATTTCCCACAAAGAAATGCAAGGTAATGCAGTCTATTTTAAAACAATATTGTTTCACTGGATTTAAGCCATAAGATGTAATCATAATTCAGAACCAGCAAATATATCCTTCAATAGAAAAGGGAAGAATTATTGTCTATGTTGAGGAACAGGTACAGAATTAAATGTAGATATTGTGAGAGTCCCTCGATATTTCATTAATGAGATTGCTTTGGTGACTTTTTTTTTTAAAGTAGAGGGAAAGATTATTTATTTATTTATTTATTTTTGGCTGTGTCGAGTCTTTGTTTCGTGTGAGGACTTTCTCTAGTTGCGGCAAGCGGGGGCCACTCTTCATCGCGGTGCGCAGGCCTTTCACTGTCACGGCCTCTCTTGTTGTGGGGCACAGGTTCCAGACGCGCAGGCTCAGTAGTTGTGGCTCACGGGCCTAGTTGCTCTGTGGCATGTGGGATCTTCCCAGACCAGGGCTCAAACCCGTGTCCTCTGCATTCGCAGGCAGATTCTCAACCACTGTGCCACCAGGGAAGCCTGCTTTGATGACTTTTTAAATCAAGACCATTCATTCAAAGACGTTTGAATTCTTAAAATATGTTTTGATTTTTTCCACACACTTAAATGTAGGGTTGAAGCAATTAGGAAGTAGATGGAAAAATATATCTTGGCATCAATGATTTAGACATTTGGGGGAATACATGTGCACATGAATTTATATAAATACATGTATATATATACATATGTAAATATTTTACATGCACTCTAATTTGATTTGAATAATTTGGATAACTTCATTTTGTTTTTAAAAGTATACTTAGGAAATTTGCTATATGTGTATATCAGAATAGACTTACAAAGGTGTCTATACGAAAATCCCTAGAATTTATGGATATGTTACATTTATATGGCAGAAGGAATTTTACAATTGTCATTAGGTTATGGACCTTAATATAGGGAGATCATTTTGGATTATCTCACTGAGTCCAGTCTAATCACGTGAGTCCCTAAAGGCAGATAACTTTCTAAACTGGAGTCAGATGTAGCAAGATGAATATCAGAGATATTGAAAGCATAAGAGCAGCTTGATCCAGTCTTATTGGAGGTCACATGGAAAGCGTGAGAAAGACCACAGATAGCATTTAGGAGCAATGACAAATCTCTGACTGACAACCAGGGAGGAAACAGGGATCTCAGTCCTACGATCACAGGGAAATGGAATCTGTCAACAAGTTGAATGACTTTGGAAGCAGACTGTTCTCCAAAGCCTCCGTTAAGGAAGGCAGCCCTGTCAACACCTTGATTCAGCCTTATGAAACCCCACCCCACCCTAACTTCTGACCTACAAAATCTGTGAGATAATAAATTTGTGTTGTTTTAGTCCACTAAATTTGTGGTAATTTGTTACTGCAACAATAGAACACTAACACACATGTTTTAACCTGACAGAGACATAATTTAGTCTGTTTTATTTAGCTAATTTTCATGTTAGTTCCTCAGCACTGTGGAAGTATAGTTCATGTGATAATTACCTGTAGGAGCATGGCCCAAATGGAAGACCATCCATAGTCATTACTGTTTCTACCCCTCTGTTAGTTCCCCCATCACAACTCCTATACTGGACCAATATAGGTGGCTGCATCTCTGTACCTCTTTGCCTAATCATCTTGATCTCATTCTGGAAAATCTGTATGTTTTTTTCAGGATGAGTTGAAGACTAACCCTCCCACCCTCTCCCCCACCCTGAACAACAACAACAACAACAACAAAGAAGCAAAAATAAAGAAATGCATGCATTATTGAGGGAAAAAAAGTCTTTTTAAAATTTTACCTCAAGGAGAGTCCAATTACATACTGTTTGGATGACCCTGTTAATAGTTTCCAGGCTTAGTTCTTTTAATCTTTTTAACTTTGAGAGTGTGTGTGTGTTAGCTAAAGCCCAACCTTGGTTTGGGACATATGATTTCCACATGATAGGCTTTCTAGGCCTCAGAATTTGTTTCTCATTACTCTCTTCAAATACAATAATTTGATATACATCTGTTAGGATGGTACTTTTGCCATGCAAGGCTTATTGTGTCATCTTGCCCTAGAAGAAGAAAATTATTCCCCATATTCCACCCAAAGATGTAGCCCCTCAACTAAAATTTGTAATATATGACAGCCATAGAGGTGTGCCTTGTGATTGCTGGTAAAGAGAAAACCAGCGGGGATTGAAACCGTGGTCTCCAGCTGTGATTGCCTTAAGGGTCTACCTCAGCTTGCCAGTTTAGGCCTTGTGCATTCCAGAAAGTCCTCGTCAATGAGTGAGTACTACAGTAGTACAAGGACTCACCATTTCTCGTCAGTTAAGAAATCCACTGTGGAGTTGCAAGGTGTTTTGAGGCTCTTATACTCAATTCTCCTTTCCTCCCCCTCTTCTTTCAGAGATATTGGAAATTATTTGCTTTCCTTGTAATCATTTTTCTCTTTAATTTGGCTTAATCTATATGATACTACTGATACTACTGATCATTTGTAAGATGCTATAGTCTGAATGTTTCTGTACCCCAAAAATTCATGTACTGAAATTTAATCCATAAATTGATGGCATTAGGAGGTGGGAGATGATTAGGGCATGAGGGTAGAGCCCTCAGGAATGTGATTAGTGCCCTTATAAAAGAGGCTCAGGAGCTCCCTGGCCCCTTCCACGCTGTGAGGACACAGCGAGAAGGCTTTGTCTGTGAACCAGGAAGTGAGCTCTCACCATATGCAGAATGGACTGATGCTTTGATCTTGGGCTTCCTAGCTTCCAGAACTGTGAGAAATAAATTTCTGTTGTTTATAAGCCACCCAGTCTGTGGTATAAACTGACTATGACAGAGGCATATTTCAGGTTTTCTTTCTGGGGGGAAAAACACTAAGTTGAAAATATATGTTTAATGATTAGGATTAATCTGTGCAAATATATTTTTTCTTCAGGATTCATATATTCATTTAACCCATGTTTACTGAGCACCTGTTATAGGTTATGTACTATTCTAGGTGGTGGGATATAGCAGTGGACAATACAGACAGAAACTTTGCCTTCACTGAGTTTATATTCTACTGAGTGAAAACAGAAAATAAATTTTCAAAAAAGTAAAATATATTCTATTTTAGATGCTTCTAGGTAATATGGAGAAAAATAAAGATAGAGATTTGGTGTAGAGAGTTTCCTTATTCTCCATAGAATTATAGGGAGTTAGAATTTAGGGGCTTAGGAATGCCTTGGGAGCCACGCAGTTATATTTTGGGATGGATATAAACAGAGGTAAAAGGCATACTGAGATTAATAATGATGATTACAAATTAAATGGTGATGATGATATTACTAGTGTTATGAGGGGGAAAGGAGTGAAAGTCTAGACAGGAGCACACAGATTTAGTAATCCAGTACGAGTCTAAGCTTTCTGTGTATTCTAACCTGAAAGACTCTGAAAATCACTTTTGTTTGTGCATGATATTACAATGATGCAAAACTTTTTAAAACCAATATTTAAATTTGATGTATACTGAAAAACATGAGTTTTCTTGTATTTCTTATTTAGCTATTATCCCTAGGCCTCTTCAATTGAATTACATTGTTCCAAACTCCCACATTCAGAAAGCTCTAATTCTGAGATATTTTGGCAATATCAAAAAAACAAACAACCCAATCAAAAAATGGGTGGAAGACTTAAATAGACATTTCTCCAAAGAAGACATACAGATGGCCAAGAGGCACATGAAAAGATGCTCAACATGACTAATTATTAGAGAAATGCAAGTCAAAATTACAATGAGGTATCACCTCACTCAGGTCAGAATGGCCATCATCAAAAAAATCTGCAAACAATAAATGCTGGAGAGGGTGTGGAGAAAAGGGAACCCTCTTACACTGTTGGTGGGCATGTAAATTGATACAGCCATTATGGAGAACAGTGTGGAGGTTCCTTAAAAAACTAAAAATAGAACTACCATACAACCCAGCAATCCCACTCCTGGGCATATACCCGGAGAAAATCATAATTCCAAAAAATACATGCACCCCAATGTTCATTGCAACACTAATTTTTGCTGGTTTTGATTGTATCACCACGTGCTCAACTGGTAACATCCAAATGCTTGGCAGTTTTATTTCAAAGGTGCTTCAGAGTTTAAAATTTTTTAAGATATTGTAAGTCTCATTAAACATTCATATTTAATTAAAAGGAAAATATCCTGTGGTACTATCAATACAAATAAATGAATTCAGATGACAGATTAGCATATAAATTCTATGAATTAATAAGTTAGCAAACACATGGGAAATTCACATCTTACACCTCTGTCTGGAACATTTATTTTGGCACCAAATGTAAGATATGTTTGGCTTTCATCAATATTAAAATATTTAAAACTACATCTTTATATTGCCTCTATATAAAATTATTGCTTCAATTTGCATTTGGACCTAATCATGCTAATGGCTCACGTGACCTGAAAAAATTCCATTTTCCCTTTTAAGGCATAACTTTTTCACTTTCCAGTGATTAATTACAGAGTCCATGTGCATGTATTTGCAATGGGTTTGATTCAGCTTAGACTACATTCCTCTTTGTGTCTAAGAAATACCCCAATTCTCATTTCATTTCTAAAGAGAGATAGACTGATGAGTCCTAGTCAAATTAACAGTCAAGGTAATCACTTATTGTCTACTCAGTCTGTTTTTATGTCATATGATTCATCTGTTGGATGGAACCTCTTACCTAAAGGAAGCAAATTTCTGTCATTAAATTATTATTTGTTTTAAAAGTTAATACTGCTATATATTCAATATCAGCAACAGACTGAATTTCTAGTAAAAGTAATGAGAGTCATTTTCCCCCAGCACCAAATATAATGTATAGATTGTTTATAAATATTCTATTAGTTTACTACAAAACGATATAGCTTGTGTCAGCTCAAGTAGTATGCATTAAAATCTGAATGAATATTTGAAAAAATGTGGCTTAATGGGTATCTAAACAGTATAATTCTTATATCCAAAATGATTGTGAATATTACTAGTAATTTCCTCAACACAGTGTGATCTTTAGTTTTACTTTACCTGTAACTAGATCTAATATTTAGAATTTGAAATAATTAAATCATACAAGTAAAAACTAATGGGAAGTTGCATGTTGAAATTACAGATACTTAAATTATGAGATATCATTTGAGCATCACAAGCACTCTTACATATTTTTGATGAGCATACCTATGTACTGTGAAGAAAAAACAAATACATAAAAGGAAATCTCTCAAGCTAGCATAATTAAAAATACATTGGAAATGTTATAATTAATAAAATTAGAAATAAGTTAGTTATTGTTTAAATGCTACTTAAAATAGAAATTCGATAGAAAAATTAGGACTATAAAAAAACCTTTACAAATTATTATTTTTTGATTATTGAAATATATCTGACATATAACATTATGCCAATTTAAGGTGTACAACATGTTGATTTGATATATTTATATGTTGCAGTATGATTTCTATTATAGTGTTAGCTAGCATCTCTGTCACATTACATAACTATCATTTCATTTTTTGTTGTGGGAATAATTAAGATCTAGTTTCTTAGTAAGTTTGAAGTTTATAATATAGTACAGTTGACCCTTGAACAACACAGGTTTAAATTGCAGGGGTCCACTTATATGTGAATATTTTTCAATAGTAAATGCTGCAGTACTGCCTGGTAGTGATTGGTTGAATCTGAGGATGTGGAGGAACCGTGGATAAAGCGGACTAACTATAAGTTATATGCAGATTAAACCCCACATTGTTCAAGGGTCAACTATATTTTTACCTATAGTTGCTGTACTGTGCATTAGATCTCAAGGACTATTTATCTACTAATTGCAAGTTTTTCCCCTAAACACCATTTCTTCTATTCTCCCACTCTTCATTCCCTGGCAACTACAATTTTACTGTTTTTAGGAGTTTTTCTTTAGATTACACATGCCAGTAATACCATATAGTATTTGTCTTTCTCTGTCTGACTTCTCTCACTTAGCATAATGTCCTCAAGGTCCATCACTATTGTGGCAAATGGCAGGATTTCCTTCTTTCTCTTGGCTGAATAATATTCCATTGAATGTAAATGCCATATTTTCTTCCTCTACTTTTTTTTTTTGGCTGCGCTGTGCAGCTTGTGGGATCTTAGTTCCCCGATCAGGGATTGAACCTGGGCCCACAACAGTGAAAGCACCGAGTCCTAACCACTAGACCACCAGTGAATTCCCAATGCCATGTTTTCTTTATCCATCCATTCATTAATGGGTACTTAGGTTGTTTCTATAGCTTTGTTATTGTGAATAATTCTGCAATAAATATGGAAATGCATATATCTCTTCAATA
The DNA here is from genome assembly GCF_949752795.1 of Hyperoodon ampullatus. NCBI lineage: Eukaryota > Metazoa > Chordata > Mammalia > Artiodactyla > Ziphiidae > Hyperoodon > Hyperoodon ampullatus. The sequence goes on from NC_136914.1 coordinate 88,134,128, forward strand.
ACCTGTTTTCATTTCCTTTGGATATATATCCAGAAGTGAGGTTGCTAGATTGTTTGGTAGTTCTATTTTTAATTATTTTGAGGAAACTCAATATTGTTTTCCATAGTGGCTGAACCAATTTACATTTCCACCAATAGTGCATGAGGGTTTTCTTTTCTCTACATACTCACCAACACTTGTTGTTTTGTGTCATTTTTAAATACCCATTCTAACATTCCTTTGCTTTTCTTTTTTTTTGTAAAGCTTTGGGTCATGTTTCGCCTGATTGAAATGAGACAATGTAATGTCCTTTAGTTCATATAAGAACACGCTTAACATTCATTAAGAAAAAAAAAAGGTAATTCATTCTCTCCAATGCTGATAATTAGAAACAAATGTTTCAGAGGCAAATTAGCCCTTTATATCTAGCAATCAGGCCAAAAATATTATAATAATTATTACAACAAAATTGAAAACTTTATTATGTAGGGTTTAAGACACATACTATCTTTGAAATGGAAAATACCTTTCGTATATCCCCAAATCACTCTCTATGATTACTGAATCTCTTGAGATTTTTCTTATATTTGATTTCAGCAGATCACTAAGGACCTTCTGTTTATATCTTTCATTTAATGAATTCTAATTTCACTATTTCTTTCTATATTAAAATGAATCATCTAATTAACATATACTGCAATGCCAGTTAGAATTAAATAGTATGTAAAATCATCCTTGCATATATCAGGCAAGTTTGACACAGTTTGTGTCTTTTGTGATTATGCTTATATACCTGCATTAACATAGTGTATGTGTAGCCCACTAGAGAATGTCTTAATTTATTAAACCATGTTACCATTAACAGAAAGTGTCAGTATAATAAGCTGCTTGTACATTTTTGTAGGGACATTAAAAACAAGGTCCTTCATCTCACAATATAATTCATCTTACTCATCTTTTCGATAACATACACATTACCAATAAAGTTGATTTCTCTGAATATAGTATTACAGTATCAGTGTTCTTGCTTGTTATGCTCAAGACACATATTAGTGGTTGGATCAGAGACACAAGACGCATGAAATAGTTCATAAACTACATTGCTACACATAACTGTCTTTAAATTTGATGTGTTGGCCTATCGAGGTATTAATAACAAAAAAAGGTAATATATTTAAAGTCCCTGATTATTGTGGTATCTACACAATACCAAAAATTCAATTTAAAAATTCATTTTGTAGGGACAAAAGATTTGTTCTCTTCCTTTGTATTTAGTAATCAGGTAACATAGCTTTCAGGAAACTTGCAATAAAAATAGAAATAACAGTAAAAAGAAATAATGGTGTTATCATAATATTGACTGTTTATGAAGTACATACTTTATTTCTTTTAATCCCATTAAGTGAAGGATTACTAATTCTTTAGAAAGGAGAACATTGTGGTTCATAAAGGACTAAAACTTGGAAAGGGACACAAAACTAATAACAGCTGAGATTCAAGCCTTGGTTTGTGTGTATTAAATTATGCCATGCTACTTTGAAAATATGATTTACCTTGTCTTTGAATAAATTTTATATGTTATTTTATTATTTATCACTTTATAGTTAGAAGAGTTTTAAATCTTTAACAAATTGAGTTTGGACTCTCTCTTCCGTGAGGAGTGTATAAGAGGATTAATGAATAAAGAACCTACCAGCCGTGTAAGGAATGATACAAAGCAAAGGGCAGATAGTCACAAATTTTGAGTATCTAAGTACTTTAAAGCCAGTTATTTGAGGTATATTAAATAGGAGTCAACTAGATATCTGATTTGCACAAATAAAACAAATCAAAAAACAAAAACTATTTAATACATAAAAACAATTTTAAACAATTTTTAAAATCTATTAATAAGTGTGAGGCCTTCTGCTAATGAACATGATGGCTTAACTACGACCAGATTTGACTCCCTGCAATACAACTGGCAAACAAACAAAAAAAATGTGTAATATAACTCATTTCAGACATTGGACAACAGGCAATACAGGGCTGTGATCCCTGAGAGAAGAGAGACGATGGAATAAGACCTGTAATCATCCTGGCTTTCATCTTTACAGCATTTTCCAGGGCACAGTGCAAAGAGGGGAATCTCAAGCTGAACAAGAAAGCTTTACTGAGGGGACCTTCAAGATGGCGGGGGAATAAGATGTGGAGATCACCTTCCTCCCCACAAATACATCAAAAATACATATATATGTGGAACAACTCCTATGGAGCAACTCCTACAGAACCCCTACTGAACACTTGCAGAAGACCTCAGGCTTCCCATAAGGCAAGAAAATCCCCATGTACCTGGGTAGAGTAAAAGAACAAAGAAAAAACAGAGACAAAAGAATAGGGACAGGACCTGCACCTCTGGGAGGGAGCTGTGATGGAGGAAAAGTTTCCACACACTAGGAAGCCCCTTCACTGGTGGAAATGGGTGGTGGGCTGGGGGGGGAAGCTTTGGAGCCATGGAGGAGAGCACAGCAACAGGGGTGCAGAGAGCAAAGTGGAGAGATTCCTGCATAGAGGATCAGTGCCGACCAGCACTCACCAGCCTGAGAGGCTTGTCTGCTCACCCACCGGGTTAGGTGGGTATTGGGAGCTGAGGCTCGGGCTTTGGAGGTCAGATCCCAGGTAGAGGAGTGGGGTTGGCTGCGTGAACACAGCCTGAAGGTGGCTAGTACACCACAGCTAGCCAGGAGGAAGTCCAGGGAAAACTCTGGACCTGCCTAAGGGGCAACAGACCATTGTTTTGGGGTGCACGAGGAGAGGGGATTCCTTCTCTGTCTGCCCACAGAAGGCAGAGCACTGCCTGAATGAGCTCCAGAGACGGGCACGAGCGCAGCTATCAGCTTGGACACCAGAGACGGGCAAGAAATGCTAATGCTGCTGCTGCAGCCACCAAGAATCCTGTGTGCAAGCACAGGTCACTATCCACATGATTCACATCTGCCCCTGGGAACCTGTGCAGCTCACCACTGCCAGGGTCCTGTGATCCGGGGACAACTTCCCTGGGAGAATACACAGTGCACCTCAGGCTGTTGCAACATCATGCTGGCCTCTACCAACGCAAGCTCGCCTCACATTCTGTACCCCTCCCTCCAACCAACCAGAGTGAGCCAGAGCCCCCTAATCAGCCTCTGCTTTGACCCCGTCCTGTCTGGGTAGGAACAGAAGCCTGAGGGCAACCTACATGCAGAGGTGGGGCCAAAACCAAATCTGAACCTCAGGAGCTGTGCAAACAAAGAAGAGAAAGGGAAATTTCTCCTTGCAGCCTCAGGAGGAGAGACTAAATCCCCACAGTCAACTTGAGGTACCCTACATCTGTGGAATACCTGAATAGACAATGAATCAACCTAAAATTGAGGTGGTGGACTTTGGGAGCAACTGTAGACTTAGGGTTTGCTGTCTGCAACTGACTTGTTTCTGATTTTTATGTTTATCTTAGTATAGTTTTTAGCACTTTTATCATTGGTGGATTTGTTTATTGGTTTGGTTGCTCTCTTTTTTTAATTACTTTTTTATTCTAATAATTTAAAATTTTTTTAAGTTTAATTATTTTATTATTTAAAAACAATTTTCTTTTCTTTCTTTCTTTCTCCCTTTTCTTCTGAGCCGTGTGTCTGACAGGGACTTGATGGCTCCACCCTGGTGTCAGGCCTGAGCCTCTGAGGTGGCAGAGCTGAATTCAGGATATTAGACCACCAGAGACCTCCTGGCTCCACATAATATCTATCGGTGAGAGCTCTCCCACATATCTCCATCTCAACGCTAAGACCCAGCTCCACCAAATGGCCAGCAAGCTCCAGTGCTGGACGCCCCATGCCAAACAACTAGCACGACAGGAACACAACACCACCAATTAACAAAAGCCTGCCTAAAATCATACTAAGTTCAAAAACACCCCAAAACACACCACCAGACACAGCCCTGCCCACCAGAACAACAAGATCCAGCCACATCCACCAGAACACAGGCACCAGTCCCCTCCATCAGGAAGCCTACACAACCCACTGAACCAACCTTACCCACTGGGGGCAGACACCAAAAACAACGGGAACTATGAACCTGCAGCCTACAAAAAGGAGACACCAAACACAGTAAGTTAAGCAAAATGGGAAGACAGAGAAATATGGAGCAGATGAAGGAGCAAGGTAAAAATCCACCAGACCAAACAAATGAAGAGGAAATAGGCACTCTACCTGAAAAAGAATTCAGAGTAATGATAGTAAAGATGATCCAAAATCTTGGAAATAGAACGGAGAAAATACAAGAAACGTTTAACAGGGACCTAGAAGAACTAAAGAGCAAACAAACAATGATGAACAACACAATAAGTGAAATTAAAAATACTCTACATGGAATCCATAACAGAATAACTGAGGCAGAAGGACGGATAAGTGACCTGGAAGATAAAATAGTGGAAATAACTATCACAGAGCAGAATAAAGAAAAAAGAATGAAAAGAATTGAGGACAGTCTCAGAGACCTCTGGGACAACATTAAATGCACCAACATTTGAACTATAGTGATCCCAGAAGAAGAAGAGAAATAGAAAGGATCTGAGAAAAATATTGAAGAGATTATAGTTAGATACTTCCCTATATGGGAAAGGAAGTAGTCAATCAAGTGCACGAAGCACCGAGAGACCCATACAAGATAAATCCAAGGAGAAACGTGCCAAGATACATATCAATCAAACTATCAAAAATCAAATACAAAGAAAAAATATCAAAACCAGCAACAGAAAAGCAACAAGTAACATACAAGGGAATCCCCATAAGGTTAACAGCTGATCTTTCAGCAGAAACTCTGCAAGCCAGAGGGAGTGGCAGGACATATTTAAAGTGATGAAAGGGAAAAACCTACAACCAAGATTACCCAGCAAGGATCTCATTCAAATTTGATGGAGAAATTAAAAACCTTAACAGACAAGCAAAAGTTGAGAGAATTCAGTACCACCAAACCAGCTTTGTAACAAATGCTAGAGGAACTTCTCTAGGCAGGAAACACAAGAGGAGGAAAAGACCTACACAAACCCAAAACAAATGCATTTGTTATAAATTTATCGCACATATATGTGTAGGTCTCTTTCTGCACTCTACAATCTGTTGCATTTGTCTATCTGTCTGTACTCTACTTGTTCCCATTGCCTTAATTATTGATGTTTTGTAATAAATTCTCCAACTTTCCTGTTCATATTGTCTCATTTCTTGGCTTTTTGCATTTCTGTATGAACTTTATAATCAATTTCTTAATCAACTTTATAGTCAATTTTGATAGTACTTTTATCTGGAATTGCACTGAAGCTAAAGAGTAGGTTATAGAAAATGCACAGTTTAACCTTGAGTTCATCAGTGTGGTTTATGTCTGATTTAAATAGGTTGCATAAATTTCTCTCAGTAATGTTAAATAGTTTAGAGTATATGTAATCACAAAGTTTGATGAATTTAGTAGTTATTTAATGTTTATTGATCTTATTGTGATGTTTTTACCTGAGTTTTCTAATTTTTTGTTGCTATTATATAGAAATAAAACTGAGACTGGACAGTTCTATTTTTGAAAATAAACTGTAATTTGAGACAAAATCTAAGAGTAACCAATAAATTCAAGGATTCTACCATAGTTCCCTTTCAATCAGTAGAAAAACTGACATTACTGAATGCACTTAGTGGGAGAATAAGAGACAACATTGCATGATTATCTGAGTCCATGATTTGTGCTTGTTTGGCATACAACTTCTGGATCCATGGTAAATCATCTCACACAAATTAGATCATTTGTCAAATGCTCACACTGGTAAAGCTGTATATTTCGAGATGAGTTCTTATTACTATCACGCTAGTGATGTACATGTCTCATTGAGGTGATATGAGATAAATAGTTGATGTTTTTAAGTGTTACTTAAAAAACAGATGTTCAGTATTTATAGACATTTCAATAAGAGGTTAGTTATAGAATTATTCATTTTATATTATATTCATTATTATATTTTTAAGCTTTAAGTCACTTTCTATTATTAAGATCTTAACAGCATGTGTATCCATGACTACTACTTTCATGATTTTCATGATGGTTAAAAGAAAATATTAAAATAGAGCTGAGTCATTTTCAACTGCTGAGATAGATAATGTAATACTTCATTTCACTGGAGTATTAAATAAAAGGCAAGTTCCCACACCTTATTATACTACCCGACAATGGGCACTTGTAATTATTTAGCACTATTATTTGAGTTTCTTCTTCAACTTCTGATTTGATTTCAAGAATAGCATATTTTCCCCAGACATAATAACTCTTTCTAGTCTAATTTTATCTTCTGATTCTATAGAGAAAAATAATATGCTCCACACCAGAATCGCAAAGAGAAATTACTCTTTTCATGCACCATCTTTCTCCCTTTCTTCTCTTTTGCTTACTTTTTTGTTTCTTTTTTGTTAATTGAATCAATTTGACACAATTATATGTTGTGTAAGATTAAGATAGATAGCATGTTACTTAGATACATTTATGTGTTGTAATATGATTGCCAATGCAGTGATATTTATTGCATTTCATATTTTTCTATAGATGTATTAGGCCTGATAATTCAGAGTTGAGGGAGCTCTTTAAAAGTTTATATCAGGCAGTCCTTGGGGAAATATTTTCAATCTAAGGTAAAACCTCAATTCTACCTGCAAATCCTAACCTTAAGGAAATAGTTATAGAAAATTAGTACATGTATTTATTAAAGCAGATTTTATTAAAGCTTAGCATATCCCCACTTAGCAACCCTAATATAACAAATAAACTCTGAGAACCTAAAATTTTTCTCAAGCCTGAAGCTAAAATCAACTAATTGTAAATAACTCTCTCCATGGCTTTTGTAACATTTTCATCTATTGAATATTCTATCAAAACATCTTTTTAACTTAGGAGAAACTTCTGTTGAAGATCTGTGGCTGTACAGATGAAGTGTTATATCTTGGAAAATGTTATAGTTGACAAATTGGATGACATAGCTTGAAAGTTCCTTTAAAGATAGGCATTAAAGAAATATGATCTGTTTATACATTTCTATGTTTTAACTGATCTTGTTTGAATATTTGAAAATTTGATTGGCAAGGATGGATGACATATGCCTAGTTTATACCTTCTCTCCCTCTGGCTTGGATCCAAGAGCCACCTGGTTGGAATGGCTTGTCAAAGAATTTGTTTTCTGTACAAATTCTTCATGTAATGAAATTAGATTATTATTTTTAAAATTCTAATTTTCCACGTGACATATCATCTTTAGAGAAAGCAGTTTGTATTCCAAGTTGTTGCCACTAGCAACAGATATTTAAGTCAGTAATCTAAACATATTAGATTGTGGAAAATAATCAGTGCTCTTTGGGGAAAATAAAGCAAAGGAAATTGATATTTCTATAAGAATGAAAAATTTTGAGTTTCTACATTTTAGGGAGCTACACATGGCCTTGAGTAAATTATTTAACCTACCTGGATTTCAGTGTCTGCATTTATAAAATAATTTTTTTTATTTTATTATTATTTTTTATTATATTATTTATAAAATAAAAATAAAATTAATACCAGTCCCATAGCTTATTTTGAGGAATAAATTAGAAAATATGTAAACTGTTTACCACTCTTCCCAGCATCTGTTATATGCTATATAAATTTTAGCTATTATTGCTACTAACATAGAATTCTACTCAGTTTAATTATTCAAAAAATTAAACTTGCTATTCTCTAATGAGCCTACATTACTTAAATCTTTTGTTACTTTGATTTGAAGATAAGAACAATTATGTTAAACTGTTAGTTGAATTGACATCTTGAGTAATTAAGACACTAAATTTTAAGATAGAGATTAATAGAAATTTATATTTCTATAATACTCAATATGTATTATGATTAATAAATAATATTAAATTAATAAACTGGCAAGTAAAGCATGAGGCTTGAAAGTGAAAATAATAGCTGTTATATATGTTCAAAATGAATTGTTCTGAAAATAAACTTGGATGGAAATAAAGTAGTAAAAAGACAGACTTACACCTACAATCTATCAACATTTATTTTAGAAAACAGTGTGAACATTTATCTCAGTAGCTGCTAGCAAGCAATAAAATATAGAAAAACAATACCAGATTAAAGTCAGGAACTCAGATTTTATTCCTCATCCTTTCCCCTACCCCAAACTTTTCCATTAACTATCCAGCTTTGTCATCTTCTGAAAGTGCTTTGTTTTTCTAGGATTAGTCTCCTCACCTGAAGAAACAAAATGAAAATATTAGTTCTAAAGGTTTCTAGGGTAACTTTCAGTCTAAAATATCTATGATAAACTTTCTGATGAGTAATACTTAGGTCTAGGCATAGATACCAGGAGTTTGGTAAAAATTAAAGATAGATACCAGAACCAGAGAAAGACTTGCAGGAGAATTATAATTAGGTAAGAATTGGTGATAGGTACGTTAATTGACAGTTTTAATGTAAATTATTGAGAAAAAGAAATAATTCTTATGATTTCCAAAATGTTTAGAAATTACAGGAAACAGCATCTCCAAAGCTGACTACAATTTTATATTCAACTATCTTCAGCCTATGGGAAATATATAAACTGAAAAACTTAGAATAGCTAATTGACTTGGGCAATGCAATTAAATAATCTGTACCTCAATTTCTTTTGTTTTTTTAAAACATTTTCTGTACCTCAATTAATTCATTAGTAAAATGAGAGTAAAAATATATATCATTGAGTTAGCATGAAATATGGTGACATAGATGATGCCAGTTGGTAACATATAAGAATTCAACAGATGCTAATTATTATTCTCTCTCTCTAGACTGAACTTTTTGGTTATTTTCAGGGGGAAGGAGTGGGGGTTGGTTTCATTCACCATTGTCGCAGGGTTTTAACCTGTCCCATAATAGGCACTCAATAAATGTTGCAAACTCACAGACTTTGCTCTCTGCATTGGTAGATTTTAACTCTGGTTGTGCAGCCTTGATTTTCTATGATTCTATTTTTGTCTGTATGGAATTGTAATTGATACTGTCAGCCAAGACTATTGAGAATAAGGTGAAGACGTTTTATTAACTTTTAAACAGGCTCTCAGCCTTTCTGGAGAGCCACTGGTGGTGAGTCATCATGCTATTTCTGTATGGTTATCAAGTCTGAGTTCAGAATAGAATCTCTGGTTGTGGCATGCCTCATTTTTATAACTTTTTATATAATGCTAAAATGATAATTAAATTTATATTGTATCCCATAGAAGAATACTCTTGAAGAAAAGAGCAAAAGAAGCTTAGAAAAAATGTTACTTCTGGAAAACAACTACATAGCTTCATAAGATAAATGCAGTCTTCAACAACATGTTGTCACAGAAAGCTATAAATTAGGCATTAGCAGGTTCAGATTCTGGTCCTGATTAATTTAGTAACTATTTATCTTGGACAAATTGTTATACTGTTAGAAGCTCAGCTTCATTAAGAGGAAGATTTTTGAAGCTGACAGTTTCCAATATCCCTCACAGCACTGTGAGTATAAACACTGAAAACAATTTTCATTGCATTCTCTTCTTGATATTCATGACAACCTGTTTGGTTCAGAAAAAAAATCAGGCTTACAGTACAAACATACATTCTAAGGTCATACCTTCTAATTTTTAAATTTTTATTTATAACCAGTGAAAAAAATTCAATTTGTGTATTGAGAGATTCTGTTTCAGAGCTTTTAAACTTTCAACCATCATAATAAATTGACTCTTTTAGAAATATATTAGGTAAACATAATTTATTCATTTGTTTTGTGGGTAGTGCTGGTGGTTTCATGTAACAGTCATATAAACACAGACTAAATTCCCTTTTTGTAGGAATTTAGGAGTTATTCCTGTATCTTTTTGTGTGACACACTTAACCTCTGGATTAAGAGCCTCTAAAAAAATGCGACTTTTATTTCAGGATTTAAACCAATGTCAACATTTGTTTTGATCACCAAAATATAAGCTTACATAATACAAAAATATTAAAAAGGCAACTTTAAAGTGTCTGGTGCCATCCAGATGTACTCGATGATGGTAAGAAAATCATAATTAGAACCATTTCAGAGTAGTGCTAGGTGAAGCATCTCTGAATGCTAGCCAGTTCACCTGGCTCATGCCCAAACTGTATACATCAAAATAATTTCAATTCCCAATTTACCTGAGGCACTGTGTTTTACTGTGTAAGACATTTTCACAATTATAAAGTGAACTTACGATAGTAACATTTAAATTAGTACACCTGTAAACTTCCTATTGTAAGAAGTTGTCTTCTCTTTAAAAATGACTTCTTCACACAATGGATGGTTTTACAGTGAGCACTGCACATGCTTAGCACATGTTACCTGTACTTTAAAAGCAAATTTTACAGGCTGAGTGTAATGAAGGATTCATGGAAAGACAATTATTGACAAGGGAAAACTAATTATTAATCTGAAACATCTCTCTAAGGGATCCATGAGTGTATTCACTAGGTCTACAAAACAACAAAATTAAATCAGAAATGGTATTCCCTCACATTCTTATCTGAACCCAGCTGATCACATGTCACATATAGCTATTGACATATACCTAGTTCCTGGCCGAACATTTTTTCCTCTGCTATTCAAGGTAGCATTTTGGTTGCAAGTTTCTATGTTACTGTAGAAAAAAAACCTCACATTTACTCTAATTAAATTTATATAATTATTTCTGTTAGTGTATTTTTAATTGGGAGATAAATGCATAGAATAGTGAGTAAAATCTAAATGAGCAGACTAATGTCTAATATAAGAACATAATCACATACTACCATCCAGTCCACAAATTAGAAACTTCCCAATAACCCTGATGTTGTTTTTTATTGTTTGTTTTGTTTTCATTTTTTTTTGTTTTTGTTTTTGTGATCACATCTGCCTACCACTCCTAAAAGTAATCATTGTGTTGACACTTGGGTTACATTTTTTTTTTTTACTTTGTTTTAGATTTACTTTCTGTGTATATCCCCTAACAATATCTAGTTTTCTGTCTCTGAAGTTTATACAAATGGAATACACTGTACACATTTATGTTTGTCTTTTTCTTAGCTTTGTGTTACATTTACTAGAGCCATCTATGCTGTTATGTGACTGTTGTTCATTCAATTTCATTGTTTTAACAATGATGATGATGATACTCTCATATTAACTGTAGGTATTATTATTAAATATAATAATATCCAGTTGAGTTTATTTGAGATGGAGCTCAGATATGAATCTGTGTAATCTAGCTCCAAGTACAGTACTCTTGTTTTGTTATACACCATCTCACTAGACTATTTCATAGTATAAAGTAGCATGTTTTCCATTCTGTTATTGGTGGAGGCAAGTTGTTTCCTGCTTTTTTCTGTAACAAATAATGCTGTTTTGTATACTCTTGTACACATATCCTAGTGGATTTGTATAGCAGATGTATGAGAACTTACCTAAGGTATAAATTTATGACTGAAATTGATGGGTTGTAGTGTATATGACAATGCAAACTTATGAGATGACTTCAAACATTTTCCAAAGTGACAATAACAGTTTTTATACTCAAAACAGCATATAAGTGTTTCCCTTGATCTACATTCTATTCAGATTAGAATTTTAAATCTGTTCCCATTTGATGTTTGTGAATAGATTTACATTGTGATTTTAATTTGAATTTTTACTAACTCGTTGACATCTTTTCATTTGTTGGTTGTCTAATTGGATTTCCTCTTTTGTTAAGTGGCGATTTAAGGCTTCTGCCTATTTTTAAATAGATTCTCTCCTTTTTGCAATTAAATGTAGGAGTTTTCAATATATTTTAATTGTCAGTTAATTTGTTGGTTAAAGATGTTGCAAATCTTTATTCATACAGTGTTTTTACACTCTTTGTATAAGAATGACTTATAATGCTATTGAATGCATTAGTCCCTTCTTTTATAATTAGTAACTAATTGTGTTTAGTTTTAAGAAATTATTTCTTACCCTTAAGTTATGAAAATATTTTTTATTATCTTCTAAAATATTCATAATTATTCTCTTCACTTATAGAGCTCTGATGCACAAGAAATTGATTTTTATGTATGGTGTACAGTAGGGAAACAGTTTAATTATCTTCATATATGAATACCCAGTATTTGAAGGAGCTTTTTATTGAAAAGTCCCCTTTTTGTCAATGATTTCTAGTACCACCTCTATCATATATCAAGTGACCATCTGTGCATGGAACTGTTTTTATTTATATGTTATTGTCTTTATCAGCACCTTATTCTTCTCCAAGGGTTCCTTGGTTATTCTCAGCCATTTTAACCTCCAAATGAATTTCTAACTCAGCTTTTCTAGTTTTTCCAATTTATATTTTAAAGTAAATATTTCACAGCATAGGTGCCATAACTATTATTAGTAGCTAAACCATGATACATAATTATGGAAAAGGCAAGCCTCAATATATATCTTAGGCCATTCAGACTGTTAGAACAGAACAGCATAGACTGGGTGACTTATGAACAACAGAAATTTATTTTTCAGAGGTTTGGAGGCTAGGAAGTCCAAGATCAGTGTTTCAGCAGATTTGGTGTCTGATTAGAGCTTGCTTCCTTGTTCATAGATGACTATCTTTTCACTGTATTCACATGGCAGAAGGGACAGAGTAGCTGGACTCTGTTTTATAAGGGCACTAATCCCATTCATGAGAGCTCCACCCTCATTACCTAGTAACTTCCTAAAGGCTCCACCAGCAAATGTTATTGTGCTAGACATTAGGATATCAACGTACAAATTTTGGTGGGGTACAAACATCCAATCTATAATATTCTACACCTGGCCTCCCAAATTCATGTCCTTCTTGCATGCAATATACATTTATTCCATCTCAGTAGAAAAGTCTTAACTCATTCTGTAATCAACTTTAAAGTCTTAGTTCAAAGTCTCTTTTAAATATCATCTAAATCAGATGTGGGTAAGATTTAAGGTGCAATTTATCCTGAAGCAAACTGCTTTCCAGCTGTGGACTGGTGAACCCAAATAAGTTATGTGCTTCCAAAATACAATGGTGTGACAGGCCTAAGATAGACATTCCCATTCCAAATGAGAGAAATGAGAAAGAAAAAAGGAGTGACATTTCCCTTTAAGTTCAAAACCTAATGGGGCCAACAATGCTCATTAAACCTTAAGGCCCAAGAATAATCCTCTTTGTCTTGATGCTCTACCCTCCAGGCTCACTGGGGTGGAAGAATCATCTTCTAGACACACTGAAGTGGCAGTCCTGATCATGTAGCTTGCTGGGCAGCCCTGAGCCCAAGCTTTGGGTGGCCCTGCCTTCAAAGTGCCTCTGTTTCTAGGCCTTGCCCCCATGATGTTTCTCTGAAGTGCTCCCATCTGGAAGCAGTTCTGTGCCTGGATTGCACACCTGTGACTCCAGGCAGCTCTATTCTTGAAACGAAGGTCAAGCTCCACAGGGCTCATATATCTCCTTGATGGAAAAATGATGCCACACTGAAGCTACCAAAGTTTGCTGCTTGCACCCTCCAGAGGGGTGGCCACTGTGACCCATCTCACAACAGAGCCTACAAGAACCTCATCTGGAGTGGCCAAGGAACATGGAACCAGAGTGCAGGGAGCCTGTGATGGGAGGCAGTGCCAGGCCATGCTCACTGAGGCCCCACAGGCACTGGCAACCCCTCCTTTGAAATTGCTCTGTTTCCTGGGTGCTTGCTTGCACTCTGAGCCTATGATGGGAGTGGCAACTTTGGTGATCTTTGAATTGTCTTCAGGGCCATTCTTCCACATTTTAGAGAATAACTCCTGGCTTTTGTTGAAATAGCTGATCCATACTAATCTCATTATCAAAGGATCCTTGGCCACACCCTTAGTGTTCTCAATTTTTGCAATATGGATAAGCTGAGAATTTTCCAATTCTTTAAATTCTGTTTCTCTTTTGGTTAACAATTCCATCTTTAAGTCATTGCTCTTTTCTTGAGTGTTACTGGAAGGAGTCAGGAGAAACCAAGCCATACTGTCAACACTGCTTAGAAATAGCTACAGATAAATATTCAGTTTCATTGCTCACAAGTTCTATCATCCAGAAAGGGCAAACACAATTCAGCCAAGTTCTTTGCCTCTTTATAACTAGTATTACCTTTCCTCTAGTTTCCAATAACATTTTCCTCATTTTCATCTGAGACCTTATCAGAATGGTCTTTGCCATCCATATTCCTACCAACACTGTTGAAAATGTCTTAGATATTCTCTAGGAAAGTTGAGGCTTTTTCTTTAGCTATGTCTTTTCTTTCTGAGCCCTCATTAGAATCATTTTTAAAGGTCCGTTCATCAGCCATAAAAAGGAATGAAATTGGGTAATTTGTAGAGACGTGGATGGACCTAGAGACTGTCATACAGAGAGAAGTCAGAAAGAGAAAAACAAATACTGTATATTAACGCATATATCTGGAATACAGAAAAATGGTACAGATGAACCGGTTTGCAAGGCAGAAATAGAGACACAGATGTAGAGGACAAATGTATGGACACCAAGGGGGGAAAGCGGGGTGGTGGTGGTAGTGGTGGGATGAACTGGGAGATTGGGATTGACATATATACACTAATATGTATAAAATGGATAACTAATAAGAACCTGCTGTATAATAAATAAATTAATTAAATAAAATTCAAAAAAAGTCCATTCATGGCTATGACAATTTCTGTCTTAGTTGATTCAGGCTACTATAATAGAATACCACAAATTGGGTGGCTTTTAAACAACAGAAATTTATTTCTCACAGTTCTGGGGGCTGGGAAGACTAAAATTAAGTTGCTAGCAGATTCAGTGTCTGGTTCCTAGGTCATAAACAACCATCTTTTTGCTGTGTCCTTACATGGCAGAAAAGTCAGGGATCTCTCTGGACTCTCTTTTATAAAGGCATGATCCCATTCATTAAGACTCCACCCTCATTACCTAATCACTTCTTTTTTTTTCTTTTTAAATTTATTTTTTGGCTGCATTGGTTCTTTGTTGCTGCACGCAGGCTTTCTCTAGTTGTGGTGGGAGGGGGCTATTCTTCGTTGCCGTCCGCGGGCTTCTTATTGTGGTGGCTTCTCTTGTTGCAGAAAATGGACTCTAGGTGCACGGGCTTCAGTAGTTGCAGCACGCAGGCTCAGTAGTTGCAGCATGCGGGCCCTATAAAGACCCGACTTCCAAGCAGAGTCACATTTGGTATTGGGATTTCAACACACGAATTTTGAAGGGGCAGAAATATTCAGTCCATAGAAACATCAAAATCAAGGAGTGCCTTATTAGTTAGAGCTGTAATTCTTTAGACAGTTATTTAGTTCCACTGTATTCCAGGGCTGCAGTCTTTGCTTTCCTTCTTACTGAAGCAACTTGTAAATATAGTCTTATACATGAGGATGACAAATGAAAATGGAAAAGTGATGGAGTAGTCGTTTATGCAAAAAATAATTAAATACAATTTTATGTGACCATTGACTAACACCAAACTCATTGGACACACTGTATTATTTTAAAGTATTAGAAGTGACCACAAAGGCCTTAAAGGCCTCAACTTGACTAAACAGGAAGAAGCCTGTCTTCCTTTTCTTAGAGCACTTACTTTAGAAAATCTTTAAGTACAAGTTCTTTGTCTGTCTTTTTGAGATGTAAATGTTCTCTCAATCTCTTGCCAGCTTTATAACCCAGGAATATCTTTCTGAAGGACCTGGATTATCTTTTCCAATATAATCATCAAGGAAGATAGTGCCCCTCTCTTTCTGTCTCTGAAGGAGAGTAGGAACGAAACAAAGTGCCAGTTGGCAAGTATAGATGGCCTAATCACACTGATTAATCTCCCTCCCTCAACCCAGCATCCTCTAGTACTTTTCCACTAACTCAGGCAAGCACTTAAAAGCCCATGAGCCTTTTGTTTCTGTGGGATAGAGTTCAATCTCTCTTTCCTATTATGATAGTCTCACATTCAGTCTTCCTTGCCTATTTAACTTGTCTGGTTCAATTTTTCTTTGACCAGAGGGTATTTAATTAATAAGCATCTAATTTTGTAAGAACCAAGACATTATAAACAATTTTGGAAATATATATTTATTTGCTTTAACTTACAGAAGCAAATTTCTAGGGAAAATAACTTTGAAGTAGTTGAATATATATAGTTAAAATTTAAAGAAATTTAATAGTGAATTTCTCTTGCTGTGACGTAACATGTTGTAATGAAATTTGTAAGACGCTTCAGATAATATTAGCTCAGCTCTGAAAATAAGTTCTCTCCAGCACTGGAAGTCTTTTGCTAGCATATATAGATCTAGTCTACAATATCATGGAGTTTAAAATGTTCAGTTTCATCAAGGTCTCAATATGTTATTTTTGTTTGTAAGGAAGCTGAAACTGGCTGTTATTAACTAAGGAGCAAATCAGGGACATCTGCTTATCTAAGGATCTTAGCTCAGAAAAGAACTTAGGCAGAACTAATGCATTTTTCAATTAAATTATTTTCTTATTCATAAGCACCTTCTACTACAAATGTAGGGAACACGGTACAGATATCTTTGAAACTGTCAAAGTATGAACATGAAATAATTGCTCTCTTTTTGCTAGTCCTACTTTTTAGCATATTTTGTTTGTCTTCATAAAGTTACATTCACTGGTGTGCTATAAATGTTTAACAATTGGCTCTTGGGGGAGGAAAAAGCCCTAATTTGTAGTGTTTGCCAATATTCATGGTATAAACATCCAAGCTTCCAAAGATATATCACTAAATAAGGGGTTAGGAAGAGATTCGCAAAACCAACTCTTCCAAACTCCTATGAGCAAATTTCAGCATACTTCTGGTTACAGATATAATTTAACGTTAATGAATTATCTACTTGCCAATCAATTAATTCTGGTTATTTCTCCTTGGAGGCACTAGACTGAATTGAGCTTTCTTGCCCCCTTGTGGTTGAATGAGCCCCTGTGATTATTTCTGGTCAATGAGTGATAGCAGAAGTGTTACATATCACATTTGGTCCAGATTATGTAATTGCTTTTTCAAGACCCTCCAGAACTCTCTTTTCCCTCTACCAAGGTCATGAGCATCTTCCAGATAGTGACTTGTCATCACCTTCAGTCCTAGAGTAAAGATGAAAATCACAAAAACAAAACTGATCTATGATAGACATTTGATATGAATGAGAATTAAATCTTTGTTATATTGAACCACAGAGTTGCGAGGATTGTTTTGTTATTGCAGCATAATCTAACCTATCCTGCCTGATAAATCCTATTACCAGTGTTTATAAAACGTCTTTCTATTCATAGACTTTAAAGTACTAAATGAGCTTATGTCAGACATTGCAGTTTGTTAAAAAATACATTTCCAGATACCAATTGGACACAGTCAACCTGCTCTGTTTACCTCAGCCATTCTGTTTCCAGTAGGTATTTTCATCTTGTCTTTTTGCCAAAAATATCAATTTGAACTAAAATTTACGGTTTCAAATATTCAGAGTCAGGTAATGTTTTTATTTACTTAAACATCATTTATGCAAATAACTCATTTATAATTAATGGATACCACTGAATATGAAAGAATTATGAAAGATGTATCATTTTCCTAGAAGCACATTTATTTGTGTATAAAGAGAGCAAGAGTGAAAGAAACTGGTCTGCATACAGTCCTGTGAAAGTCAAAGCCAATACTAAAGACCAGTTTTAGATGGGGTGGCCTGAGAACAGGTTTCACATGCTGTTTAATGATAGTAAATACATCTTAGAATAATTGTATACATTTTAGGTATAGGTAGATATCAATATTAAGCACACAATGGATGAATGTCTTATTTTTATAAAGCTCTCAGTAATATCAAAGTTAAAACTCTCTTGATCTTAAGAAAACCTCACATTCATTATTGTCTTTACTTCTTGTGAAATGTATGCCCTTATGCTTCTATAGCTATATGGTTGTGGAAAAAGGTTCAAATATATGGCTAAATTAAAAATCATAACTAGATTACAGATAAGATACAGTAAGATACTGTTTTTTACATATACACCAATAATGAGTGTAAAAAGTTTTAATTTAATAGCTGGTACAGAAATTTCTATTAGTCAGGAACATTGAGAAGGATGTCTAGATGAAACTAACACTGGCAGAAGAGAGAAACCTAAAGGATCTGGAATTAGCAAAGAGGATAAAAGAGCCAACCTCTTCACAATGTAAACTCTACATTGGATAGCAGAAGAAGCGTATAAAGTCAGACAACTATTTGGGAACTTATGAGCCTGGGACCATCAGACTATGGGAGAGGAGGTCACCTGGGGAGGGGCAAGTGAGAGAACCATAGGTGTGACATGACCAAAATAAAAATTAAAACACATAAATAGTTTTTATTACATGTCCAACACTGTTCTTTATCTCCCAAAGAACTTTAATAAAAACAAGTGCATAGTATTGAAATTAAATCAATTTGCATTGCTAAGATATAAAATGACTTTAGCTACATATTCTACAGTCCTCTGTCCGCAACATGCATAAATTCTTTGAGAGAGTCTACTGAATTCAAAATTGTTTAGTGAATGACTTTTTGTATGGGAAGGCCCGACTTTCAAATCCGGGTTGATAGATTGCAGAACAGAAATTAAATTTCAGAATAAATACACTATGTGGTATTTGTAAACAGGACCCAGAGGCAAAGGTGACCATGTGAATTATTACAATACTTCAGACATATTCACAGACATCAATGGGTCAAAGGCTGGCTTACCTAGAACTCAAGGCTCTCATAAAAAACCCATCTCAATTTAACATTTAACTATAATAGTAATAGTTCTAGGTGGTAAGAATGAGAATGGTTTGTGTTTTTTGATTTTTATTTTTTGATTATCAGATTACAAATACGGATAGTGTATGTAATTTTTAAATTATTTATAATCTTTGTAAATTAATGAAAATGATAATAGAATCACAGTAGCAGTAATAGGAAATAAAGCATAGCTTTGTGCTACTAAAATTTTTACATAAGCCATTCCCTAGTTTGGAGATATTTTTTCCCCTTGTAGTTTAAAAGGACACACATACTGATAAGTCTCCCATGACTATAGAAATATATTTTGTTCTAAAATAAGTTTGCCTTAATTTGACAAGCAGTTTTTAAAATTGTTCAAGTTTAGGGGAGATACTTGTATGCTCAAATTATAGCCCACTGGAAACCCGTAGGTGATAACCATCCATTAGTGGAGAAGCAAGGTAAATACAGAGTTTGTTTAGAAAAGCATTCTAATTTTATGGGAAAATGTGGCAAAGTGGAGTCAACATATTTGTGTGGAGTTTCTGACTGTGTCTTTGTTAATCTTTAAGTCTGATGCATTACACATTCTCATTATACAAATATTATTGCATATATTTCCTTATAACACATGTTATAAAAATGGGATTTGAATTCTCTGGAGAAAATGTATATGGCAAAAAGCTTATTATACCTTAGTTAATTTCATTTTTATTTTATTAATTTCATATGAATTGTATAAGATTTAGGAGAGTACGTTTTAATACATTTAAAAAAAAATGTACCCAGCTTCTGATGGATTGATGGTGCCAGAAATTCACTTTTCCTCTCACGTGACCTAATGAGAATTCACTAATGGACTGAGATAAAGTGTGTGTGTGTGTGTTATTGGTAATTTTAGCTTGGAAAATGCAAGTAAACATCTATCTTTTGCCTTGATTTAAACTTACCTAGTTATAGCCAAAACATTTTGCGAATGGTTATCCTTCTTCACAGTGAGGGGAAAGGGCTTTATTAGGAGATCTTACCACAAAAACAAATAAAATTAGAGGGGATAAACACTGTGCTTTGGGAATGTGTCTAAGAAAAAAAAAAAAGAAAAAATCTGAATTAGACTACCATTGCCCAATTTCAGTGCAATACCCAGATACATGGTTCAATGAATACAGACTTGCACTGATGTCACATACTTATGTGGGTTATGCCTCACTTTATATGTTTGAGGAGAAATAGACATTTTAAATTAAATACTATTTAATTCAGAACTCCCTCCAGAGCAGTGGACAAGGAAATGAATGCCTGCTAAGGAAATGAACGGTAAGGTGAATGAGAATTCCCTCTAAACACTCCCCATCATATTTTCAGAACACTGGGGTTAATAACCAAACCTAAGGTCAACCTGGACCTGTGCCCACTTGTGGGAAATAAATAACTACTTACCAAAAGTCATGGCCCAACTCTGGGACTCCTCTCCCTATATCTACCACAACTTCTTGTTTATCTTTCAGAACCCCTGTAGGACTATTCAACTGTTGTCCAGAAAGCTGAAGTGAATCATATACCACAATTTTACCATGCATTTTGTTTCTCATCTCACGTAAAAGCAACCATGTTATTCAGTAACTCACTTGTGTTGATTATATAACTCAAATAATAGCATAATATCCTAAATAATATGACACAAGTAATAAAATGATTCTCAAACTTGAGGACTGTGAATTTCCCCATCATTAAACTTATAGAAATAAAGTATAAAATATCTCCTCTCCTCCTTGAAAATTTAAGTTCAAACAAAAAAAACAATGTGAATGTAATTAATGCTACTCAATTGTACACTTTAAAACAGTTATAATGGTAATTTTTTTTTTTTTTTTTTTTTTTTTTTTTTTTTTTTTTTTTTTTTTTTTGCGGTACGCGGGCCTCTTACTGTTGTGGCCTCTCCCGTTGCGGAGCATAGGCTCCGGACGCACAGGCCCAGCGGCCATGGCTCACGGGCCTAGCCGCTCCGCGGCATGTGGGATCTTCCTGGACCGGGGCAAGAACCCGTGTCTTCTGCATCGGCAGGCGGACTCTCAACCACTGCGCCACCAGGGAAGCCCTATAATTTTTTTTTCAATTTCTTTATCTGCTTGGGTCCAATGATATCATCTTATTCAGAAGACATTTATTTACTTGTTTGCCTATGTACATATGCATGTATGTATGTATTATAGAAGCAGTTGCACCTTCAGCCCACTCCTGTGAATTACCCCCAACATTAAATGATGTTTCACCTAGGCTTCTCTTGTTCCCTCCTTTACCCTAGAGTCAAATGGCTGTATAGCTTCAGAACCAAAAAAAACTTCCCTGGACCCATCAACAAGTGAAGTAAAGAATATTTTCTTTTCCCTTTCACATTTGTCTAACCTGGTCTTTGAAATTTTTACCATTCCCCTAAGGACTTTTTTTTCTTCTGCCAACATAATTAGCTTGTTTGCTTAATTCCATTTCCCCTTTTCACTGTTGTTCACTTTTTGAGTTCAACAAAAAATTGTCTTTAAGAATATTCACCCTTTAATCTTAGAACAAATTTGATTCTTAAAAACACATTCAGACTCTATACTTTCTTTTTTTGAAATATGATTGATTTACAATGTGTTAATTTCTGCTGTATAGCAAAGTGATTCAGTTATCTACATTCTTTTTCGTATTCTTTTCCATGTGGTTTATCATAGAATATTGAATGTAGTTACCTTGGCTACACAGTAGGATCTTGCTGTTTATCCATCCTATATATAATAGTTCGCATCTGCTAACCTCAAATTCCCACTCCATCCCTCCCCACCTCCACCCTCCCCTTGGACAACCACAAGTCTGTTCTCTATGTCTGTGACAGACATATATTTTCAATAACCTCCTGTGCCTTTGCATTTCTAATAAAACTCTAGAGATTTACTTCTTTAACTCATGAAATGGTATATATCTTTTACAGGCAGTTTCTTTTCCCACTGTCTCTATGTATTCATTGATAAAAATGTTCACACCCTATGACTGAAACCCCAGAGACACTGGGAAATATGTCATAAATCTGTGGACTCAAGGCAAGTTTTACTACCACTGCTCCATCCTTAGTCTTAGATGCAGTTGCTGACAGGAAAAAGAAACACAGTTTGGAACAGGTGTTCAGGCATTGCCTATCAATGACTAATACAGTCATTAGGCTCAATTTCCCTTTCTCACTTTTTTTCCCCATTTTGAATTCAAGAAAAAATATTCTTAAAAAGATTTCTACTAGGTAACATCTTCCTTATCTCATACAAATTAAGAGAAATTAGTTATTCCTCAAAATACTTTGTAGCTATCTGCTGAAAAAAATTATACAGTAAATATCCAAAATTGTCACAATCACCATGACATGAAGAGCACTCCCTAGCATTGCATTGTGTACATCCAACACTAAGGTTCTTAACCACATTGACTTTATCTGATTTCATGGTTCAAATACCAGGCTTTAGTCCTGAATGAGATTAATTTTAAGGAGAAAAAAACACTAAATTTATTATACTTCTAAGAAAATGCTCAATAATCCCCAAATCACTCACTGTAAGCATCAGCTAATACTCACCAGAGTCACAGTGACTTTACATATGGAATTTGAAAATCCCTGGAAAAATTAAATTGCTCACCTGCTAAAGGATCATGAGAGAACATTTCCTTCACTTCACCATACTCCTACTCATTCATTTGAAGTAATATATTAGCTTATCTTGACTCTCAAGAGATATCCCTTTTCTAACCAAGCAAACTCTGCAGCCATATTCCAGAGGACACCAGCCAATGTTGCTCTTAATGTTTATACTGCCAATATGAGACAAAGCCACATACTTGGTACATGATAGATCTATCACCATTGCCTTATTCAAAGCCTTGGACTTCCTGATTGGTATTTTGTCTCTAAGATGCTAGAGATTCTGAAGCTATCTTGGATAATGGTCCTGAAGATATCTCAGGTAATGGTTCATATTTTGGAAGTTAAGGACTACCTGCTCAAAAGCCCTTCATTCCAGATTCTAATCAATTGAGAGCATTTTTAAAAGGTGCCAAATGATACCACAGAAAATGACACAGTAGAAAGCTCTAATGGTTTGTCCTCTCACTGAAGCAACCATTTATCTGGAAAGATCAATTGGAATCAACTACTTTGGAACCATGGAACCTGGCTGGACAGTTATAACAATCAGGGTAGTGCTTTATGAAGGGAGAGACTGCTGTTTTTTGGTAAGAGAGTGGTGTGCATGAAGCAGGAGCTACCATAACCCATTCCTCAGCCTGCTGTGCCAGTAGGAGCCCACATTACTGGAGCAGGTGGCCAGTACCAGGGTGGACATTAAGGACCTTGTCCTCCAAGAATTTGAGATTATACATTTTGGTTGGTCTGGAAAATAACAAGCGTTGTGGATGCAGAGGAAAGGAACCCTCATGCATTGCTGATGAAAGTGGTGCAGCCACTGTGGAAACAGTTTGGCCATTTATCAGAAACTTAAAAACAGATTTACATTATGCAACAATCCCCTTCGTAGTTAATTATATACCCCAAATAATTAAAAACAAGGACCCAAAGAGCTACTAGTATACCAATGTTCACAGCGGCATTTTTCAAAATAACCAAAAAGTGGAAACAACCCAAATGTCCAACAATACATGACAGATTGAAAAAAAGTGGTATATTCATACAGTGGGATAAATTTCAGCCATATAAAGGAATGAAGTTCTGGTACATGTTATTACATGGATGAACCCTGAAAATATGCAAAGTGAAATAAGCCAGACACAAAAGAACAAATATGATTCTACTTACATTGGGTGTCTATTAGAATAGGCAAATTCATAGAGATAGAAAATAGAAGAGAGGTTACCAGAGGCTAGAGGTGTGGGTAAATCTTGAGTTATTGCTTAGTGGATATAGAATTTCTTTTGGGGATGATGAAAAAATTCTGAAAACCAATAGTGTTGGTTACACAACATTGTAAATGTACTTAATGCTGTAGAATTGTATACCTAAAAATGATTAACATAGAAAAAATTATGTATATTTTACTGCAAAAAAAGGTGTATAGTGGAAAGTGTCTCTCCACCCCTGAACACTCCATACCACTATCAGGTAACCACTCATCATTTTCTTCTACATCCTTACAATTCCCACTTTTATTTAAGCAATAATTTAAATATTCTCATATTTTAACATTAGAAAAGTAATAAATGGTGCCGATTTCAGCAGCAAAAAAAAAAAAAAAAAAGAGAAAAGAAAAAAATCCCATTATACATCCAGCTATACTAATTAAGCTATGTTAAACCCAGCTGTGTCTGTGTTGAATCAAGACAGAAACCACACAGTGAGTAAAACAGGGAACACTTGATATAAGGAAACTCTATTTGTTACCTTACAGCTGAGAGAGAGAAAAAGGAGAAATTTAAAAGAGAACCTCCCTACTCCTGAAGGCTGGGATCCTGATTTTATTAGAGAAAATGTAGTTCCACCTACTGGGAATCAGAAATATTCACTGATTTGCCTAGGCCAGAACTAGTCTGATGTCACTGGGCAAGAAGTAAGCCACCCTCCAAAGAGCAGGAGGGGTACCGTTCATCAATAACTAATTGCACAGTTAGCAAGAGGTGGTAATGGTTTGGAGGGAACCCTCTGGACTGCAGGCAAGCAGTTCAGGGACATGCAGAAGGAATCAAGAGTGTCAGTGTGAGTAGAAGGTCTTTGGGACACTGATTTCTGTGTCAAAAGGACCACATGAAGGTAATCACTAGACACATTGAGCTGCAGTGTCACTCAGTGAGCATGCTCACTGGCCACAGGCTTGGGCAAAACTCCACCTGATGTCTTCACCCCCCACACCACTGACTTAATAAGCAACAACTGGAAACCTAAGGTGAGGTATTTCTTTTGCAGTGTCCCTCTAGTGCCCTCTACTGAGAAAACTTGTTATGTATTGTGCTCATTATAAAGGCGAGATGGTTAAAAGGAACTGTACATGATGGGAAAGCATATATATATATATATATATATATATATATATATATATACACATATATATATATATATACAGACATAAATTATATATTATATACAAAGGCACACATATATTATACATACATGCATGCACGTGTAATGTATGTGTATGTATTTTGAGCTGAGAGGCAATAAATTGATAACTGACACAGATAACACGACAAAGCTTCCTACACCCACCCAAATTCAACTTAAACACTGGGATTGAGTAGTGTGGTTTCAAACATAGGGAAATAAGATGATGATTTCTTTTTGGCAGCAGATTCAAATGAGTGTTGAGTTAACTGGATTAACTATGCAGTTGCAATGATGCTAAGCAAGGAAAACAAGTCCTAATAGGTGTTAGGCTCTCACCAAAATTCTGCTTAGTTAGTCTCTCCTCCTTTCAAGGGAAAGAGTAAGGAACACCCTTGAAAAACAGACCAGGATTGATCTATTTCCTTCTGCTCCATGAAAATGTTGAAACAGGAATGTTTTCCCCCGCTGACTTCAACAATCTTTGAAGATCACATGAATGAGATTCGTGTGACAAACGTTTTCCATCCTCAACTTGAGTATAATTTTACAAACTCAGGGCTGTTTCATAAGGCTTAGAATAATTCACATTACAAGGAATAGCGTTTATCATATGAAAAATAATCTTGAGTAGTATACCATACAAAAGCATCAGTTAACCCTTTTTTATGCTGTTATAGGAAATCAGATTCTTAATTATGATTCTATGCGAAATAGAGGCTACACTTTGTGATTTTTAATTGTTCCATAGGTTATAATGAGGATCTCATTCATCAGGAGCCTTCTCTGTGTATGTGACATGGAGCTAGAAGCAACAATTTATGAAATAGGCAAAGAAATTACGAGATTGGGAGATAATGTGTACTAGTTGCCTAAATTTTTAGAGATAAAAATGATATGAACAATTTTCTCCTTTTAAAGCTTTTTTGAAGTATAATTTATATACAATAAGAATAAAATTCAATATCTTTAGTGAATTTATAAAGCTATGTAACCAGAACATCATCTAGTTTTAGAACATTTCCATCATCTTGAAATGTTCCTTTGTGTCTATTTTCAGTCAGTCTCCACTCCTATCCTTAGCTCCAGGCAACTACTGATCTCCTTCTGTCTCTATAGGTTTGCCTGTCTAGGAAATTCCATGTAAATGTAATGTCTTCAGTGTCTGGTTTCTTTCATTCAGCATAAGGTTTTTGAGATTTATCCATGTTAGACCACATATCTATAGTTTGTTCCTTTTTTGCTAAATCATATGCCTTTGCATAGACATGTAACGTTTTATTTATCCATTCACAGTTGATAGCCACTTGAATTATTTTCTGATTTTTTGCTATTCTGAGTTATCCTGCTATGAACATTCACATGTTCAGGCTTCGTGTGAACAGTAGAAATATATTTTTGCTCCTGGATAGAAATCTAGGAGTGGAATTGCAGACTCATATAGTGAGTTTCCATAAAATCTTTTTTTTTTGAATTTTATTTGTTTTTATACAGCAGGTCCTTATTAGCCATCAGTTTTATACACATCAGTGTATACATGTCAATCCCAATCGCCCAATTCATCACACCCCCAAACCCACCCCCGCCACTTCCCCCCACCCTTGGTGTCCATATGTTTGTTCTCTACATCTGTCTCTCAATTTCTGCCCGGCAAACTGGTTCATCAGTATGATTGCTCTAGGTTCCACATATATGTGTTAATATACAATATTTGTTTTTCTCCTTCTGACTTACTTCACTCTGTATGACAGTCTCTAGATCCATCCATGTCTCAACAAATGACCCAATTTCGTTCCTTTTTATGGCTGAGTAATATTCCATTGTATATATGTACCACAACTTCTTTATCCATTTGTAAGTCGATGGGCATTTAGGTTGCTACCATGACCTGGCTATTGTAAATAGTGCTTCAATGAACATTGGGGTGCATGTGTCTTTTTGAATTATGGTTTTCTCTGGGTATATGCCCAGTAGTGGGATTGCTGGGTCATATGGTAATTCTATTTCTAGTTTTTTAAGGAACCTCCACACTGTTCTCCATAGTGGCTGTGTCAATTTACATTCCCACAAACAGTGAAAGAGGGTTCCCTTTTCTCCACACCCTCTCCAGTATTTGTTGTTTGTAGATTTTCTGATGCCCATTCTATTTGTTGTGAGGTGATACCTCATTTTTGTTTTGATTTGCATTTCTCTAATACTTAGTGATGTTGAGCAGTTTTTCATATGCTTCTTGGCCATCTGTATGTCTTCTTTGGAGAAATGTCTATTTAGGTCCTCTGCCCATTTTCTGATTGGGTTGTTTCTTTTTTTAATATTGAGCTGCATGAGCTGCTTATATATTTTGGAGATTAATCCTTTGTCCGTTGATTCATTTGCAAATATTTTCTCCCATTCTGAGGGTTGTCTTTTCATCTTTGTAGTTTCCTTTGCTTTGAAAAAGTTTTTAAGTTTCATTAGGTAACATTTGTTTATTTTTGTTTTTATTTCCATTGCTGTAGGAGGTGGATCAGAAAAGATTCTGCTGTGATTTATGTCAGAGTGTTCTTCCTATGTTTTCCTCAAAGAGTTTTGTATTGTCCAGTCTTACATTTAGGTCCCTAATCCATTTTGAGTTTATATTTGTGTATAGTGTTAGGGAGTGTTCTAATTTCATTCTTTTACATGTAGCTTTCCAGTTTTCCCAGCACCACTTAATTGAAGAGATTGTCTTTTTTCCATTGTATATCCTTGCCTCCTTTCTCATAGATTAGTTGACCATAGGTGTGTGGGTTTATCTCTGAGCTTTCTATCCTGTTCTGTTTATCTATATTTCTGTTTTTATGACAGTACCATATTGTCTTGATTACTGTAGCTTTGTAGTATAGTCTGAAGTCAGGAAGTCTAATTCCTCCAGCTCCATTTTTCTTTCTCAAGATTGCTTTGGCTATTCGGGGTCTTTTGTATCTCCATACAAATTTTAAGATTTTTTGTTCTAGTTATGTAAAGAACGCCATTGGTAATTTGATAGGGTTGCATTGAATCTGTATATTGATTTGGGTCGTATGGTCATTTTCACAATATTGATTCTTCCAATCCACGAACATGGTATATCTCTCCATCTGTTTGTATCATCTTTAATTGCTTTCATCAGTGTCTTACAGTTTTCTGCAAACAGGTCTTTTGTCTCCCTAGGTAGGTTTATTCCTAGGTATTTTATTCTTTTTGTTGCACTGGTAAGGGGACTGTTTCCTTAATTTCTCTTTCAGGTATTTCATCATTAGTGTATAGGAATGCAAAAGATATCTGTGCATTAATTTTGTATCCTGCAACTTTACCAAATTCATTGATTATCTCTAGTCGTTTTCTGGTGGCATCTTTAGGATTCTCTATGTATAGGATCATGTCATCTGCAAACAGTGACAGTTTTACTTCTTCTTTTCCAATTTGTATTCCTTTTATTTATTTTTCTTCTCTGATTGCCATGGCGAGGACTTCCAAAGCTATGTTGAATAATAGTGGTGAGAGTGGACATCTTTGTCTTGTTCCTGATCTTAGAGGAAATGCTTTCAGTTTTTCACCATTGAGAATGATGTTTGCTTTGGGTTTGTCCTATATGGCCTTTATTATGTTGAGGTAGGTTCCCTCTATGCCCACTTTCTGGCGGGTTTTTATCATAAATGGGTGTTGAATTCTGTCAAAAGCTTTTTCTGCATCTATTGAGATGATCATATGGCTTTTAAACTTCAGTTTGTTAATATGGTGTATCACATTGATTGATTTGTGTATATTGAAGAACCCTTGCATCCCTGGGATAAATACCACTTGATCATGGTGTATGATCCTTCTAATGTGTTTCTGGATTCTGTTTGCTAGTATTTTGTTGTGGATTTCTGCATCTATGTTCATCAGTGATATTGGACTGTAGTTTTCTTTCTTTGCAACATCTTTGTCTGGTTTTGGTATCACGGTGATGGTAGCCTTTTAGAATGAGTTTGGGAGTGTTCCTTCCACTTCAATTTTTTGGAAGAGTTTGAGAAGGATGGGTGTTAGCTCTTCTCTAAATGTTTGATAGAATTCACCTGTGAAGCCATCTGGTCCTGGACTTTTGTTTGTTGGAAGATTTTTAATCACAGTTTCAATTTCAGTGCTTGTGATTGGTATGCTCATATTTTCTGTTTCTTCCTGGTTCAGTCTTGGAAGGCTATACTTTTCTAAGAATGTGTCCATTTCTTCCAAGTTGTCCATTTTATTGGCATAGAGTTGCTTCTAGTAGTCTCTTAGGATGCTTTGTATTTCTTCAGTGTGTGTTGTAACTTCTCCTTTTTCATTTCTAACTTTATTGATTTGAGTCCTCTCCCTCTTTTTCTTGATGAGTCTGACTAATGGTTTATCAATTTTGTTTATCTTCTCAAAGAAGCAGCTTTTAGTTTTATTGATATTTGCTATTGTTTTCTTTGTTTCTATTTCATTTATTTCTGCTCTGATCTTTATGATTTCTTTCCTTCTACTAACTTTGGGTTTTGTTTGTTCTTCTTTCTCTAGTTCCTTTAGGTGTAAGGTTAGATTGTTTATTTGAGATGTTTCTTGTTTCTTGAGGTAGGCTTGTATAGCTATAAACTTCCCTCTTAGAACTGCTTTTGCTGCATCCCATAGGTTTTTTTTTTTGTTGTTGTTGTTGTTGTTGTTGTTTTTTTGTGGTACCTGGGCCTCTCATTGTTGTGGCCTCTCCTGCTGCGGAACACAGGCTCCGGCCTGCAGGCTCAGTGGCCATGGCTCACGGGCCCAGCCGCTCCACAGCATGTGGGATCTTCCCGGACTGGGGCACGAACCCATGTCCCCTGCATCAGCAGGTGGACTCTAAACCACTGTGCCACCAGGGAAGCCCGCATCCCATAGGTTTTGATCATTGTGTTTTCATTGTCATTTGCTTCTAGGTATTTTTTTATTTCCTCTTTGATTTCCTCAGTGATATCTTGGTTATTTAGTAACGTATTGTTTAGCCTCCATGTGTCTGTGTTTTTTACGTTTTTTTCCCTGTAATGATTTCTAATCTCATAGCGTTGTGGTCAGAATAGATGCTTGATATGACTTCAATTTTCTTAAATTTACTGAGGCTTGATTTGTGACCCAAATGTGACCTATCCTGGAGAATGTTCTGTGCGCACTTGAGAAGAAAGTGTAATCTGCTGTTATTGGATAGAACTTCCTATAATTATAAATTAAGTCTATCTAGTCTATTTTGTCACTTAAAGCTTTTGTTTCCTTATGAATTTTTTCTTTGGATGATCTGTCCATTGGTGTAAGTGAGGTGTTAAAATCCCCCACTATTATTGTGTTACTGTCGATTTCCTCTTTTTTGTTTTGCAATATGCGGCCCTCTCACTGCCGTGGCCTCTCCCGTCGTGGAGCACAGGCTCTGGACGTGCAGGCTCAGCGGCCACGGCCCAGGGGCCCAGCCACTCCACAGCATGTGGGATCGTCCTGGACCAGGGCAGGAACCCGCGTCCCCTGCATCGGCAGGCAGACTCCCAACCACTCACGCCACCAGGGAAGCCCCGATTTCCTCTTTTATAGCTCTTAGCAGTTGCCTTATGTATTGAGGTGCTCCTATGTTGGGTGCATATATATTTATAATTGTTATATCTTCTTCTTTGATTGATCCCTTGATCATTATGTACTGTCCTTTCTTGTCTCTTGTGACATTCTTTATTTTAAAGTCTATTTTATCTGATATGAGTATTCCTACTCCAGTTTTCTTTTGATTGCCATTTGCATGGAAGATCTTTTTCCATTCCCTCACTTTCAGTCTGTATGTGTCCCTATGTCTGAAGCGGGTCTCTTGTAGACAGCATATGTATGGGTCTTGTTTTTGTATCCATTCAGCAAGCCTGTGTCTTTTGGTTGGAGCAATTAATCCCTTCATGTTTAAGGTAATTCTCAATATGTACGTTCTTATTACCATTTCGCTAATTGTAATCGGTTTGTTTTTGTAGGTCCTTTTCTTCTCTTATGTTTCCCACTTAGAGAAGTTCCTTTAGCATTTGTGGTAGAGCTGGTTTGGTGGTGCTGAATTCTCTTAGCTTTTGCTTGTCTGTAAAGCTTTCGATTTCTCCATTGAATCTGAAGGAGATCCTTGCCATGTAGAGTAATCTTGGTTGTAAGTTCTTCCCTTTCATCACTTTAAATATGTCATGCTCCTCCCTTCTGGCTTGTAGAGTTTTTGCTGAGAAATCAGCTGTTAACCTTATGGGAGTTCCCTTGTATATTATTTGTCATTTTTTCCTTGTTGCTTTCAATAATTTTTCTTTGTCTTTTATTTTTGTCAATTTGATAACTATGTGTCTTGGCGTGTTTCTCCTTGGGTTTATCCTGCCTGGGAGTCTCTGTGCTTCCTGGGCTTGGGTGGCTATTTCCTTTCCCATGTTAGGGAAGTTTTTTACTATAATCTCTTCAAATATTTTCTCGGGTCCTTTCTCTCTCTCTTCTCCTTCTGGGACCCCTATAATGCAAATGTTGTTGCATTTAATGTTGTCCCATAGGTCTGTTAGGCTGTCTTCTTTTCTTTTCATTCATTTTTCTTTATTCTGTTCCATGGCAGTGAATTCCACCATTCTGTCTTCCAGGTTACTTATCTGTTCTTGTGCCTCAGTTATTCTATTGATTCCTTCTAGGGTATTTTTCATTTCAGTTATTGTGTTGTTCATCTCTGTTTGTTTGTTCTTTAATTCTTCTAGGTGTTTGTTCTTTAATTCTTCTAGGTCTATATCTTTGCCTCCATTCTTTTTCTGAGGTCCTGAATCATCTTCACTATCATTATTCTGAATTCTTTTTCTAGAAGGTTGCCTATCTCTACTTCACTAAGTTGTTATTCTGTGGTTTTATCTTGTTCCTTCATCTGGTACATAGTCCTCTGCCTTTTCATTTTGTCTATCTTCTGTTCATGTGTTTTTGTTCCACAGGCTTCAGGATTGTAGTTCTTCTTGCGTCTGCTGTCTGCCCTCTTGTGTATGAGGCTATCTAAGAGTCTTGTTCAAGTTTCCTCATGGAAGGGACTGGTGGTGGGTAGAGCTGGCTGTTGCTCTGGTGGGAGGAGCTCAGAAAAACTTTAATCTGCTTGTCTTCTGATGGGTGGGGCTGAGTTCCCTCCTTGTTGTTTGTTTGCCCTGTGGCGACCCAACACTGAAGGCTACCCAGCTCTTTGGTGGGGCTAATGGCAGACTCTGGGGGGGCTTATGCCAAGGAGTACTTCCCAGAAGCTCCACTGCCAGTATCCTTGTCCTCTCGGTGAGCCACAGCCACCCCCCCCCACCTCTGCCGGAGACCCTCCAACACCTACTGAACCAGGTAGGTCTGGTTCAGTCTCCTATGGGGTCACTGCTCCTTCCCCTTAGTCCTGATGCACCCACTACTTAGTGTGTGCCCTCCAAGAGTGGAGTCTCCATTTCCCCCAGTCCTGTTGAAGTCCAATCAAATCCTGCTGGCCTTCATAGTCTGATTCTCTAGGAATTCCTCCTCCCATTGCCGGACCGGACCCCCAGGTTGGGAAGCCTGACATGGGGCTCAGAACCCTCACTTCAGTGGGTGGACTTCTGTGGTGTAAGTGTTCTCCAGTTTGTGAATCACCCATTGAACCATTATGGGACTTGATTTTATTGTGATTGCACCCCTCATACCATCTTATTGTGGCTTCTCCTTTGTCTTTGGATGTGGGGTATCTTTTTTTGGTGAGTTCCAGTGTCTTTCTTTCTATGATTGCTCAGCAGTTACTTGTGATGTCGGTGCTCCCACAAGAGGGAGTGAGAGCACATCCTTCTACTCTGCCATCTTGAACCGGCCATCTAATCTTTTAAAGAACTGCCAAACAGTTTTTAAATTGGCTAAAACGTTTATTGTGTTGGCCAAAAATTTTGTTCAGGTTTTTCCGTACCATCTTATGGAAAAACCCAAACAAACTTTTTGGCCAACCCAATACATTCCCACCAATAGTAGTTAAGGATTCTAATTTTTCTATAAACTCCCAAACCCACCATTGCTAGTGTTTTTAAATATAGCCATTCTAGTTGTTATGTTGCAGTATGTCAGTATGTGTATGTGTTGGGGGAAGGTTGAAAATAGCTTTATCAAGATATAATTAACATACAATAAAATTTATACTTATATTTTAATATGCTTACATCAGCACTACCAAATTTTGGAAAGTTTTTATCACCGTCCAAAAATCCCTGTACCCATTAGAAGTTACTCTCTTCTCCCTTTCCACCCAGACACACCAGGAAAGTACTAATCTACTTCCTGTGTCTATGGAGTGCCTATTCTGAACTTGCAGTGTAAATGGAATTATATAACATATGTGTCTGTGATAGGCTTCTACCACTTAGCAAAACGTTTCCAAGAGTTATCCATATCATAACATTTATTCATTTTTATTGCTGAATATCATTCGATCGTATATCAAATTTTGTTTATTTGTTCATCAGATGATGGGCATCTTGGGTGTTTCTAACTTTGGCTAGTATGAAAAATGCTGCCATGAAGAGTGATATGTTAAGTTTTCATGTGGACATATGCCTTCATTTCTCTTGGGTATATACCTAGGAGTGAAATTGCTGAGTTATGTGGTACTCAGTGTTTAACATTCTTGTAACTGCCAAACTGTTTCCCAAAGTGGATGCACCATTATACAATCCCACCAACGATTTAGGAGTTTCTAAATTATCTGTATTTTCACCCGCATTTGTTATTGTCTGTCTTTTCGGTTTTAGCAATTCTAGAGTACGTAAAAGTGGTGTTTCATTTTGGCTTTCATTTGCATTTCCCTGATAATAATGTTGAGCATTTTTACAAGTAATTTTTGGACACATCTTTTTTGGGAAACTATCTTTTCAAATCATTTTTCCATTTTTAATTGGGTTGTCTTTTTATTATAGAGTTGTAAAGTGTTCTCTATGTTTTCTGCATACAATTGCTTTTCAGATAAATGATTTATAAAAGTTTTCTCTTATTATGTGTGTTGTTTTTCACTTTATTGAAAGTGTCATTTGAAGCACGAAAACCTTTAATGTTAATGATGTCCATTTTATCTGTTTCTGTTGGTTGTTTGTGCTTTCGGTGTTGTATCTAGGAACGCTTTGCCTGACTCAATGCCATAAAGATTTACTGCTATGATTTCTTCTAATAGTTTTATTGTTTTAGTTCTTACATGTATGTCTCTGATCCATTTTGAGTTAATTTGTGTTTATTGTGTGAAGGAAGGGTCCAAATTAATATTTTGTATGTGTTTTTTGTTGCAGTTATCAGTTATCCCATTATTGCAGCACGATTTGTTCAAAATACTATATTATTACCACACTGAATTGTCTTAACAATCTTTGTTAAAGCTCAATTTACCATAAATATGAGAATTTATTAGTGGACTTTCAGTTCTGCTCCATTGATGGATAGCCAGCAAAACACAGTTTTAATTGCTATAGCTTTATAGTATAGTTTGAAATCAGGAAGTACTTTTGTACCACTCTTTTTCCCTTATAGCATTTTTTTTTGGTGTGTGATAAACAGATATTTTTTAGTGTATCATTATAATTCCCTTGTTGTTTAGCTATTTTGTTATTTTTTTAATGGTTACCCTGGGGGTTAATATATTAACTTAAAACAATATAGTTTGATGACAGGAACTTAATTTTGATAGTATAAAAAGAAGTTGCTCTAGTATAGTTTTGTTATCCCTCCTCCTTTTTGCTATCATTGTCATGTAAATTACATCTTTATAAATTATAAACCCATCAATACATTTTAAAAATTATTGCATTATGCTGTTGACTTTGAAAGCAAATAGGAGAATAAATTAATTATAAACAAACATACATTTATATTTTCTTTGTATTTGTCTATGTAGTTACCTTTATGGGTACTGTTACTTTCTTCATGTCAATTCACATTTCTGACTAGGGTCTTTCATTTCAGCCTGGACAATTTCTGTAGAATATGTTGTAAGCACCCAAAGGCAAGAACACCACTGTTCTTCCTGGAAATTTGAGAGTTTTTCATGAATAAGTTCTTCTAAATTTGTTGTTTGTCTCTGGTCGATTTCCAGAGCTCTGAAATGTCTGTTCTTGGCAATTTTGTCCAGTATTTTAGTTGTTTTGGGGAAGGTAAGGCACATAAATCTATTCACTCCACTGTAGCCACCATATGTTAATCTTAACTGGAGTTATAATTCTAATATAAATTAAAGAAAATGAATAGAAGTTATGCATTATGTCTCTGGCTTTTAACATTCCTAAACTGCTTTATTGTTGTTAGGTTTCTAGGTGACAAATGATACAATGAATAGGAATTTTGTAATTTTTTTTTTTTGCATTTTATTCATAATGTAGTTTCACTAAAGATAGTATAAAGAGCATTTCGTACCTGAATGTAAAATATTGGCCCGTGTCACCATGAGGAATGAATGATTTGCTTCTGAAAAAAAACCAAAAAATATACATATGTGTGTGTGTGTGTGTTTATATGAAATTCACACTTTATACAAAATAAAAGGACAGAAATACAAGTTCAAATTCAGACATTTCTCAGTATAATATTCATTAGCATATGATGTAATAATATTCAAGTAATAATATTCATAAATTTGTTATGCCAATTATGTGGTATATAAAACGCCTCATTTTGATCATTCTTTAAGATTATCTTAAATATCACCTTCTAGCATAAATTTCTTCCTGAACCCAGGCTGTGTTAGGTGCTAATCTTCTGTGGTACCACAATTCCCTGAATTTATTTCTACCTTTATTACAGTTCAGAGTTTTTAGTCTTCAGTTCTAGGCTGTAAATTCTTTGCAGGACTGTGCCATATGAAACTGATTTTCTAGTGCTTTGCAAAGTACTTGGCACATATTAAACAACAAAATTTAGATAAATCACTGAATTCCCTAGGCTCAGCTTTTTTCTAGATTGCATTTTATTGAATATCAGAGTGACAGAATATTCCAAGGAGAGAAACAAAAGGGCTACATGATATAATATGTTTGGGATAATCTCAATACACATGAATAGAAAAAGTGCTTAGAAAACTTGAAGTAACAAACTTTATCTAAATCTTAACACAATGTCTCACAAAGATTCCAGAGCCCATTTTATTCTTAAATATGCAGTAAATTTTGAGTAACTATGTATGGTTTGATGGGAAATGATTACCTAGAAAATCACTGGTATCAGAGTCTGTGGATATTTGCTAAGGTTCTACTTACTCGTTCTTTAAGTATGAAAAAGTCTGCATTCTTTCTGAGATGCTGTGTTCTCATCTGTAAAATGAAGTTACTAATAACTCATTAAGTTCTTGTGTGAATTAAATGAAGGAATGCTGCAAATATGTTGAAAAACCAGTTATTTTCAAAACATCTATTTCCCATAATGCAGGTACTGTTTTGCACCCTTTCTACATTAGCACAATAAAAGAAAATTAAATATAAATTTCTTAAAATCCAAATGATTCTTTCAGAAATACTTTGAGGGAAGGGCTGTACAGAGTAAGAAATTTTAATTATTAAAAATAGCTTGTGTATAATCTCATATTTTAAAACTTAATATGTCTAAAGCATGCCAGTCAACGTTGTCTGAAGAAATTCACAAGTAGACACAGCTAATCCTTATTTTTATATTTAAAATAGATTTTTAGAGACAGTCTTATGATAGGTGACTTACCTATTTGCTAGACTCCTGGTTTTTAGTGTTACGACTAAAGGCACCCATTTTCATAAATTTTGAATCTAGTTATTAACCTCTCTGCTATTAATTTTAAAATAATCAAACAATATGTAGCCTTAGAGTCAGTATGTGGACAACTATTTAAAATTATACAGCAGTGATTTTGTTAAGATTGACAGATTTCCTGACACGTTTCCTAGTACATCCCTTTTCCTGGATGGTCTATTAAGCGTGGTAGATATGACATAATAAAATGATTTGAAGTTAAGATTCAATCAGCATCTTGCAGTGTTTTGTAAGATAAGATTGTGTATTATCCTTCCTTGAGAAGAGCACATCTTATAACATCACCCCATGACAGAGGTAAAATTGCCTTCCATCATGTGTGAAATCTTCTGGCTTGCTGGAGGGGCAAACTGCCAACCTTATAACACAAGGTTTGAAATTACACTGGAAATCACAGTGTCTCTTTTCTTGACAGAAACAGCAGGGAGCAATGGTCAGTTCAGACAGAGATAGAGACCCCCTACCTATAATGCTTTAGATTGATTTTCAGAAAAAAAATTCTTCCGTTTTTTAAAAACAATAATTGACTGTTGCACTCATTGTCCAGTGTCTTTGCTTCAGCCTTATTTTTTGTACTTTATATCTATCTCCCTTTCTCTTTAACTTGGAATTCGTTCATTTCAGTTACATTGGGATATTAATTATGAAGGGCTATTAGTTAGCAGGCCCTCCTAAAACATCATGATGACTTCCTGCTATTAGCATTAACACAGAACTGTTTCTAACAGCTAGCTCTGTGTTCTCCAAACTGACAGCTCTTTTCTTGTCCTCTAAGGGAAAACATATTTTATTCTGTGATATCTAAAAACTAAAATTATTCCATTTTCCAAAAACAGCTATATCAAGTTCAACTAATTACATTTTTCCTTCAAGAAGAAATGTATCGAAACCTGGATGGATTTTAAATTAACAGTTGGCTAAAAAAAAAGAAAAAAGAGTAAAGTATGTATGGAAAAACAAAATGGGCTTTCTCTACTAGATTTGTCACTCAGAGATTAGTAACATTTTAATAAGGATTGAAATGAAAAATATTAATATTGAGTTTCTCTTAAAAGAATGGAAAGGCATACAATGGTATCACAAAGTGTATGGCACTTTGCTTTCAAATGTGAGTGCAGTGCTATAACTTCTGCCTCTTAAACACACACAGAATTCTGAAAAGTTCTGGCTAAAACACTCAGAAGTGGACTATTTTGAAACTACTCTTTGGTTTTCTTGCATCCTAAGGCATGTTGACCCAGAATAGAAAAACTGACAAAATATATGGTCTATCAAGGTAAAGCATACAAGTTACAAAGCAAATCATGGTAAATTTAGGAGTTTTGTACCCATCTTTTTCAGTTGGATACAAAGACAAAAAAATGTACATCAAGCTATGACTGATTTTTCTTTTAGTTAATATATTATATTAATTATAATTAATATAATTATAGAATAATTATAATTATAGAATTAATTATATTAACTTCTGAGAATTGCACTTCAAAAACAATGCATACATTTTATTCCTGTTCTGCACCAATATTCTGTGTCAATTTTGTATAAAGAATAAATATCACTGTTTCAATTATTCTGATAATGGTGAAATTATAAAAGTTGATTTTTCAGGAAGAATATACTAAAATAATGGCAGGTAAAAACTATCTGGTTTCTGTTTCAAAGAATTGTTTGTTAGGAGGGCAGAACAGCCTGTAACACATCTCTCTTCAATGCCAGATGCCCATGTGAATTTCCACTAACATTTCTAATATAAATATAGCTAAAGTGACTTATCTTCTAGTATGCATAAATATAGGTCATAACATCAGACTGAATGCCATATGTTAATTTTTAAATAAAGTAAATATGTAAATTCTGTAAACTCGGTGCTTGACATTATAAAAATGTAATTTTTCTACTCTTGTAGAACCTTGGAATTAATGACTGTAACTCCTACATGTGAAGGTTAAATACTTATTAAAAGATTTGTTAGGCATCTCCTGATGGCATTTATGATACTTTAAATCTAATTCAAATAAAACTTGGTGAAGTTTCATTTAATATGTTAGTTTGTTCTTCTTTTAAACTTTGTGGATTCTATCCTGGTTGATTTTTAGTACCCATTATTTTCATTATTTTTAATTCTGTCCTTGAATGTTATTTTGAATGTTATTTTCACTGACAGGTAGGGAGTTAGAAAAAAAAACTAATCATAAAGGAAAATAAAGGATTATTTTCTCATATCTTGTAGTTGAGAGTAAAGCTAAATTATGTAGCAAAATAGATTTTTTTCAGACAAAATATAGTTGGGTGAAGTATTTCTCCTGATATGAATTAATTTTTATAGATATCAATAACATTCACAAATATGAATGGCAAAGAGATCATGATGAGGATAACAAAGTTAAAACTATTTTTGAGAAATAGTAAGAATTAATAATATTTTGAAGCAAATATTTTTATCAGACTGGATATATTTTTATCGTTACCGTAATGTAAAGACATATAAAATCATGGATAGAAAATAAAAGAAATACTGTTTACTATATATAATTCTAAGGATATTATAATTTATTGAAGACTAGAAAGATTTGGAATATATATATATATATATATATATATATATATATATATATATATGATCAGGAAACATATACGATAAAAATGAAAAAGAAGGAAAAACCCAGATATTTCATGAGGAAAAATGTAACTGAGTGGTGTTTGTATTGATAAAGAATGATAATTTTACCAAATTTATAAAAGAAACAAAATCTTCAGCTTTCAGAGGTTTATGAATCTTGGACACTATTAAATATATTAAACTTTATGCAGTAAAGGAAACAAACACAATTTGGACAGGTATTTGTAGCATCTGTAATGAAGAAAGTTAGCAAAGGTTACTTACTTTCTGAATATAATAACCCTTTCTCTATTTAACTACTTATTTTTTACTTAGGGCTTGATTCCATTTCTTGTAGGTGATGCACAAATTTTTGAACTTTTATTTCTCTCTATAATAATATTTTCTCAATAACAATAATCATAATATTTCTCTTTGCTTTCTGGAAATCTTGAAGAAAAAAAAATCACTCAATCTAGCCTATCCTCAAGGATCAGATTTATAAACACTCAGTGCTATAGAAAATAGATTTTTATAAGCCCTTTGAAAAAGATGGGCATATAGATGCATGTATCAGGCCATATGTGATGGCCTGATCACAATAGGTTGAAGATAATGATATTGAACTCTTTACAAGTGCTGGGATTCCGTTTATAGTATGGTACTAGTTGTTTAATACATGATTAGGAATGTTAGATTAACCAGGTTGAGCAGTAGTTGAACCAAGCTCATATGTCCTCTTCCCTCAAAAGATAAGATAAACATCCATACTGTTTTCTTGTTATTAATACAATTTTACTTACATTTTTGTTTTATTCCCATACAATAATTTTGATTTGAGATAAGATCTATGGTGATTTTTCTCTTTAAAACACATTCTCCCAAATTACACAGAATAAATAACACTATTTAATGAGTTATTCTGACATTCCACTAATTTTGTAAATTCCCTCTAAGCATGAATGTCATTTTCACACATATTAGATACTACTGAAAATGCTTAAATCTGTCCTATTTATTTAACTGTTATTGCTACAATAATAAGAAATTTATTCTAACCTTAAAATATATTATTTCAACAGAGATCTAGAGGCAAATCTCACTCAGTATAGAAGCCAATACCCTAACTGAAGCATTAGTCAAGGTACTCCAACTTGGGTACAAAATAATAAAGCTGCAATATACCATGACTGGGTTGTGTTTATATTAGTAAAGCATATAACCAGTAAATAAACAATCAGACGAATAAGTGTTTAAGGACACATGTTTAGTATATCTCCATAAATGTAGAAAAAATTCAACTACCAATTCATTGAGGAAAATATAAAATGATAATTATTTTCAGGTTATAAATGTATGCACTTAGAACAATCAATCTGAAATAAATTTAGGATTAATAAATGGCTTATGCATTTTTCTTAATATAAAATAAAGATTCAACACTTAATTTCTATTCATGAGAAACTAAGGGCCACAAAATAAAATTTTATAAGAAATTTTTAAATTATAAGAAAGTTACTATGTATAGGAATAGGATAAGGACACCCAGAATAAATCTAACATAAATGTGCAATAAATATACAAAGAATATCCTTAAACTTTACTGAAAAACTTTTAAAAAGCCCTAAGTAAGTGAAGAGAGATTAAAAAGTTCATTGATAGCTAGGCAATATAATAAAGGCATCAGTTCTCTATTAAAAGTATGAGAGAATCAGTATAATTCACATCTAGTTTTCAATGACAGTATCTGTGGAACTTTACAAGATAATTTAAAAATATATGCATACATAGAAGAGCAAAATGCCAAAAATATCCAACACAGTTGTAATACACAGGGAAGAAGGAGGAGAAGGGCAGCTTGCCTTACTGAGGTCCCAGAATTAGTACATTAGTTAAAACTATATACCAAGGGTGAGCATCATTGTCTTAATCTTAGAAGAAAAGTTTTCAGCTTTTCACCATTGAGAATATTAGCCATGGCCTTGTCATGTATGGCCTTTATTATGTTTAGTTATGTTCCCTCTATACCCAGGTTGTTGAAAGTTTTTATCATGAGTATATATGGAATTTTGTCAAATGCTTTTTCTGTATCTATTGAGATGGCACATGGTTTTTATCCTTCATTCTGTTAGTGTTGTGTATCATTTTTATTGATTTAGATACATTGTACCATCCGTGCATCCCAGGGATAAATCCTGCATGGTCATGTTGTGTGATCAATCAATGTGAATTTGGGTTGCTAGTATTTTTTGAGAATGTTTGCATATATCATCATCAGTGGTATTGGCCTGTAAATTTATTTGCTTTTGGTGTCCTTATCTGACTTTGATGTTAAAGTAATGCTGGTCTCATAAAATTAGTTTGGAAGTATTCCCTCCTCTTCAATTATCTGGGAGATTTTGAGAAGGAATAGCATTGATTCTTCTTTAAACGTTTATTAGAATTCACCCTTAAAGTCATCTGATCCCAGGCTTTTCTTTGATGGGAGGCTTTTGATTACTGATTCAATCTCATTACTCATTATTGGTCACTCAGATTTTCTGTTTATACTTGAGTTAGTCTTGGTAATTTGTATGTTTCTGGAATTTATCCATCTCTTCTAGGTTATCCAATTTGTTTTTATGTAAATGTTCACAGTAGTGTTTTATAATCCTTTGCATTTTTGTGGCATCAGTTGTAATGTCTCCTATTTTATTTTTGATTTTATTTATTTGAAGCTTCTCTCTAGCTAGTTTAGCTAAGGGTTTGTCAATTTTGTCTCAAAAGACCATATTTTTTTGTGTGTATTGTGTTAAAGAATGTTCTAATTTCATTTTTTTTTACATGTAGGTGTCCACTTTTCCCAGCACCATTTATTGAAGAGACTGTCTTTTCTCC
The DNA here is from genome assembly GCF_949752795.1 of Hyperoodon ampullatus. Lineage (NCBI taxonomy): Eukaryota > Metazoa > Chordata > Mammalia > Artiodactyla > Ziphiidae > Hyperoodon > Hyperoodon ampullatus. The sequence continues at coordinate 88,176,206 of NC_136914.1, forward strand.
ATTGTATAGTTTTGCCACCTTTGTTGCAGACTAATTGACGGTAGGTGAGTGGGGTTTTTATTTCTGGGCTTTCTATCCTGTTCCATTGATCTGTATTTCTATTTTTGTACCAGTACCATACTGTTTTGATGGTTGTAGTTTTGTAGTATAGTCTGAAGTCAGGGGGCCTGATTCCTTCAGCTCTGTTTTTCTTTCTCAAAGGTTGCTTTGGCTATTTGGGGTTTTGTTTTAGTTCTGTGAAAAATTCCATTGGTAATTTGTTAGTGATTGCATTGAATCTGTAGATTGCCTTGGTTAGTACAGTCATTTTGACAATGTTGATTCTTCCAATTGAAGAACATGGTATATCTTTCCCTCTGTGTCATCTTTGATTTCTTTCATCAGTGTCTTATAGTTTTCAGAGTATAGGTCTTTTGCCCCCTTAGGTGGGTTTATTCCTAGTACTTTATTATTTTTGATGTGATAGTAAATGGAATTGTTTCCTTAATTTCTCTTTCTGATCTTTCATTGTTAGTGTATAGGACTGCAAGAAATTTCTGTGTACTAATTTTGTATCCTGCAACTTTACCGAATTCATTGATGAGCTTTAGTAGTTTTCTGGTAGAAAATCCTAAAACTTTAGGATTTTCTATGTATAGTATCATGTCATCTGCAAACAGTGATGATTTTACTTCTTTTCCAACATGGATTCCTTTTATTTCTTTTTCTCCTCTGATTGTCATGCCTAGGACTTCCTAAATTATGTTGAATAAAAGTAATGAGAGTGGACATTCTTGTCTTGCTCCTAATCTTAGAGGAAATGCTTTCAGCTTTTCACCATTGAGTATGATGTTAGCTGTAGGTTTGTTATATATGGCCTTTATTATGTTGAGGTATGTTCCCCGTATGCCCATTTCTGGAGAGTTTTTATCATAAATGGGTGTTGAATTTTGTCAAAAGCTTTTCTTTCATCTGTTGAGATCTGCATCGTATGGTTTTTACTCTTCAATTTGTTGATGTGGTGTATCACACTGATTGATTTGTGGATATTGAAAAATTCTTGCCTCCCTGTGATAAATCCCACTTGATCATGGTGTATGATTCATTTAAAGTATTATTGGATTCAGTTTGCTAGTATTTTGTTGAGGATTTTTCCTTCTATGTTCATCTATGATATTGGCCTGTAATTTTCCTTTTTTGTGGTATCTTTGTCTGGTTTTGTTATCAGGGCGATGTTGGCCTTTTAGAATGAGTTTGAGAGTGTTCTTCCTTTGAAATTTTTTGGAAGAGTTTCAGGAGGATAGGTGTTAACTCTTAGAACATTCTTTAACACCATACACAAAAATAAACTCAAAATGTATTAAAGACCTAGAGGTAAGACCAGGTAATATAAAGCATAGGCAGAACACTCTTCGACATAAATTGCAGCAATATCCTTTTTGATGCATCTCCTAGACTAATGGAAGTAAAAACAAAAATAAACAAATGGGACCTAATTAAACTCAAAAGCTTTTGAACAGCAAAGGAAACCAAAAACAAAATGAAAAGACAACCCACAGAATGGGAGAAAATATTTGCCAATGATGTGACTGACAAGGGATTAATCTCCAAAATTTACAAACAGCTCATGAGCTCACTATCAAAAAACAAAAAACAAAAAACAAAAATAACTAAACCCAATAAAAAAAAAAAATGGGCAGAAGACCTAAATAGACATTTCTCCAAAGAAGACATACAGATGGCCAAGAGACACATGAAAAAATGTTCAACATTGCTAATTATTAGAGAAATGCAAATTAAAACTACAATGAGATATCACCTTACACCAGTCAGAATGGCCATCATCAAAAAGTCTACAAACAATAAATTTTGGAGGGGATGTGGAGAAAAGGGAACCCTCCTACACTGTTGGTGGGAATGTAAATTGGTACAGCCACTATGGAGAACAGTATGGAGGTTCTTTAAAAAACTAAAAATTGAACTACCATATGATTCAGCAATCCCACTTCTGGGTATTTATCAACGGAGTAAAAGTAAAAATCTCAAAGAGATAACTGCATTTGCATGTTCATAGTAGCATTATTCGCAGTAGCCAAGATTTAGAAACAGCCTAACTATCCACTGACAGATGAATGGATAAAAAATATGTGGTATACACATACAATAGAATATTATGTAGCCTTTAAAAAGAATGAAGTCTTGCCATTTGTGACAACATGGATGGACTTGGAGATAACTCTAAGTGAAATAAGCCAAACACAGAAAGACAACTACTATGTATTTTCACTTATATGTGCAATGTAAAATAGTCCAACTCATAGAAGTAGAGAATGGTAGTTACCAGGGACTGGGGGAAGGTGAAAATGGGCAGATGATGCTCAAGAGTATAAAGATTCAGGTATATAAGGTATTAAGTTCTGGAAGTCTGCTATACAGCATAGTGCCTATGGCTAAAAATACTGTATTGTATACTTAAAATTTACTAAGAGAGTAGCTCTTATGTTAAGTATTTGTAACTAATCATAATAGTAATAATAATAATAACAGAGATGGGAGGAAACTTTGAGAGGTGATGGATGTGCTTATGGCCTTGATAGTGTTGATAGTTTCAAAGTATATACTTACCCGCAAACTCATCCAGTTGTATACATTAAATATGTACAGCTTTTTACATGTCAATCATACCTCAATAAGTAGTTTTAAAACAAAAACTGTGTGACATGAGTGCAGGGACTGACAGACTGATGGAATGGAAAAGAGCACCCAAGAGCCAATTTACTCAAATAAAAAATATTTAATCAACACAGTGTGAAGTTCAATGTAAATATGCACTATTCAATAAGTAGTACCAGCATAATTGTTTAGAAATAAAGAAAAACATACTGAATCCTTTGTTCACTGTAAACATGAGTAACAATTTAGGTAGGGGAAAAAACCCCTTATGTAAAAAAAATAAAAAATAAAAACAAAACCAAAAAAGCTTTATTGCCTTGTGATATGGAATGTTTTATTGCTTTATTACCTTATTTTCATCAAAATATACCATATGCTATTAAAAAATCAAGTAATAAACTGGGAGAGAGAGTTGCAGCAGTAATTGACAACAGATTGTTTGCAGAATATATAAGGGACTCTTAAAATGAATAAGAACATGGAAAGAATCAAACAGAAAAATGAACCAAAGTCTTGAGCAGGCATTTCACATAAAAGGGAACACAAATAATAGTTAAACAAGGAGGAAGTTCAATCTTGTACACAGTTAGGAATACGAACAAATTTTTTAAAAAGACAACAAATAGTAAAACCATAATGAGATACTATTTCACAGTCCCAGAATGGCAAATTTAAAGTCTAAGGTTGTCTATCATCCTTATCTACATGGAGCAAGAAGGTTTCTTAACAAAGTCTTGGTGGATCTGTAAAGTGGTAAAACAATTTTGGAAAACATTTTAAAGTGAGACACATGCATGCACACATACTAAACTCTAAGACAAGCTAATTCATTTATAGTTATTTCATCTATATCAGCTTTTCCACTTTTACAACAGTGCATGCATATGATGCTCATCTTATCAATTTTAGTAGTTACAAATGTTCATCTATAGGAACCTGGACAAATGCATTGTCCTTCATAAAATATAAAACTATATAGCAAATAACTATGGCTACACACATCAATTTGGATAAATCTTAGAAACAGTATTCAGTGAAAAAACATGTCTCTGAAGCATTCTTAGAGTATGATACTATACTTTAACACTTTTTAAACTAGCATTTTGTTTTTGGAGACATCTTGTTAGTCATGTTTTAAAGAAAAATAAGAAATAAGAAATAAATTATAAAATAGTTATTACTTCTATAGTTGGGATAAGGTAAGAGTCTGGTAGCTTGGAGCATGGAGGGAGCCTCAGTTTTGACAGTAATACTCTGTCTTGAGTGGGTGCTGGGCTCATGGCTTCTTATTTTGTCATCCTGTTGACAGTATTTATAATTATTAAATATTATATTGCATGGCAAATATTTTATTACTTGTATTGAAACATTACATATGTAATATCTTACAAGATAATTCATCCCTTTTTTATTTTATTTTTTCTAATTTTTTGTCTTTTTATTCTTACATTACTTTAGAAACTTGTTATTTAGGCAAACATTTAATATAAAAGTTTTATAAATATAAAGCAAACTTTCTTATTAAAGGTTTATATGGAAAGAATTAATAATATATGCAATCAGTTTTAATGTTCGCAAATATAGTGAACATTCCCATTCATTTAAATTTTTAAATAATTCAATAATAGTTTGTAATGTTTCATATAATAATTGATACATCTATAAGGATAAGCATTTAATAATTTTGTTTGTATTGCTGTATACATTATCAAATTAACTTGTTTTCTAATATATTTACTAATTGCAAATTAGCATATACAAAATCTATTGAAAATGTTGGTATCCAGCCAAAATTCTGAAATTTCTTGTCGGTCTAACAGTTTATTTTCTTGATTAAAAATAACTAAAATAGTCATAACATTTTAAAATCACATTTAAAACTTAGTGTATGTCACTTTCTCTGTTAAAATACATGGGTTGCCCAGTTTTATCGGAACAATTTTATGATATGATTGTGATCATTATTCCATTTTTTTAGATGAGGAACTTGAGGCTTAAAAGTGGTTTAAGAATACACACAAAGTAAGTTGGAGCTAGAATTTGAACACAGGTGGTCTCATTTAAAAACTCAACGGTAAATCAGAATTCATCTCTTATATGATGAGTAAAAGTATTGCCACCTTTTCAAAGTGTTTTAACTCATTTTTCTATTCTTTATTTAGAACTTTCTGAAGGAAATGTATACATAGGGATATACATTTACATATCCAGTTTTTATTAATACCTAACATTAAATTTGATATTTATTAGATTTAATATTCTCTTTATTGTGTATAAAAATCCTTTTATTTCTACTTATTAAATTTTTTCTAAGGAATTAATTATTAATTGTGTCACATATGTTTGAAATTTTTAAATTTGTTGTAATATATTATACATTCTATTAATAAAATTTCTATGAAAACTTTTCCATCATAGTGACTTTAATTTTTAATATATTTAAGAATCCCATGTCATATTATATTATGTAAGTTTTTACTTCTATTCATTGGTGAAATTTGTCTATATATTTATCCCTTCCTACAGTTTTCCCAGTTGTATGTCATGATTAGTTTGGCTATTTCATTTAACTGAATTGGGTTCCAGTATATATTTTTGTGTATTCTAAATAATAGTCTATACAAGTTGTAAATAATTATTTGGTAATATTTGAAATAGTTCAAATCCAAAATATTTTTCCCTAGGGTCTTAACACAGACATAGAAATTTATCTAAAAATGATGTTTTTCAATGTTTTTGTCCTTTAATACTGAGGAAAATATTGAAGAGAGGTAAGGAGGAAAACCTCGTATACTTTCTTTGCCATATTTCTTTGATATTTTCAGAATTCTTTTTTTTAATTAAATAACTATTTGAGTGTGTATATATCTATCTTTTAATGAAATTTGCATGAAATAGGATAGTCATCCTTCTAAATTTACAAAATGTTCCCCCAGATTTGTACCCTTGATTATTGCCACATTCATATGTAATACTTTCTGCTTTGTGAATATCTGTTATATTTAAATTGAGTCTCCAGGATCTGGCCATAATATCATTATAATTTTATTTTTTTAATAACATTTCTCCACTTTATTCTTTTGTGTTTTCAGGATGTTTTTTAAGTGAGTCTGTGAATTTCTCATTGGAATTTCTACATTGTCAGTTCCACTCATTACTCACAATGTGGTTTTTACCTTGACAATCATGATTTTCATTTTAATGCAGTCTTCCCTACAACTTATTGACATCACTGAACAGCTTTGTTCTTAATGGAAAGAATAAATGTCTTCTTCTATTACATGGAAATAATTAGACAAGTATTTTCTAATGTATTCTTTTGTTTTTATACTACATACATTTTAGATAAAAATGAGATTATAGAATATTACACCTTAAACTTGCATTTTTCTTCATAAACTTGAAGCTGAGGGTTTTTCCCCCTTTATTGTTTGGTAGTGGTACTTTATTATTGGTTGTCTGTTTCTTAAAAGTTCATTTTGACAATATAGAAAAGGTTAATCTTGATAACATGGAAAAAGCTTTTGGCTCCATGAAAAGCCACAACTTTGACATATATATAAAGTTAAACTTGAAATAAGAAAAAGTGCACAGAGGGAAATGAATTCAAAGATTGAGTGCTGCTGGTTGTGGGTGATGAGTCATTTTATGCTACCTTATGGACTCTTTATGAAGGACCCACACTACATACACCTCACTTGACAGCACAATTGCTTTTCAAATTATGGTGATCATGCTGGGGAAGCATCCCTAAGAGCAGGATGATGACTGTCATGTATAGAAATACTAAAGTGAGGGTTTTTTTTATGAGGTAGGATTGGTGTGGGAATGGAAATTCTGATTTTTGTGCACTTCCTCTGCTTGCTCTGTAACTTGGTCCTTGACCATGATATTTAACATTTCCTTGCTTATTATTCAGCTCTAAAATGACAATTCATTCCTAACTAATCAGTTTATCATGAGTTTGAAATACCAAGTCATTCAAAGGATGTAGGAGTTAATCAACTCTATTATTTTCATGATCTTGAGAGTCTTTGATGGTTGTGGGTGATGGGTCTTGAAAATATTAACTGTACAGTGGACAAAACTATGAACTTAAATATTAACTGTATAATGGAGAGACCTGGCAAACATGACCTTACCCAGGTAATGAAGGTTAACATCACCAGTGATATCATGTGTATATCAATTACCTGGATATGATATGACTAGAAGGGTACTTCATCTCTGTTGTATTCTTTCCAAAAATCCATTACCATTATCTAATGATGTGAAAATAACAACAAAATCCCAGGTGGGCAACATTCTACAGGACACCTGGCCCATATTCCTTAAGTCTTCCAAGTTTATGAAAAACAAGGAAATGATTAGAAACTCAGTAGAAGGTTAGAAGATGTGATGATTAATTACAAAGTAGTGCCCTGGAGTTTTCCTCAAAATAAGAAAAAGTGCACAGAGGGACACGAATTCAGATTCAGGGCTGATGGTTGTGGGTGATGAGTCTTTTTCTGCTACCTGATGGAAAAGAAATAAGACATCAATAGATAAGCTACTAAAATCAAAAAAAGAAAAAAATTGGGAAAGCAGTTAAAAGAAATACTCCAATGTCAGTTGCATAGTTTTGACTATGGTAATACAAGATGTTAAGGATGTGGGAAACTGGGTGAGGAATATATGGAAACTCTCCATACTATCATTAGAACTCTTCTGTAAACCTAAATTTATTCTAAAACAAAATGTTAATTAAAATTTTTGGACAATAGTCCATTCTATATTGCTAATGACAACACCAGATACAGATACTCCATAGAAATTTTCTTCTCTATTGAAGTAGCATATCATGCAGCAATTCAGCCCAGTTGTTTGAGGTAAAAGTAGAAGCCTGAAAATCGCTGAAATGGGCGAATTTCACCTTTGCTATTGGATGATAGATAGGCTGGATGTAGAATATTGGTTGGTTTATTATTTTCAGCACTGTGCCTGATCATTTTCAAAATAAATTCATTTTTTACCCCTTGTTTGTTCTCATTCCTATTTCTTTTTTTAAATTTAAGTGATACGTTCTTTATTTTTATTGAAATACAGTTGATTTACAGTATCATGTTAGTTTCAGGTGTATAGCACAGCAGTTTAGTTACACACACACATGTATTCTTTTTTTTTAAACATCTTTATTGGAGTATAATTGCTTTATAATGGTGTGTTAGTTTCTACGTTATAACAAAGTGAATCAGCTATACGTATACATATATCCCCATATCCCCTCCCTCTTACGTCTCCCTCCTGACCTCCTGATCCCACCACTCTAGGTGGTCACAAAGCACCGAGCTGATCTCCCTGTACCATGTGGCTGCTTCCCACTAGCTATCTATTTTACAGTAGGTAGTGTATATATGTACATGCCACTCTCTCACTTTGTCCCACCTTACCCTGCCCCCTCCCCGTTTCCTCAAGTCTTTCTCTACATCTGCATCTTTATTCCTGTCCTGCCCCTAGGTTCTTCAGAACCTTTTTTTTTTTTTTTTAGATTCCATATATATGTGTTAGCATACAGTATTTTTGTTCTCTTTTTGACTTACTTCACTCTGTATGACAGACTCTAGGTCCATCCACCTCACTAAAAATAACTCAATTTAGTTTCTTTTTATGGCTGAGTAATATTCCATTGTATATATGTGCCACATCTTCTTTATCCATTCATCTGTCGACGGACACTTAGGTTGCTTCCATGTCATGGCTATTGTAAATAGAACTGCAGTGAACTTTGTGCTACATGACTCTTTTTGAATTGTGGTTTTCTCAGAGTATATGCCCAGTGGTGAGATTGCTGGGTCATATGATAGTTCTATTTTTAGTTTTCTAAGGAACCTCCATACTGTTCTCCATAGTGGCTGTATCAATTTACATTCCTACCAAGAGTGCAAGAGGGTTCCCTTTTCTCCACACCATCTCCAGAATGTATCGTTTGTAGATTTTTTGATGATGGCCATTCTGACTGCTGTGAGGTGATACCTCATTGTAGTTTTGATTTGCATTTCTCTAATGATTAGTGATGTTGAGCATCCTTTCATATGTTTGTTGGCAATCTGTGTATCTTCTTTGGAGAAATATCTGTATAGGTCTTCTGACCATTTCTGGATTCGGTTGTTTGTTTCTTTGTTATTGAGCTTTATGAGCTACTTGTAAATTTTGGAGATTAATCCTTTGTCAGCTGCTTTGTTTGAAAATGTTTTATCTCATTCTGAGAGTTGTCTTCTCATCTTGTTTATGGTTTCATTTCCTGTGCAAAAGTCTCTAAGTTTCATTAGGTCCCATTTGTTTATTTTTGTTTTTATTTCCATTTCTCTAGGAGATGGGTCAAAAAGGATCTTGCTGTGATGTATGTCATACAGTGTTCGGTCTATATTTTCCTCTAAGAGCTTTATGGTGTCTGGTCTTACATTTAAGTCTTTAATCCATTTAGAGTTTTATTTTGTGTATGGTGTTAGGGAATGTTCTAATTTCATTCTTTTATATGTAGCTGTCCAGTTTTCCCAGCACAACTTATTGAAGAGACTATCTTTGCTGCATTGTATATTCTTGCCTCCTTTATCAAAGATAAGGTGACCATAGGTGCATGGGTTTATCTCTGTGGTTTCTATTCTTGATCTATATTTCTGTTTCTGTGCCAGTACCATACTGTCTTGATTACTGTAGCTTTGTGGTGTAGTCTGAAGTCAGGGAGTCTGATTTCTCCAGCTCTGTTTTTCGTTCTCAAGATTGTTTTGGCTATTCGGGGTCTTTTGTGTTTCCATACAAATTGTGAAATTTTTTGTTCTATTTCTGTGAAAAATGCCAGTGGTAGTTTGATAGGGATTGCATTGAATCTGTAGATTGCTTTGGGTAGTATAGGCATTTTCACAATGTTGATTCTTCCATCCAAGAACATGGTATATCTCTCCATCTGTTGTATCATCTTTAATTTCTTTCATCAGTGTCTTATAGTTTTCTGCACACAGGTGTTTTATCACCTTAGGTAGGTTTATTCCTAGGTATTTTATCCTTTTTGTTGCAGTGGTAAATGGGAGTGTTTCCTTAATTTCTCTTTCAGATTTCTCATCATTAGTGTATAGGAATGCAAGAGATTTCTGTGCATTAATTTTGTATCTTGCAACTTTACCAAATTCATTGATTAGCTCTAGTAGGTTTCTGTTAGAATCTTTAGGATTCTCTATGTATAGGATCATGCCATCTGTAAACAGTGACAGCTTTACTTCTTTTCCACTTTGGATTCATTTTATTTCTTTTTCTTCTCTGATTGCTGCAGCTAAAATTTCCAAAACTATGTTGAATAATAGTGCTGAGAGTGGAAAACCTTGCCTTTTTCCTGATCTTTGAAGAAATGGTTTCAGTTTTTCACCATTGAGAATGATGTTGGCTGTGGGTTTGTCCTATATGGCCTTTATTATGTTGAGGTAAGTTCCCTCTATGCCCACTTTCTGGCGAGTTTTTATCATAAATGGGTGTTGAATTTTGTCAAAAGGTTTTTCTGCATCTATTGAGATGATCATATGTTTTTTCTCCTTCAATTTGTTAATATGGTTTATCACATTGATTGATTTGAATATATTGAAGAATCCTTGCATTCCTGTGGTAAACTCCACTTGTATGATCCTTTTAATGTGCCGTTGGATTCTGTTTGCTAGTATTTTGTTGAGGATTTTTGCATCTATGTTCATCAGTGATATTGGCCTGTAGTTTTCTTTCTTTGTGACGTCTTTGTCTGGTTTTGGTATCAGGGTGATGGTGGCCTCGTAGAATGAATTGGGGAGTACTCCTTCCTCTGCTGTATTTTGGAAGAGTTTGAGAAGGATAGGTGTTAGCTCTTCTCTAAATGTTTGATAGAATTGGCCTGTGAAGCCATCTGGTCCTAGGCTTTTGTTTGTTGGAAGATTTTTAATCACAGTCTCAATTTCAGTGCTTGTTATTGGTCTTGATTATATTTTTTTTATTTCTTCCTGGTTCAGTCTTGGCAGGTTGTGCTTTTCTAAGAATTTGTCCATTTCTTTCAGGTTGTCAATTTTTTTGGCATATAATTGCTTGTAGTAATCTCTCATGATCCTTTTTATTTCTGCAGTGTCAGTTGTTACTTCTCCTTTTTTCATTTCTAATTCTATTCATTTGAGTCTTCTCCCTTTTTTTCTTGATGAGTCTGGTAATAGTTTATCAATTTTGTTTATCTTCTCAAAGAACCAGCTTTTAGTTTTATTAATCTTTGCTACTGTTCTTCATTTCTTTTTCATTTATTTCTGATCTGATCTTTATGATTTCTTTCCTTCTCCTAACTTTGGGGGGTTTTTTATTCTTCTTTCTCTAATTTCTTCAGGTGTAAGATTAGGCTGTTTATTTGCTATGTTTCTTGTTTCTTGAGGTAGGATTGTATTGCTATAAACTTCCCTCTTAGAACTGCTTGTGCTGCGTCCCATAGGTTTTTGGTCACCGTGTTTTCATTGTCATTTGCTTCTATGTATTTTTTGATTTCCTCTTTGATTTATTCAGTGATCTCTTGGTTATTTAGTAGTGTATTTTTTTAGCCTCCATGTGTTTGTATTTTTTGCAAAACTTTTCCTGTGATTGATATCTAGTCTCATAGCATTGTGGTTGGAAAAGGTACTTGATACAATTTGAATTTTCTTAAATTTATGAAGGCTTGATTTGTGACCCAAGGTATGATCTATAATGAAGAATGTTCCATGAACACTTGAGAAGAAAGTGTATTCTATTTTTTTTGGATGGAATGTTCTGTAATTATCAATTAAGTCCATCTTATTTAATGTATCATTTAAAGCTTGTGTTTCCTTATTTATTTTCATTTTGGATGATCTGTCCATTGGTGACAGTGGGGTGTTAAAGTCTCCTACTATGATTTTGTTACTGTCCATTTCCTGTTTTATGGTTGTTAGCATTTGCCTTATGTATTGAGGTACCCCTATGTTGGGTGCATAAATATTTACAATTGTTGTATCTTCTTCTTGGATTGATCCCTTGATCATTATGTAGTGCCCTTCTTTGTCTCTTGTAATAGTCTTTATTTTAAATTTTATTTTGTCTGATATGAGAATTACTCCTCCAGCTTTCTTTTGATTTCCATTTACATGGAATATATTTTTCCATCCACTCACTTTCAATCTGTATGTGTCCCTAGGTCTGAAGTGCGTCTCTTGTAGAAAACGTACATACGGGTCTTGTTTTTGTATCCATTCAGCCAGTCTATGTCTTTTTGTTGGAGCATTTAATCAATTTACATTTAAGGTAGTTATCAATCTGTATGTTCCTATTACCACTTTCTAAGTTGTTTTGGGTTTGCTACTGTAGGTCTTTTCCTTCTCTTGTGTTTCCTGCCTAGAGAAGTTCCTTTAGCATTTGTTGTAAAGCTGATTTAGTGGTGCTGAATTCTCTTAGCTTTTGCTTGTCTGTAAAGGTTTTGATTTCTCCATTGAATCTGAATGAGATCCTTGCTGGTTAGTGTAATCTTGGTTGTAGGTTTTTCCCTTTCATCACTTTAAATATGTCCTGCCATTCCCTTCTGGCTTGCAGAGTTTCTGCTGAAAGATGAGCTGTTAACCTTATGGGGATTCCCTTGTATGTTATTTGTTGCTTTTCCCTTGCTGCTTTTAATATTTTTTTCTGTGGATTTAATTTTTGAAAGTTTGATTATTATGTGTCTTGGAGTGTTTCTCCTTGGATTTATCCTCTTTGGGACTCTGTGTGCTTCCTGTACTTGATCGATTATTTCCTTTCCTATATTAGGGAAATTTTCAATTATAATCTCTTCAAATATTTTCTCAGTTCCTTTCTTTTTCTCTTCTTCTTCTGGGACCCCTGTAATTCGAGTGCTGTTGCATTTAATGTCCCAGAATTCTCTGAGACTGTCCTCAATTCTTTTCATTATTTTTTCTTTATTCTGCTGTGCTGTAGTTATTTCCACTATTTTATCTTCCAGGTCACTTATCCATTCTTCTGCCTCAGTTATTCTGCTATAGATTCTTTCTATAGAATTTTAAATTTCATTTATTGTTTTGTTCATCATTGCTTGTGTGCTCTTTAGTTCTTTTATGTACTTGTTAAATGTTTTGTGTATATTCTCCATTCAATTTCCAAGATTTTGGATCATCTTTACTATCATAACTCTGAATCCTTTTTCAGGTAGATTGCCTATTTCCTCTTAATTTGTTTGGTCTGGTGGGTTTTTACCTTGCTCCTTCATCTGCTGTGTGTTTCTCTGTCTTCTCATTTTGCCTAATTTACTGCATTTCGTGTCTCCTTTTCACGGGCTGCAGGTTCATAATCCCCGTTGTTTTTGGTGTCTGCCCCCAGTGGCTGAGGTTGGTTCAGTGGGTTGTGTAGGCCTCCTGGTCGGGGGCACTGGTGCTGTTTTCTGTTGGATGATGGTGGATCTTGTCTTTCTGGTTGGCAGGACTGCGTCCATTGGTGTGTTTTGGGGTGACTGTGACCTTATGAGTTTAGACAGCCTCTCTGCTAATGGGTGGGGTTGTGTTCCTGTCTTGCTAGTTGTTTGGCATAGGGTGTCCTGCACTGTAGCTTGCTGGTCATTGATTGGAGCTGGATCATAGTGTTGAGATGGAGATCTCTGGGAGAGCTTTTGCTGTTTGATATTACATGGAAGCAGGAGGTCTCTGGTGGACCAATGTCTTGAACCTGGCTCTCCCACCTCAGAGACACAGGCCTGACACCCAGCCAGAGCACGAAGTCCCTGTCAGCCACATGTCTCAGAAGAAAGGGGAGAAAGAAAGAATGAAAGAAAAAGGAAGGAAGGAAGGAAGGAAGAAGGAAGGAAGGAAGGAAGGAAAGAAAAAATAAGAGAAAGTTATTCAAATAAAAAATTATTAAAAATTAAATAGTAAGGCTTCCCTGGTGGCACAGTGGTTGAGAGTCCGCCTGCCGATGCAGGGGACACGGGTTCATGCCCTGGTCCAGGAAGATCCCACATGCTGCGGAGCCTGTGCGTCCGGAGCCTGTGCTCCGCAACGGGAGAACCCACAACAGTGAGAAGCCCATGTACTGCAAAAAATAAAATAAATAAATAAAAGTAATTAAAAAAAAAAGAAAGGAAGAAGAGAGTAGCCAAACCAAAAAAACAAATCCACCAATGATAAGATGCGCTAAAAACTATACAATAAAAAAAAAAAAAACAGACAGAAGCCTAGGACAAATGGCAAAATCTAGGCTATATAGACATAATCACACAAAGTCCACTGCCTCAATTTTGGGATGATTCATTGTCCATTCATTTCTTCCACAGATACAGGGTACATCAAGTTGATTGTGCAGATTTAATCTGCTGCTCCTGAGGCTCCTGGGTGGAGATTTCCCTTTCTCTTCTTTTTTTCGCACAGCTCCTGGGGTTCAGCTTTGCATTTGGCCCCGCCTCTGCATGTAGTTCACCTGAGGGCAGCTGTTCTTCGCTCAGACAGGACAGGGTTAATGGATCATCTGATTAGGGGACTCTGGCTCACTCAGGCCAGGGGGAGGGAGGGATAAGGAATGGGGAGTGAGCCTGCAGCGTCAGAGGCCAGCATGAAGCTGCAGTAGCCTGAGGCATGCCGTGTGTTCTCCCGGGGAAGTTGTCCCTGGATCATGGGACCCTGGCAGTGGCAGGCTGCACCGGCTCCCAGTAGGGGTGGTGTGGATAGTGACCTGTGCTTGCACACAGGCTTCAGCAGCAGGCTTAATGTCTCGTGGCTGTCTCTGGTGTCCGATCTGAGAGCCACGGCTCACAACAATCTCTGGAGCTCGTTTAGGCATTGCTCTGAATCCCCTCTCCTCGCACACTTCGAAACAATCTTCTCTTGCCTCTTAGGCAGGTCCAGACTTTTTCCTGGACTCCCTCCCATCTAACTGTGGTGCACTAGCCCCCTTCAGGCTGTGTTCACACAACCAACCCCGGTCCTCTCCCTGGGATCTGACCTCTGAAGCCCGAGCCTCAGCTCCCACCCCCTGCCCACTCCGGCAGGTGAGCAGACAAGCCTCTCGGGCTGGTGAGTGCTGGTTGGCACCAATCCTCTGTGCAGGAATCTGTCTGCTTTGCCCTGTGCACCCCTGTTGCTGCGCTCTCCTCCAAGGCTCCAAAGCTTCTCCCCTGCCCACCACCCTCATCTCCGCCAGTGAAGGGGGTTCCTAGTGTGTGGTAACTTTTCCTCCTTCACAGCTCACTTCCAGAGGTGCAGGGCCCATCCCTATTCTTTTGTCCCTGTTTTTTCTTTTGCCCTGCCCAGGTATGTGGGGAGTTTCTTGCCTTTTGGGGAGTCTCAGGTCTTCTGCCAGCATTCAGTAGGTGTTCTGAAGGACTTGTTCCACATGTAGTTGTATTTCTGATGTATTTATGGGGAGGAAGGTGATATCCAACTCTTACTCTTCCATCATCTTGAAGGTCTCTCCCCACATATGTATTCTTTTTTTTTTTTTATTATTCCCTTCCAGCTTTACTGAAGTATGATTGACAAAATAAAATTGTAAATATTTAAGGTGTACAACATGATGTTTTGATACATTTATACATTGTGCAATGATTACTACAATCAAGCTAATTAAATAACTATCACCTCACATATTTACCTTTTTTTTTATTAGTTTCTGCTTTATATCAAAGTGAATCAGTCATACATATACATCTGTTCCCCCATCCCTTCCCTCATGCATCTCCCTCCCTCCCACCCTCCCCGTCCCACCCCTCCAGGCGGTCACAAAGCACCGAGATGATCTCCCTGTGCTCTGCGGCTGCTTCCCACTATCTATCTACCTTACGTTTGGTAGTGTATATATGTCCATGCCTCTCTTTCGTTTTGTCACAGCTTACCCTTCCCCCTCCCCATATCCTCAAGTCCATTCTCAAGTAGGTCTGTGTCTTTATTCCCGTTTTACCCCTAGGTTTTTCATGACATTTTTTTTAATTGCACATATATGTGTTAGCATATGGTATTTGTCTTTCTCTTTCTGACTTACTTCACCCTGTATGACAGACTCTAGGTCTATCCACCTCATTACAAATAGATCAGTTTCGTTTCTTTTTATGGCTGAGTAATATTCCATTGTATATATGTGCCACATCTTCTTTATCCATTCATCCGATGATGGACACTTAGGTTGTTTCCATCTCCAGGCTATTGTGAATAGAGCTCCAATGAACATTTTGGTACATGTCTCTTTTTGAATTATGGTTTTCTCAGGGTATATGCCTAGTAGTGGGATTGCTGGATCATATGGTAGTTCTATTTGTAGATTTTTAAGGAACCTCCATACTGTTCTCCATAGTGGCTGTACCAATTCACATTCCCACCTGCAGTGCAAGAGTGTTCCCTTTTCTCCACACCCTCTCCAGCATTTATTGTTTCTAGATTTCTTGATGATGGCCATTCTGACTGGTGTGAGATGATATCTCATTGTAGTTTTGATTTGCATTTCTCTAATGATTAATGATGTTGAGCATTCTTTCATGTGTTTGTTGGCAGTCTGTATATCTTCTTTGGAGAAATGCCTATTTAAGTCTTCTGCCCATTTTTGGATTGGGTTGTTTGTTTTTTTGCTATTGAGCTGCATGAGCTGTTTATAAATTTTGGATATTAAACCTTTGTCAGTTGCTTCATTTGCAAATATTTTCTCCCATTCTGAGGGTTGTCTTTTGGTCTTCTTTATGGTTTCCTTTGCTGTGCAAAAGCTTTGAAGTTTCATTAGGTCCCATTTGTTTATCTTTGTTTTTATTTCCATTTCTCTAGGAGGTGGGTCCAAAAGGATCTTGCTGTGATTTATGTCATAGAGTGTTCAGCCTATGTTTTCCTCTAAGAGTTTGATAGTTTCTGGCCTTACATTTAGGTCTTTAATCCATTTTGAGCTTACTTTTGCGTACGGTGTTAGGGAATGATCTAATCTCATACTTTTACATGTCCCTGTCCAGTTTTCCCAGCACCACTTATTGAAGAGGCTGTCCTTTCTCCACTGTACATTCCTGCCTCCTTTATCAAAGATAAGTTGACCGGGGGCTTCCCTGGTGGCGCAGTGGTTGCGAGTCCGCCTGCCGATGCAGGGGACGTGGGTTCGTGCCCCGGTCTGGGAAGATCCCACATGCCGCGGAGCGGCTGGGCCCGTGAGCCATGGCCGCTGAGCCTGTGCGTCCGGAGCCTGTGCTCCGCAATGGGAGAGGCCACAACAGTGAGAGGCCCCCGTAACGCAAAAAA
The DNA here is from genome assembly GCF_949752795.1 of Hyperoodon ampullatus. Taxonomy (NCBI): domain Eukaryota; kingdom Metazoa; phylum Chordata; class Mammalia; order Artiodactyla; family Ziphiidae; genus Hyperoodon; species Hyperoodon ampullatus. The sequence goes on from NC_136914.1 coordinate 88,193,089, forward strand.
AAAAAAAAAAAAAGATAAGTTGACCATATGTGCGTGGGTTTATCTCTGGGCTTTCTATCCTGTTCCATTGATCTATCTTTCTGTTTTTATGCCAGCACCACACTGTCTTGATTACTGTAGCTTTGTAGTATAGTCTGAAGTCAGGGAGCCTGATTCCTCCAGCTCCATTTTTCATTCTCAAGATTGCTTTGGCTATTCGGGGTCTTTTGTTTTTCTAAACAAATTTCGAAATTTTTTGTTCTACTTCTGTGAAAAATGCCAGTGGTAGTTTGATAGGGATTGCATTGAATCTGTAGATTGCTTTGGGTAGTAGAGTCATTTTCACAATACTGATTCTTCCAATCCAGGAGCATGGTATATCTCTCCATCTATTTGTATCCTCTTTAATTTCTTTCATCAGTGTCTTATAATTTTCTTCATACAGGTCTTTTGTCTCCTTAGGTAGGTTTATTCCTAGATATTTTATTCTTTTTGTTGCAATGGTAAATGGGAGTGTTTTCTTGATTTCATTTTCAGATTTTTCATCATTAGTGTACAGGAATGCCAGAGATTTCTGTGCATTAATTTTGTATCCTGCTACTTTATCAAATTCATTGATTAGCTCTAGTAGTTTTCTGGTAGCATCTTTAGGATTCTCTATGTATAGTATCATGTCATCTGCAAACAGTGACAGCTTTACTTCTTCTTTTCCAATTTGGATTCCTTTTATTTCCTTTTCTTCTCTCATTGCTGTGGCTAAAACTTCCAAAACTAAGTGGAATAAGAGTGGTGAGAGTGGGCAGCCTTGTCTTGTTCCTGATCTTAGTGGAAATGGTTTCAGTTTTTCACCATTGAGGACAATGTTGGCTGTGGGTTTGTCATATATGGCCTTTATTATGTTGAGGAAAGTTCCCTCTATGCCTACTTTCTGGAGGTTTTTTATCATACATGGGTGTTGAATTTTGTCGAAAGCTTTCTCTGCATCTATTGAGATGATCATATGGTTTTTCTCCTTCAACTTGTTAATATGGTGTATCACATTGATTGATTTGCGTATATTGAAGAATCCTTGCATTCCTGGAATAAACCCCATTGATCATGGTGTATGATCCTTTTAATGTGCTGTTGGATTCTGTTTGCTAGTATTTTGTTGAGGATTTTTGCATCTATGTTCATCAATAATATTGGCCTGTAGTTTTCTTTCTTTGTGACATCCTTGCCTGGTTTTGGTATCAGGGTGATGGGGGCCTCGTAGAATGAGTTTGGGAGTGTTCCTTCCTCTGAAATTGTTTGGAAGAGTTTGAGAAGGATGGGTGTTACCTCTTCTCTAAATGTTTGATAGAATTCGCCTGTGAAGCCATCTGGTCCTGGGCTTTTGTTTGTTGGAAGATTTTTAATCACAGTTTCAATTTCAGTGCTTGTGATTGGTCTATTCATATTTTCTATTTCTTCCTGATTCATTCTTGGCAGGTTGTGCGTTTCTAAGAATTTGTCCATTTCTTCCAGGTTGTCCATTTTATTGGCATAGAGTTCTTGTAGTAATCTCTCATGATCTTTTCTATTTCTGCAGTGTCAGTTGTTACTTCTCCTTTTTCATTTCTAATTCTATTGATTTGTGTCTTCTCCCTTCTTTTCTTGATGAGTCTGGCTTATGGTTTGTCTATTTTGTTTATCTTCTCAAAGAACCAGCTTTTAGTTTTATTGATCTTTGCTATCGTTTCCTTCATTTCTTTTTCATTTATTTCTGATCTGATCTTTATGATTTCTTTGCTTCTGCTAGCTTTGGGGGTTTTTTGTTCTTCTTTCTCTAATTGCTTTAGGTGCAGGGTCAGGTTGTTTGCTCGAGATGTTTCCTGTTTCTTAAGGTGGGATTATATTGCTATAAACTTCCCTCTTATAACTGCTTTTGCTGCGTCCCATAGCTTTTTGGTCGTTGTGTCTCCATTGTCATTTGTTTCTAGGTATTTTTAAATTTCCTCTTTGATTTCTTCAGTGATCACTTCGTTATTGAGTAGTGTATTGTTTAGCCTCCATGTGTTTGTATTTTTTACAGATCTTTTCCTGTAATTGATGTCTAGTCTCATAGCATTGTGGTCAGAAAAGATACTTGATACAATTTCAATTTTCTTAAATTTACCAAGTCTTCATTTGTGACCCAAGATATGATCTATCCTGGAGAATGTTCCATGAGCACTTGAGAAAAATGTGTATTCTGTTGTTTTTGGATGGAATGTCCTATAAATATCAATGAAGTCCATCTTGTTTAATGTATCATTTAAAGCTTGTGTTTCCTTGTTTATTTTCATTTTGGATGATCTGTCCATTGCTGAAAGTGGGGTGTTAAAGTCCCGTAGTATGATTGTGTTACTGTCGATTTCCCCTTTTATGGCTGTTAGTATTTGCCTTATGTATTGAGGTGCTCCTATGTTGGGTGCATAAATATTTACAATTGTTATATCTTCTTCTTGGATCGATCCCTTTATCATTATGTAGTGTCCTTCTTTGTCTCTTCTAATAGTCTTTATTTTAAAGTCTATTTTGTCTGATATAAGAATTGCTACTCCAGCTTTCTTTTGATTTCCATTTGCATGGGATATCTTTTTCCATCCCCTTACTTTCAATCTGTATGTGTCTCTAGGTCTGAAGTGGGTCTCTTGTAGACAGCATATATATGGGTCTTGTTTTTGTATCCATTCAGCCAATCGGTGTCTTTTGGTGGGAGCATTTAGTCCATTTACATTTAAGGTAATTATTGATATGTATGTTCCTATTCCCATTTCCTTAATTGCTTTGGGTTCATTACTGTAGGTATATTCCTTCTGTTGTGTTTCTTGCCTAGAGAAGTTCCTTTAGCATTTGTTGTAAAGCTGATTTGGTGGTGCTGAACTCTCTCAGCTTTTGCTTGTCTCTAAAGGTCTTAATTTCTCCATCAAATCTGAATGAAATCCTTGCTGGGTAGAGTAATCTTGGTTGCAGGTTTTTCTCCTTCATCACTTTAATTATGTCCTGCCACTCCCTTCTGGCTTGTAGAGTTTCTGCTGAGAGATCAGCTGTTAACCTGATGGGGATTCCCTTGTGTGTTATTTGTTTTTTTTCCCTTGCTGCTTTTAATATGATTTCTTTGTGTTTAATTTTTGGCAGTTTGATTAATATGTGTCCTGGCGTATTTCTCCTTGGATTTATTCTGTATGGGACTCTCTGTGCCTCCTGGACTTGATTAACTATTTCCTTTCCCATATTAGGGAAGTTTTCAACTATAATCTCTTCAAGTATTTTCTCAGTCCCTTTCTTTTTCTCTTCTTCTTCTGGAACCCCTATAATTCGAATGTTGGTGCGTTTAATGTTGTCCCAGAAGTCTCTGAGACTGTCCTCTGTTCTTTTCATTCTTTTTCCTTTATTTTGCTCTGCATCAGTTATTTCCACTATTTTATCTTCCACCTCACTTATCCGTTCTTCTGCCTCAGTTATTCTGCTATTGATCCCATCTAGAGTATTTTTCATTTCATTTATTGTGTTTTTAATTGATGCTTGATTCATCTTTAGTTCTTCTAGGTCCTTGTTAACTGTTTCTTGCATTTTGTCTATTCTATTTCCAAGACTTTGGATCTTGGAAATAGAATCTTGTATCAGCTCTACTATCATTATTCTGAATTCTTTTTCAGGTAGACTGCCTATTACCTCTTCATTTGTTAGGTCTGGTAGGTTTTTATCTTGCTCCTTCACCTGCTGTGTGTTTTTCTGTCTTCTCATTTTGCTTATGTTACTGTGTTTGGGGTCTCCTTTTTGCAGGCTGCAGATTCGTAGCACATATGTATTCTTAAAAGAGCACTTTTAAGGCACATTTCTTTAAGTTTTGGAATCAGGTTTGCCTCTCCTTTTTCATTGTGAGAGGACTTGGCCAAAATCATTACAAAGATAAGAATATGTTGCATAACAGCTGCAAAGAAATAGAACAAAATCCACACACAAACTACTAATAAGATTTATTTAAAATAATATTGTATCAACTCCTAAATAGATTTCATTCTTCTATGCCGGTAAGTGCCAAATAAAAAATGTTATGAAAAATTAGATGCCTTTCTTAGAAACAATAAAATAAATATTGTGCCTAATTTTTATCTAATGAGAAGTTCCTAAGTCCTTGGTGAACAAAATTTGCAAAACTATTTGAGGACATAAAATGCCTGAACACAGGGAGAGATATACTCTTTTCAGGCCTAATGTCTAAATATATTAATTGTGAATATGCTAAGTCTTTCCAAATCAATCCATGCATTCAATGCTATTCTAATTAGAATTATGGTTGAAAAAAATAAATGTCCATGTATAGCTAAGGGAACTTTGAGAGAGATCAAGAAGAGACAGACTTACTCTATATCTGCAAAGATGTAATAACAATGAAAATAATTTAAGAAATAAGTTACTAACACATTACAATAAATTTTCCAATGAAAAATAGTGGAGAAACTAGACATACATCCACGAATATAGTGGAAATTAATGTAGTGATGACATTATATAATAGTTAGAAAAAGCCAGAATATCTCATAGATATGGTTGAGACAAGTTCTGTTTTCCTGGAAAAGAACTATAGCCAGAATCCTGCTTCATACCACTTACTAAAAACAAACTAACCCCTAAAGGTGAAGACTAAATCTGTAAAATTGTAAAGTCAATAGAAAAAAATTGTACCTTCAGTATTTTGTGGCCTTATAGAAAGGGCTTAATATTGACCAAGTTTACAACACATGATATCAGAATATATCTTTTTCTACATTAAAATATATGATCTACAAAAGAAACTATAGGCAACATAAATAGAAAAAACTGAAAGAATACCAATATCAAGACTCTAAAGATATTAGTATGTACAGTATATAAAGAACTGCTGCAAATCAACATCAAAAAAGAAGAAACACCCATAGGAAAAATGATTAGTAAGCAATCAAATCTTAAAAATAAACACCTGAATTGCTAACAAATGCTTGACTAATTACTTAAACTGCCTAGAAGTAAGTAAAATGCAAATTTGAAATAATGGCATGACACTGCTGTACACCTATCATTTTGGCATAGGATAAAAGTGTTACAGAATCAAAATTGATCAGGACATTAGGAGACATCAAATTACTGTATTTTTATTGAAAACATTATGAAGATAAACCGGTATTAGTTACTGAAATTATGTGTGTAAATTAAGGGCCATGATGTTCCACTCTTTTGTATGTATCTCACAGTATTTCAAGCACAGATTCATATAAAACATGAACAAGTAGGTTCATTAAAATATTGTTTATGGTAAAAGGGAATTAGAGGAGGCTTATGTGTCCATCACTAGAAGATAAAAGCAAGTTAAATGTTGAGGATGCAGTTAGATGAAATAACCTAAAAATACCAAATAACAGAGATATTATGCAATTTTCCCAGCATTATATGACTAGTGAGAAGTAGAATCATTACAAACTCTTTGTCATATTTCAGAGATTGTACTTTTAATCACAGGTCTCAAAGAAACTAGCTTTGCATGAAAAATGTAAATAAGATGTTGAAAACTACAGAGAAGTACAATTTATATAAACTAAACATAAATGTACACTCTAACCAGTGCTATATAATCTCAAGGATAAATACAGATGTAAGAATAGTAAATAGGTAAGGAGTGGTGGAGATGGATGGGAATGGGATTGGGACACAAAGAGTAAAAGTACCCAAATAAAATAATACAAGCAGAAGTGCTCAAGATGCTGGCCATTATCATTATTAGGTAATTAGAATAATTTATTTTTCAGAGTCAGACATATTTATATAATCTATTGTTAAGATAATATTTTTTTCTGATTTTGAGAAATCCTCAGTTATTTAAAAGTAAAATTCAGCATGTGTTCAAACTTTTAATAAAAATAGTTAGCAATTATCTAAGCCATAGGCCACGCTATGAGTCAGGCACAGTTTTATGATAGATTATAGATAGCTAAACAGTAGATAGCTAGCTAGACATATTGAATACAGAAATATAGATAGAGAGATAGATATATGTATAGCTATGTAATCAGTGATATACATACATGTATGTATATACATATCCTCATTCTTTTCTCAAAACATCAGTGCTATTAAATACCTTCATTTTTGTGATAAGAAAATTAAGACCACGGAAACTGAAATGGCTTGTACAAGTTCAACCAGTGTGGTAGACTGAATAATGCCCCAAAGATGTTCACATTCTGATCCCTGGAATCTGTGAGTATTTACCTTATAGGGCAAAGGGGTGAATATCTTATGGCAAAAGATGTGATTAATTTAAGGATCCTGAGATGGACTGATTATCCTGGATTATCTGGGTGGATCCAATATAATCACAAGCATTCTCATAATACAGGAAGCAGAAGGGTCAGACAGAGAAAGATGATCTGTGAAGGAGGAAGATGTGATTACAGAAGAGAAGAAATTAGAGGAAAAGAGAGATTTGGTGATGTTACACTTTAAAGATGAAGGAAGGGACCACAAGCCTGAGAATATAGACATCCTCTATAAGCTGGAAAAGGTAAAGAAACAGATTCTCCTCTACAGCCACCAAAAAGAATGCAGCTCTGCCGTCACCTTTATTTTAGCCCTGTAAGTCCCACTTTCTGCTTAAAATTTCCAGAAATTTAAGAAAATAAATTTATTTTAAACTACTAATTTTGTAGTAATTTGTTGCAGCAATTGGAAACTAATAGAACCATCTAGTATCAGAGCCACATTTCAGTCTTATCTAATATTCTCCAATTGTACTTTCTATCTCAGTTTAATAACTTGGAATATTCTTAGGTGACACATTATGGAATTATTATGAATATGTTTTTCAAATTAAGTCCTTCAAAGTCTTCTCATGACTCAACTAAATTTGACCTTTGTAACAGACAGTGAAATTTCCTAACCTGTGAAGCTGTATCACATTATGGCACAGAAATTAAAATATCCCTGTTTTATATGGACCCAGGCAGCATGCACTTGCTTTCCAAATTGCAACTTTTCTACTGATATTTGAATATGTGCTAAGGCATGATGATGAACCCATAATCGATCCCTACTTGAAAAGGTGTGAAATAATACCTAAATTACCTCAGTGACATTTCAGAATCATACTCTTACTGAAAGAAATGTAAAGAAACAAGTAATGACTTAATTCAGAAGAATATCTCCCACTTATTAGCACAATGTCTGACATATAGTAGAGATTAAAACAATACTTGTTGAATAAAAATATATATATTTCAAATCTCACAGTGAAATTAATTTAGAAAAAATATTTCATAAATCTGCTTCATTTCTATTGTCACATAAATCTTTTATTTTAGTTCACATAGAAGAGCAGAACATACTGTTATAATTACAGTTATTATTATGAATTCGAATGATGTTATTTTTTTATCTATCATTTGGAGCTAAAAGAGAGCAATGCAGCTTCACTTGAGTTAGTGCTAAGACATTTACAATAGATGAGAATTAAATTAAATGGTCTAATATACCAATTATCATTAAATAAGCCTAGAGCTGCTTTAAAAAATTATTGTCACTTGAGTTAGGAATTATAACTTTCTCTGCTGTTTTATATTCATCAAAAAGACTAAATTTGGAATTAGAAGAAATGCAATGTACTGCTTTAAGCCACTTTTGAGTTTACAAGTTGACAGAACTTTTCTTTAAGCACAGTTTACAAGAAGGAAAATTTGAACTGAAAGAAAATGGGACACAGCTATGTCTCTGTGTTTGAGTATCATGAATACCTTGGTTATGAGAGACTATCTGGAAAATGCTTCTTTCCTACACACTATTCAATTGTTGTCCTATGTCATGAATAAATAGCTAGCTTTTTCTGGTTGTACATAAATGATCAAGGTCATACACAATCATATAAATAGGTAGAGATTTAATGAGAGGACAGTTAAAGGTCTGAGATAACTAAGGAGGCGTCAAAGCATTTCCTAAGGTAAATACAATCTTGAGAAATCCTTAGGGCCTTAATTGACAGTGAATTACTCTATTTTCTCCTTTTATTCCTCTCAGGCTCCCAAACACAGGCCTTTAAAAATTAAATTTTCCAGATTAAGATTCCTAGACTTTATAGGTATTGTAAATGCATAGTTCAAAACCCCATAAACACAGGGCTGTTGTTTTAAATGCTCTCATGATAATCTTTTTGTTTGTTTATTTGTATTTCATTGCCTAGAATTTTGTAAAAAAAAAACATAGCTGTCATCTCTCTTTACCTGTGAGCTGACTGAAGATGTAGCACTTCAAGGAGTCTCCACATTAAATAGGGGATCTCAGTCTCAATTCCTTTTACCACATCTTTGCATGAGACAAATGACTTATCTCTCCTGAGTGGTTTCTGTGTAACCTTCAGATCTTTTTAGCCAATATTTTCAGCCATCAGCAGGGTAACTGAAATTTAAGGTCACCACTCTGCTTTTCTAATTTTTGGCATTTGCAGATTTTCTTTCTTTTCAGTTCAAAAATAGACTGAAAGGGCAGTTATTGTATTTATCCAGTATTTTTGTTTGTTAATCTGGTCCACAATTGTGCTAGCATTAAAAAATGTTAGTGTAACCTCATTTTTAGGCAGAATTTGTGATTAATCATTTGAGTATAGTGCTGTCATAATTTAGTTTGATAAAAGTAGTAATTTATGATTTTGTTAAAGATATTGAAAATATTTATTCATTAAGACTACCTTTTGAATTATCCACCGAGAACAAATCAATAATTGTTTTTACCATTTCCAGTTGCTCAGGGTTTGTTTCCAGCCCTGTTTATCTAATTCCCCAAGCACATAATCCCATGGAATTTGACATTCTGAATTAATCTGTGGTAGATGTCTGCTTTTCCCTGTCCAACAAACCTTCTGTTGTCTTTTGGAAATACAAGCCAATTATTCTCTGAGGAACTTCTCATCTGTTACTGGATAGAGATCTCAATCAACAGGTCATGATTCCCCCATGAACTGGGGTGATCACCACAGTTATTTTTCCAGTGCAAAGTTCTGGTTGAAGAGAAAACTCTTTTCCTCTTTTCACATGTAGTCCTGGAGGTACTGAGGACATGATCACAAATGCATAATGCCTGCCTAAAATTAAAACTGCAAAGTTTAAGTCAGAGCTGAAAAGGTAGATTTGGAATATTATGTGACTCTGTGCATTAAGCCAGTCTTAAAAGGAGATCTTTTACTGAACATTTAACTTAAGCCAAAAAATTCAATATTTTAAAGTTAGTTGAATGTCTTTTTTTCACTTTTTTTTTTTGTTCTTTTTTTTGTTGTTTTTCTAAACTTTAAAGAATTGAAATACAGTTAATTTACAATGTTGTGTTAGTTTCAGGTGTGCAGCAAGGTGAATCAGAATGTCTTCAAAAGTAAAGGTCATGCATGAAATATTCTAGATCCATCCTTCTTCCATGGGTCATATCCATAATTTCAATTAAGATACACATATTTATGACTACTAAATGTATATCTGCATCCCAAATTTCTACTCTCAGCTCCAACCATGAATAGCAAATTTATAATATTTACTTGAATATTTTAATGTACTTCAAATCCAAACATTTCTATGATAAAAATCATTTACTCCATCTTTCCCTTTCTTACACCCCTCCCAATAACTGTTAACTGAAAAAAAAAATGCACAGTCTAAAGTTATGAGTTATGATTTATCGCAGGACCTTACTGAGGACTAAAGCCCAGGAGACAGCCTCTTAGATAGCTCTGAAGAGCTGTTCCTAAGAGGTAAGGGAGGAGCCAGGATATATAGGAGTTTTTTTGCTGAAAAACTAAACAAAACAAAACAAAATATATAGTCAGACATCACAAGATTACTGCTAATCAGAAAAACAGACATCTCAATAATTTTAGCAGTTTTCTGTGTATGGGAAAATGCAAGAATCTGGCCTCAAATTATTCCTTTTTTTTAAAAAAAATTTATTTATTTATGACTGTGTTGGGTCTTCATTTCTATGTGAGGGCTTTCTCTAGTTGTGGCAAGCGGGGGCCACTCTTCATCGCGGTGCATGGGCCTCTCACTATTGCAGCCTCTCTTGTTGCGGAGCACAGGCCCCAGACGCACAGGCTCAATAATTGTGGCTCATGGGCCCAGTTGCTCCGTGGCATGTGGGATCTTCCCAGACCAGGGCTCGAACCTGTGTCCCCTGCATTGGAAGGCAGATTCTCAACCACTGCGCCACCAGGGAAGCCCCTCAAATGATTCCTTTGATGTTCATCTTAACTATCTAGGACCACTATCTTGTTTTTCTCCATCCTAAATCTCCCTCAGGGCGCACTGTCAGGGATAGCTGCAGTGACTGATGGTTTGATGGTGGGCAACATTCGTTATTTACTGGAATGGCAGTCAATAATATTTGTCTTCATAACTTTGTTCCTATTTTCCAGTGCTCCCTAGCCTATTGAATGGTATTTATATGTATCCATAAGTGCAAACACAGGAATCATAGTTGGCATGTCCCTCACTTTGAAATCTCATATCAAATAAAACATCAATTTTTCTTAGTTTTACCTTCTTTTTTAAAAAAAATGACCTGGAAATACAATATAATGTTAAGTGAAAAAACATTTTTGAATAGATTTTAGGTTAAGTAAATTACATATTTACATATATGTACAGGAAAAAATAGTGGAATAGTGTACCAAAATAATACTGGTTTTCTCTGGGTGCTGGAACTTTCACTTTTACATTCTTATATATATATATATATATATATATATATATATATATATATATATATATATTTCATTAATAGTAATATGTCAATGTTGGCTTTTTTATTGACATATATTTGATTTACAACGTTGTGTTAGTTTCAGATGTACAGCAAAATGATTCAGTTATACATACATATATATATATTTTTTCAGATTCTTTCTCCTTATAGGTTATTACAAAATATTGAGTATAGCTCCCAGTAGGTCCTCGTTGGTTATCTATTTTATATATAGTAGTGTGTATATGTTAATCCCACACGAATAATTTATCCCCCTCTTTTCCCTTTGGTAACCATAAGTTTGTTTTCTATGTCTCTGGGTCTATTTCTGTATTGTATATCAGTTCATTTGTATCATTTGTTTTTACATTCCAAATATAAGCTATATCATATAATATTTGTCATTCTCTTCTGGTTTACTACATTTCATACAAGAATCTCTAGGTCCATCCATGTTGCTGCAAATGGCATTATTTCATACTCTTTTATGGCTGAGTAATATTCCATTGTATAAATACACCACATTTTCTTTATCCATTCATCTGTTGGTGGAGAGATAGATTGCTTCCTTGTCTTGGCTATACCTAGAGACAAATGGAAATGAAAACATGGTGATCGAAACCCTATGGGATGCAGCGAAATTAGTTGTAAAAGGAGAGTTTTTAGTGATATAAGCTTACCTCAGGAAACAAAAAAAGAATGTCAAATAAACAACCTAACCTTACACCTAAAGCAACTAGAGAAAGAAAAACGCACAAAACCCAAAGTTAGTAGAAGGAAAGAAATCATAAAGATCAGAGCAGAAATAAATGAAATAGATACTAAGAAAACAATAAAAAGTTCAATGAAGCCAAAAGCTGGTTCTTTGAAAAGATGAACAAAATTGAAAAACTTTTGGCCAGATTCATAAAGAAAAAAAGAGAGAAGGCTCAAATCAATAAATTTAGAAATGAAAAAGGAGAAGTTACAACTAATAGTACAGAAATACAGAGATTACTGCAAGAAACAATATGTCAATAAAATGGACAACCTAGAAAAAATGGACAAATTCTCAGAAAGGTACAATCTCCCAAGATTGAGCCAGGAAGAAATAGAAAATTTGAACAGACCAATTACAAGTACTGAAGTTGAATCTGTGATTTAAAAACTCCCAACATAAGCCTCTTAGATAGCCTTATCCACCAGAAGGCAGACAGCAGAAGCAAGAAGAACTATAGTCCTGCAGCCTGTGGGACAAAAACCACACTCACAGATAGACAAGATGAAATGGCAGAGGGCTATGTACCAGATGAAGGAACAAGATAAAACCCCAGAAAAAAAACTAAATGAAGTGGAGATAAGCAACATTCCAGAAAAAGAATTCAGAATAATGATAGTGAAAATGATGCAGGACCTTGGAAAAAGAATGGAGGCAAAGATCGAGAAAATGCAAGAAATGTTTAACAAAGACCTAGAAGAATTAAAGAACAAACAGAGATGAGCAATACGATAACTGAAATGAAAACTACACTAGAAGGAATCAATAGCAGAGTAACTGAGGCAGAAGAACGGATAAGTTACCTGGAATACAGAATGGTGGAATTCACTGCTGCGGAACAGAATGAAGAAAAAAGAATGAAAAGAAATGAAGACAGCCTAAGAGCCCTCTGGGACAACATTAAAAGCAAAAACATTCACATTATAGGGGTCCCAGAAGGAAAAGAGAAAGAGAAAGAACCCGAGAAAATATTTGAAGAGATTATAGTCAAAAACTTCCCTAACAGGGAAAGGAAATAGCCACCCAAGTCCAGGAAGCACAGAGAGTCCCATACAGGATAAACCCAAGAAGAAACACGCAGAGACACATAGTGATCAAATTGGCAAAAAATAAAGACAAAGAAAAATTATTGAAAGCAGCGAGGGAAAAATGACAAATAACATACAAGGGAACTCCCATAAGGTTAACAGCTGATTTCTCACCAGAAACTCTACAAGCCAGAAGGGGGTGGCATGATATACATAAAGTGATGAAACGGAAGAACCTGTAACGAAGATTACTCTACCCGGCAAGGATCTCATTCAGATTCGGTGGAGAAATCAAAAGCATTACAGACAAGCAAAAGCTAAGAGAATTCAGCACCAACAAACCAGCTCTACAACAAATGCTAAAGGAACTTCTCTAAGTGCAAAACATAAGAGAAGAAAAGGACCTACAACAACAAACCCAAAACAATTAAGAAAATGGTCATAGGAACATACATATAGATAATTACCCTAAACATGAGTGGATTAAATACTCCAACCAAAAGATATAGACTGGTTGAATGGATACAAAAACAAGACCCATATATATGCTGTCTACAAGAGACCCACTTCAGACCTAGGGACACATTCAGACTGAAAATGAGAGGATGGAAAAAGATACTCCATGCAAATGGAAATCAAAAGAAAGCTGGAGTAGCAATACTCATATCAGATAAAATAGACTTTAAAATAAAGAATGTTACAAGAGACAAGGAAGGACACTACATAATGATCAGGGGATCAATCCAAGAATAATATATAACAATTACATATATATATGCACCCAACATAGGAGCACCTCAATACATAATGCAACAGCTAGCAGCTCTAAAAGAGGAAAGCGACAGTAACACAATAATAGTGAGGGACTTTAACACCTCACTTACACCAATGGTAAGATCATCCAAAATGAAAATAAATAAGGAAACAGAAGCTTTAAATGACACAATAGACCAGATAGATTTAATTGATATTTATAGGACACTCCATCAAAAAACAGCAGATTACCCTTTCTTCTCAAGTGCGGATGGAACATTCTCCAGGATAGATCACATCTTGGGTCACAAATCAAGCCTCAGTAAATTTAAGAAAATTGAAACCATATCAAGCATGCATCTGACCACAACACTATGAGATTAGAAATCAATTACAGGGGAAAAAATGTAAAAAACACAAACACATGGAGGCTAAACAATATGTTACTAAATAACTAAGATATCACTGAGGATATCAAAAAATACCTAGAGACAAAGGACAATGAAAACACGATGATCCAAAACCTATGGGATGCAGCAAAAGCAGTTCTAAGAGGGAAGTTTATAGCTATACAAGCCTACCTCAAGAAACAAGAAACATCTCAAATAAACAATCTAAACGTACACCTAAAAGAACTAGAGAAAGAAAAACAAACAAAACCCAAAGTTAGTAGAAGGAAAGAAATCATGAAAACCAGAGCAGAAGTAAGTAAAATAGAAACAAAGAAAACAATAGCAAAGATGAATAAAGCTAAAAGCTGGTTCTTTTAGCAGATAAACAAAATTGATAAACCATTAGCCAGACTCATCAAGAAAAAGAGGGAGAGGACTCAAATCAATAAAATAAGACATGAAAAAGAAGTTACAACAGACACCACAGAAATATAAAGCATCCTAAGAGACTACTATAAGCAACTGTATGCCAATAAAATGGACAACCTGAAAGAAATGGACAAGTTCTTAGAAAGATATAACCTTCCAAGATTGAACCAGGAAGAAATAGAAAATATGAACAGACCAATCACAAGTAATGAAATTGAAACTGTGATTAAAAATCTTCCAACAAACAAAAGTCCAGGACCAGATGGCTTCACAGGTGAATTCTATCAAACATTTAGAGAAGAGCTAACACCTATCCTTCTCAAACTCTTCCAAAAAATTACAGAGGAAGGAACACTCCCAAACTCATTCTGTGAGGCCACCATCACCCTGATACCAAAACCAGACAAAGATGCTACAAAAATAAAATTACAGACCAATATCACTGATGAACATAGATGCAGAAATCCTCAACAAAATACTAGCAAACAGAATCCAACAACACATTAGAAGGATCATACACCATGATCAAGTGGAATTTTTCCCAGCGATGCAAGGGTTCTTCAATATACACAAATCAGTCAATGTGATACACCATATTAACAAACTGAAGTTTAAAAGCCATATGATCATCTCAATAGATGCAGAAAAAGCTTTTGACAGAATCCAACACCGATTTATGATAAAAACTCTCCAGAAAGTGGGCATAGAGGGAACCTACCTCAACATAATAAAGGCCATATAGGACAAACCCACAGCAAACATCATTCTCAATGGTTAAAAACTGAAAGCATTTCCTCTAAGATCAGGAACAAGACAAAGACGTCCACTCTCACCACTATTATACAACATAGTTTTGGAAGTCCTCGCCATGGCAATCAGAGAAGAAAAAGAAATAAATGGAATTCAAATTGCAAAAGCAGTAAAACTGTCACTGTTTGCAGATGACGTGATCCTATACATAGAGAATCCTAAAGATGCGACCAGAAGACTACTAGAGCTAATCAATGAATTTGGTAAAGTTGCAGGATACAAAATTAATGCATAGAAATCTCTTGCATTCCTATACACTAATGATGAAAAATCTGAAAGAGAAATTAAGGAAACACTCCCATTAACCATTGCAACAAAAAGAATAAAATACCTAGGAATAAACATGAGTAGGGAGACAAAAGACCTGTTCACAGAAAACTCTAAGACATGGATGAAAGAAATTAAAGATGATACCAACATATGGAGAGATATACCATGTTTTTGGATTGGAAGAATCAATATTGTGAAAATGCCTATACTACCCAAAACAATCTACAGATTCAATGCAATCCCTATCAAATTACCAATGGCATTTTTTACAGAACTAGAACAAAAAATCTTAAAACTTGTATGGAGACACAAAAGACCCTGAATAGCCAAAGCAGTCTTGAGGGAAAAAAACGGAGCTGGTGGAATCAGACGCCTTGCCTTCGGATTATACTATAAAGCTACAGGAATCAAGGCAGTATGGTACTGGCACAAAAACAGAAACACAGATCAATGGAACAAGATAGAAAGCCCAGAGATAAACACATGCACCTATGGTGAACTAATCTATGACAGAGGAGGCAAGGATATACAATGGAGAAAAGACAGTCTCTTCAATAAGTGGTGCTGTGAAAACTGGACAACTACATGTAAAAGAATGAAATTAGAACACTCCCTAACACCATACACAAAAATAAACTCAAAATGGATTAGAGACCTACATGTAAGATGGACACTGTAAAACTCTTAGAGGAAAACATACTAAGAACACTCTTTGACATAAAGCAAGATGTTTTTTGATCCATCTCCTACAGTAATGGAAGTAAAAACAAAATAAACAAATGATACCTAATGAAACTTCAAAGCTTTTGCACAACAAAGGAAACTACAAACAAGACGAACAGAGAACCCTCAGCATGGGAGAAAATATTTGCAAATGAATCAATGGACAAAGGATTAATCTCCAAAATATGTAAACAGCTCATGCAGCTCAATATTAAAGAAACAAATAACCCAATCCAAAAATGGGCAGAATACCTAAATAAACATTTCTCCAAAGAAGACATACAGATGGGCAAGAAGCACATGAAAAGCTGCTCAACATCACTAATTATTAGAGAAATGCAAATCAAAACTACAATGAGGTATCACCTCACACCATTTAGAATGGGCATCATCAGAAAATCTCCATACAACAAATTCTGGTCAGGGTGTGGAGAAAAGGGAACCCTCTTTCACTGTTGGTGGGAATGTAAATTGATACAGCCACTATGGAGAACAGTATGGTGGTTCCTTAAAAAGCTAAAAATAGAATTACCATATGGCCCAGCAATCCCACTACTGGGCATATACCCAGAGAAAACCATAATTCAAAAAGACACATGCACTCCAATGTTCATTGCAGCACTGTTTACAATAGCCAGGTCATGGAAGCAACCTAAATGCCCATTGACAGACGAATGGATAAAGAAGATGTGGTACATATGCACAATGGCATATTTCTGAGGCATAAAAAGGAAGCAAATTTGGTCATTTGTTGAGACATGGATGGATCTAGAGACTGTCATACAGAGTGAAGTAAGTCAGAAAGAGAAAAACAAACATCGTATATTAACGCATATATGTGGAACCTAGAAAAATGGTACAGATGAACTGGTCTGCAGAGCAGAAACTGAGACACAGATGCAGAGATCAAACGTATGGACACCAAGGGGGGAAAGCAGTGGCGATGTGTGTGTGTGGGGTGGTGTGATGAATTGGGAGATTGGGATTGACATGTATACACTGATGTGTATAAAATGGATGACTAATAAAAACCTGCTGTATAAAAAATAAATAAATAAATAAAAACTCCCAAGAAACAAAAGTCCAGAACCAAATGGCTTCACAGGTGAATTCTATCAAACATTGAGAGAAGAATTAACACCTATCCTTTTGAAACGATTGCAATATATTGCAGAGGAAGGAACACTTCCGAACTCATTCTACAAGGCCACCATCATTCTTATACCAAAACCAGGCAAAGATACCACAAAAAAAGAAAATTATAGTCCAATATCACTGATGAATATAGATGCCAAAATCCTCAACAAAGTACTAGCCAACCAAATCCAACAACACATTGAAAGGATCATACACCATGATCAAGTGGGATTTAGTCCAGGGATGCAAGGATTTTTCAATATCCATAAATCAATCAGTGTGATACAGGACATTTACAAATTGAAGAGTAAAAACCATTTGATCATCTCAGTAGATGCAGAAAAAGTTTTTGATAAAATTCAACATCCATTTATGATAAAACTAATTTCACCTTCTTAATTATTATTGTATTGATCTGTTTCTCTCCATCCCCAGGGCACCACACCAGTTTATCATAATATAATTTTCCAAAAAGTTAAAAACATGACTCTTGGGCTTCCCTGGTGGCGCAGTGGTTGAGAGTCCGCCTGCCGATGCAGGGGACACGGGTTCGTGCCCTGGCCCGGGAGGATCCCACATGCCGTGGAGCGGCTGGGCCCGTGAGCCCTGGCCGCTGAGCCTGGGCGTCTGGAGCCTGTGCTCCACAACGGGAGAGGCCACAACAGTGAGAGGCCCGCGTACGGCAAAAAGAAAAAAAAAAAAAATGACTCTTATGAATGTATGAAGTGAACACATATCAAATTTTTTGATTCAATGCAGTATTTATTGGCTGAAGTAAATAGGTGGTAAATCTGGTTCAAAGAACATTTTTAGCAATAAGGGAGGTGTAAGATATGTACAGTCCAACAGAAGAGATATTTTTGAGGCAGATTTGCTTCAGAGTTAGAAATAAAATTGATATATATTCAACAAGGCTATAAAACTGTAACTTTGGTGTTATGTTCTCTACCAAAGAGTAATTTATAACTTAGAATGTAATTCATTTGAGTCTGAGTTCTTAATATAAAGTCAACCTAAGTACATTCCCTTAGATAATTAAATAATCTTTGTGTGAGTCCATCATTTTGTTTAACTATCAATTTTTAATTTTTTTCTAAGTATTCTTCCCATTTCGATCATGAATAATTGCCATGGATTATTCTCTAGCACAAAGAGCTGTTTTCATTATGTTTTGACCCATTTCTTTTTCAGAGTGCAGCCAGAGTAATTTTAAAAATTACAAATATTATCAATTTATTCTGCTCAACTCTCAATAACTGTGTTTGAAACCATTCAGTGCTTTCCTTAATGTGGCCTACAAGATGCTGTAGTTTTAGAGACTTCCCTGCCTTTCTAATTTTAATTTAAAACACTCTCACCTTCTCCCTTGTTGTATACTTCAGCTTCTTGGAACTTGGACCTTCAATTTAATCTTTTACTAGTCCATATTTCTTCCAAGAACATAGAACCTTTCTGTTCTAGGGGTGACCCTTCTGTCCTGACCTTTCCTTCACCCACCTAATTTCTATTCAGTCTTTGCAATGTAGCTCAACAGTAACTCCCTCAGAGTATGTTCCTGATACACCAGTGTAAATCAGATTCTTTACTATGTGTTCTCACTGTGCATTTATTCTTTCCTTCAGAATTATTGTCTCAATTTTTAATCATGCATTTATTAGCAGGCATATTTAATTAATGTGAATAGAAGCCAGGGACATTATATATTTAAAATCTCATATGTAACACCATTCCTGGCACATAGTATAGAGTCAGTGTTTATTCTGATTAATAGTTAAATGAATTCAATATAGTCTTTAATGTTTTGAGCACTGTATTCTTACAGTGAATAGTAGAATAAAAAATCCAAACTCTTGTGTGCCAGTATTTTCTATTATGTTGAATGACACTGAAAATTAGACCAAAGGCAGTATAAATTGTGTCAGATGCTTAGTATTTCAGACAATTTATAATTTAAATGTCAAATTAATAAATGTATATTTTATTTTAATATAACAAAATTCAGTTATTAGATTTCCTTTTTAAAATCTTTTGATTCTCCTGTGTATTCCTTTAGGACAAACACCATACATATTTTTTTCCAGTAAGTTACACATGTTAACTTGTAAGATTGCCTTAGGCTTATTATAAACTTATTTAAATGCCTTCTTTTCGGTGCATTTTCCCACTGAATCTCATATATATGATGCCACATACACCCATGTCTTATGTTCTGGTACGATAGATCAGCGTTCTGTGTTTTAAATGAAAATGCACACCTATTTATCAGTATTCACATGAGTCTGTATAAAGCAACCCAAATAATATGGAAAGCATAAAGATATAAAAACCACCTGAAATTTTGTCCATAGATTAATCATTGTTAACATCTTTATCATTTTCCTTGCAGATATCTTTTGACACATGCCTGTAATTTACACAAATAGGATAAAATTATTCATGAAATTCAATGACTTTTAATAAAATACCTTTTTATTTATTATAAAGTAAAATATGTAATAGTTCAAATTAAATAGTGATACATAGCTTTTACGAAAAAATCAAAAACAAAACAGATCTCTTGCCTCATTGCTTCCTATTTTCCAGTTGTCATCTACAGAGGTATTTGCATTCAACTATTTTAGTTGTCTTCTATTCTCCCCACTTTTCCTCTGTAGAAGATATATCACATGTTTAGTTAAATTATAATTTATTTAAATTATTAGTGATGTTTTAGACATCCTTACTTGGGGTTCAAAGATGCCCACGAACTGAATTCAATAACTCTGTGAACTTGAATGAGGACAGTATTTCTATCTTCATTTCTATTAATTTCTATCTGAAATTCAACCTTCCTTAAAGTATGAATGTAGACAAAAACCAAGTAGTCTTAGCAGTATTTGTTACTTTATCACCAATAGCAATATACTTTAAAAATCACATTCTAGTTGTCATAGAGATTTCAAAATAGCAACTATGTTCATCACTACTTATTAGCTCTATAATAAGTCTTATTTGTTGAATGAATAGAGAAGCACATATATAACTGTAGTATATTTTTAATAATTCATGAATAGTATTTAAACATTATCTGTTTAAAGGTTTCCTTTGCAACATTATCTGTTTTGTTTTCTGCCTTTGAAAATATTAATCTAAGAAAGGGTCCATAGGTTCTAGCAGACTGTCACAAACGTCCATGGCACACAAATATTAAAAACACCTTACCACATTATTACCATATAATTTTTTTCACAGCTGAATCAATTAATAGAATATAGTTATGTATATTTCTTTTGCTACTTTTTCCAAAATTAATAATTCCCCTAAAATGTTAAGCTCCAAGCCTCACCAGGGATTGGAGTGTGTCAAATTGCTTCCTCTTGCAAGATCTCTGTTCTCACTGAACAGGAACTTTCACTATTCTTTTAAATACAATAACACAACCAAAAATGTGTTGTCATCACTCATCCAGTCTGTTGTGTCTTTCTACACTTGTTTTTCATTTTTTAAATTTTTCTGTTTTTGTTTTGTTTTCTTTAAGGATACACGCACACAAAGGCATACACAGTCACACATTCAATTACCTTTATTTTAGTTGCATTATGGGAGGGGGAGGAGATTAATGCTTTTGGTCAGTCTCCTCTGTTTAATTATAATTCATTAGTGCTCAATGGCATGTTGCAGGAATTTTCCATTTTTCCATGTAAATAAATGAGCTACATTATTATTTTAAGGTTGCATTTTGTAATGCATGGACCATCATTACCTTATCCAATTTCTATGTTGCACATTTATGTGGCTTCTAAGTAATGCCATTGTAAAACTGGCGTGATGAATAAATACTCTTGTGCATATAGTATCTTTCTGCAGTCTGATTATCTCATTGGATAAATTACTAAAAAAATGAATTTCTAGTGCAAAGTGGGCACATTTTCTATCTAGACTCACATTAACTCTTCCACATACTTGCTCCATGTCCATGAGCAAATTTCTTAACTATTCTGAGTATGTTTTCATATGTGCATAAAGGAAGTACTACAATAGCATTATCTTATTGGATTGTTGGTGTTGTTTGAAATAATATGCATTCGTTTATCTCACACATTTATTAAATCTGGTTACTATTACTGATAAAGTAATTGGTGATATAATAATAATAGTAATAATAATAATCTTTTCAAATGGTGTTTCAGAAAGGTCGTGTACTCATATAATTTAATAGTGAAAGTATTTGCTTTCCCATATCCATTCTGGTATTGATATTGACCTATGCTTCTTCATATTTGCTGCATTTTAATTCTTTTTTAGTAAGTTGCTTTTTTATCTGCTCTATCCATTCTATTTTTATATTCAGTTGCTTATTAATATGTGAATATTTTAATATTTTTCAGTTTTAATTGAAGTAAATATTATTTTTTATCTTCTTTCATTTGTCTTTTAAAATTTTAAATGACTTTTTTCTTTTGTCATATGATTTTAAGCTGTTAAATATTTACAGGTATTTTTATTTTCCTTTAAGGTTTTAAGGTCAATTTATAATAGCCTTCCTCAGTTCAAGGTTACAAATATCTTCACTACTATTTTGTTTTACATTTTTTTATGGTTTTAAATTCTTTCTGGAATCATTATTTGAATTGGTATTTCTTCTATTATAAAGCATAATGAAAGTTTATTTTACTTGTTATTCCAGATGGCATGGGAAGTTATCCTAACACCAATTAGTGAATAATTCATTCTTTATTCCACTGAGTAGAAATTATATTTTAATCATATAGTAAATGATTCTAACTCTGGCTTTATAACTGTGCTCTCTGTTCTGGTACCTTGATTGAAATGTGAGGAAGAGAACCTGACTTGCCTATTCAATATCCTTCACTGCCTTTTAACATTGTTAATATTATCTCAGTTATGGCCACAAGGAAAGATCATTGTGAGGAAAGGACGGGAGATGAATCATTATAGCCCTCTGTCAGTAACTATAATTGCATTGTTTCCCTAGTGATTAGACAAGAAGTAAGCATGTAACCCACTTCTGGTAAATGGTATGTTGAGAGAAGACTTTGTTTTTCCCGATAAGAGAAACCATTATAGGCAGAAAGTTTTCTTTCCACCCATACTTTCCTTTCTTCATTTTTTATTGTGTGAGGACTTGATATTTGTTGCTATGGCAAGCATATTGTAATAAAGAGGAAAAGGCCAGAATAATTGTGACACAGATCTGGTTCTACTGAAAAAAAATTGTAAAACTGCTTACTTCAGGGCATTTCAGATAAATAATAAAGATCATTATCATTTAAACCACAATTCATCAAGCATTCTATATCTGGCTGCCAAACTAATACAGTTATTTTGTTATAATATGATATCACATTGTTTTAATTATTAAGAACTCAATATGATTCAACATCAGATATGAATAATTTTCTACTTCTTATATTTTCTTATACTTCCTAATTTTTTTTGTTGTTCTCACTGCACATGAGTATTTTTTAAGAAGGCTTCTAGACTATTTCTTGTCATAAAAAGATTTTAAATAGTGTACTAGGACCTTGAATAGAATTACAGTGAATGTATTTATTAATTTATAAAGCAAGGATATTTTTAGAACACATTTTCAAATATGCTCTTATGAGAATTAGTAAAGTTTCATAACCTTCTTCATATAAACTAGGTTGAATATATTGAAGTATTTCTTTTGATTTTCATTTAAGTTCTAACTAGTCTCTTGACATTTCTCATATACCTATTGCTTTGTTTTCTTATGTTTCACAAGCATACAAGAATAACATCTACACACAATAATAATTTTGACCATTCTTGTGTGATAGTATTTCATCTTATTGTGTTAGTGAGTACTCCTATATAAATATTAAATAATAGTGGTGATAAATTCTAGGTTTTATTCCTGACTTTAGCAGGAATGGTTTGACTATCACCATTAGGCTAGAAATTGGCTTTTGTAGTGTGATACATTTTTTAATCATTTCAAAGGTATATCTAGATAATCTTATTATGGTTTCTTTAAACAAGTTTATATGTTTTATTTGGATGAGAATATGGCTTGTCATATTGATCTATAAATATGTTAACTTAGCGTGGGAGGTGAAGATGACATAGTAGGAAGACACTGAGCTTACCTTAGCACACCAAAATTACAAGTATTTACAGAGCAACTGTCTTTGAAATGACCTGAAGATGAGCAGAAAAAATATTCCACAACTAAAGATATAAAGAAGAAACCATAAGATGAGTAGGAGGGGGCAGAGACAAAGTATAGTCAGTACCCACACCACTGGGTAGGTGACCTACAAATAAGAGGATGATCACAACTTCAGAGCTTCACCTCAAGGAATAAAGAGTCTGAGCCCCACATCAGACTCCCCAGCCTAGGGGTCCTGCACTGGGAAGACAAGACCCCAGAATGTTTGGCTTTGAAGGCCAGCGAATCTTGCTTAAGAGAGAGCCAGAAGGCTAAAGGAAACAGAGTCTCCACTCTTAAAGGGAACACACAAAATCTCACATGCTCTGAGTTCCATTGTAGAGATGGTAATTTAAAAGGAAGCTGAGTAAGACCCACTTGCTGATCTCGGAGAGCTTCCAGAGAGGCAGGAGGCAACTGAGACTCATTGTGCGGACACAGATACAGCAGCCATTTTCGGAAGCTCATTCTACCAAAAGGACACTGGTGCTGACAGAAACTATTTTGGAGTCCTTTCTCTAGACTATTAGCACTGAAAACCTACCTGCTTACCAGCAGAATAACACCAGTCGCCGGAATCCCTGCGCTGCCAGGTTAACCAAGCCAGGACCTGGCCCTGCCCACCAGTGAGTTGGCAGCCACTGCAAGAGGCAGGGTCTGGCAGCCAACTTAGCTGAGAACCAGACCCACCTACCAGTGTGCCCACTGTAGTCAGCCCCACTACAAGAGAGGGGCCCACACAGCCCACTTTGGGCGCCACTAGAGTATATGTCTCTGGTGATCAGAGGGGAGTGTGCTGTTGGTTCCCATAGGGTATATTCCTACAAAAGGCCAATTCTCCAAGATTGGGAAACATAACTGACATAACTACATAGAAATAAACACAGAGAATTAGACCAAATGAGGAGACAGAGGAATATGTTCCAAGTGAATATGAAGACAAAACCTCAAAGAAAGAACTAAGTGAAGAAGAGATAAGCCATCTAACTGATAGAGTTCAAGTAATGATCAAAAGGTCCTCAACAAACTCAGAAGAATAGATGGACACAGTGAAAATTTTAACAGAGTGTCAAAAAATATAAAGAAGAACCATACACTAATAGGAACCAGTGGTAGATTAGATGGTACATAGGAATGGATCAGTGAACAGGAAGACATAGTAGTGGAAATCACCCAATATGAACAGAAAAAAGAAGAAATAATTTTTTTAAATGAGAACAGTTTAAGAGACTTCTGGGACAGCATCAAGTGTACTAACATTCATATTACAGGGGTCCCAGAGGAGAATAGAGAGAAAAAATGGCAGAGAACTTATTTGAAGAAATAATAACTGAAAACTTCTCTAACCTGGGGAAGGAGACGTCCAGGACCAGGAAGCACAGAGCCCCAAACAAGATAAACCCAAAGAGAACCACACCAAGACACATAATTAGAATGTCAAAAATTAAAGAGAGCATCTTAAAAGAAACAAGAGAAAAGCAACTAGTTACGTGCAAGGGAACTCCCATAGGACTATCAGCTGACTTTTCAGGAGACATTTTGAAGGACAGAAGGGAGTGTCATGTTATATTCAAAATGCTGAAAGGGAAAAACCTACAACACAAAGTACAGCAAGCCCATCTTTTAGACTTGGAAAGATAAAGAATTTTACAGACAAGAAAAAGCTAAAAGAATTCAGCACCATTAAATCAGCTTTATGTGTTAAAGGGGTTTCTTTAAATGGAAAAAATAAAAAGACCACAATTAGAAATCTGAACATTACAAAAGGAAAAATATCACTGGTAAAAGCAAACGTACAATAAACGTAATAGATCAACCACTTATAAAGCTAGTAGAAAGATTAAAGACAAAAGTAGTAAAATCGTCTATCTACACTAAGGAGTTAAGGATACACAAAAGAAAAGATATAAAATATTATTTCAATAAAACAGTACAAATGGGGGGCTAAAAATGAGGAGTATTAGAGTGTATTTAAGCATAAGAGATCATCAACTAAACATAATTTGTGTGTGTGTGTGTGTGTGTGTATACAATGGAATATTAGCCATAAAAAGACCAAAATCTTGCTATTTGGGAACACATGGATGGGTCTAGAGGGTATTATGCTAAGTGAAATAATTCAGACAGAGAAGGACCAATATGGCATAATCTCACAACCAAAACAAACAAACAAAAGGAAAACAGACTCATAGATGCAGAGAACAAATAGGTAATTGCCAAAAGGAGGAAGGTAGTGTGGTGGATGAACAGGTATAGTAGATTAAGAGGTCCAAGTCTCCAGTTATACAATAAATAAGTCACAAGGGTATAATATACAGTGTGAGGAATATGGTCAATAATATTGTAATAACATTGTATGGGGCCAAATGGTCAGTAGACTTATTGTTGTACTCATTTCATAATGTATGGAAATGTCAAATCTTTATGTATTACACCTGAAAGTTACATAATATTGTATGTCAGCTATATTTCAATTTAAAAAGTTAACATATTAACAGATTTTTCTAATAATGAACCATTCTTGCATTTCTGAAGTTATTATACTCTTTTATTATTTATTTTATTGCTAGTTATATTTAATATTTATTAATTTTTATTTAAACTATTTATTCTATATAATCTACCTGTTAAATATTATACAATTTAGTATATGTTATGATAGTAGCTATAATAAATATTATTGTATTTATATTAATTACTATTTAATACCTAATATTAATCCTTTCACCCATTCAATAAATAAAATATCAATACTTTATTTTTTTATTCTGATTTTCAGTGCCATTTATTGATATTGCATACTGCTTGAAACCATTTAAGATGAAATTTCTATAGGACTGACGTAATCAGAAAATGTAAGAACCAAGTCAGTGAATGCTTTTTTTAAATATAATTAAATTTTAGAGCAATTTTAGGTTTATAGAAAATTGAGCAGAAAATAGAAAGGTCCATGTATCTTCTCTTCCTTCTACCCTCAGTTTTCCCTAAAATTAATAAGCATTGATGTGGTACATTTGTTACAACTGATGATACAATACTGATGAATTACTGTTAACTGGAGTTCATAGTTTACATTAGGGTTTACTCTTTTTGTACAGTTCTATGGGTTTTGATAAACAATGTATTTTTTGTTTATCTACCATTGCAGTGCCATACAGCATACTTTCACTGCCCTAAAAATCTCCTGTGCTTTACCTAATCATCCCCTACCCCCACCCTGATACCCCTGGCAACCACTAATTTTCTATTGCTTTGTAGTTTTTTCTTTTTTTTTTTTTTCTTTTTTTTCCTTTTTAAAACTATCCTTGCTTTTTAAGATTGAGTGGTGTAGTTTGGAAGCAAACATTTGAGTGAGATAAATTAATGTGAATCAAAGTACACTAAGAATTGAAATGTGTATGTCTGTGTGAAAATGTAGGAGTATTGAGTAAAGTAATATGGCCAACACAGTTGAGCCAGGGTTCTTTTATATTATGTATCTGCCAGCAGCACTGGAGCCTATGCTAGATGTAGGTGAGAAATAAATTACCTCCGTCATTACTATCTCAAGAATATCGTGTCTCTGTTTCTCTCAAAATTTGCCAGCTGCTAGCAAAATATGTATATTTCAATGCTTTAGGCCAAACTTGTAGGAATATTTACAGTTAGTAGAGATATTTTATATGCATTTGCCACCACTAACTCTCTTTATTTAGATATAGAACAAGTACTTATCGAGGAGAAACCGTGGGCAAGTCATTGTCCTAGACTGTGAAGATGAAAGGGGTAGAAAGTGAAATGAATTTAAATAAATAAAATGTTTTATCTAAAGTCTTCTTAAGAATTTTGTTACAAGTCTTTATGAGCATTCTGAATGTACCTTATTTTTCTTGGTGATAAAAATAAGATATCCGTATTTTACTCTTCCCAGGGCCTTTGTTTAGGAGAGTTTGATAAGATATGTAACAGAGGTGACCCCAACTCTCCAATTAAATGAGAGTTTATTACATATATATATATATATATATGTAATATTTATTCTCTGATACCTGTATCATGCATATTGAAATTTTCACTCTAAAATTGAGTTTGCATTCTAGTGAAAAATAAATCAGAACTTTTTTGAAACCTGCTTCCATAATAAGCTATGTAAATGAATGATCATGAAGATTGAGTCCTAAATGATAAACTTCAAAAAGGTTTTTGGAGCTTGATCGGCTAATTTCCCATACTTCATTTGCTGGAAAGATGAAAGGAGATGGCTAAAGTTCTAAATATTGACTGAATCACAGATTAAAATAGAAAGTTGATGACTCACTTTCAGAACCTCATAATATTGCCTAACAAAGGGAGCTATCAAAACATCAATATTTTGTCCATATTCATCTAGCCACCATTAAGTGCTATAAAGAGTTTTAACTGGTTTCTATTTTCTCAATTTTTATAACTCAAAATGCTTTATTCACAGTGAGTTGCCTCAGATATCAAGAAATTCTTGAAATATTGTTAGGTTAAGTATATTTTAACAATCTATATTTAGTGGGCAGGGCATTCCAGGGTCATTCAAAAACCATATGATATCAATATTTGTGTTTGGAAAATATGATAAAATTTTAATTTTTTGATTGTTTCCCTAGGTTTTTAAAAAATTTATATTGGAATATAGTTGATTTGCAGTGTTGTGTTAGTTTCAGGTGTACAGCAAGGTGAATCAGTTATACATGTACACGTATCCACCATTTTTTTAGATTCTTTTCCCACATAGGCCATTACAGAGTATTGAGTTGAGTTCCCTGTGCTATACAGTAGGTCGTTATTAGTTATCTATTTTATTTTATATATAGTAGTGTGTATATGTCAATCACAATCTCTCAATTTATTCCTCCCACCCCCCCTTACCCCCTGGTAACCATATGTTTGTTTTCTACATCGGTAACTCTAGTTCTGTTTTGGAGATAAGCTTATTTGTACCCTTTTTTTAGATTCCACATATAAGTGATATCATACAATATTTGTCTTTCTCTGTCTGACTTAACTTCACTCAGTATGATAATCTTTAGGTCCATCCATGTTGCTACAGATGACATTATTTCATTCTATTTTATGGCTGAGTAATATTCCAAATTGTATATATGTACCACATCTTCTTTATTCATTCCCCTGTTGATGGACATTTAGGTAGCTTCCATGTCCTGGCTATTGTAAATAATGCTGCAAAGAACATTGGGGTGCACTTATCTTTTCAAATTATGGTTTTCTCTGGATATATGCTCAAGAGTGGGATTGCTAGATCATGTGGTAGCTCTATTTTTAGTTTTTTAAGGAATGTCCATAATGTTCTCCATAGTGGGTGTACCAATTTACATTCCCATGGACAGTGTAGGAGGGTTCCCTTTTCTCCACACCTTCACCAGCATGTATCGTTTGTAGATTTTTTGATGATGGCCATTCTGACTAGTGTGAGGTGATACCTCATTATAGTTTTGATTTGCATGTCTCTAATAATTAGTGATGTTAAGCATCTTTTCATGTGCCTTTTAGCCATCTGTATGTATTCTTAGGAGAAATGTCTATTTAGATCTTCTGCCCGTTTTTCAATTGGGTGGCATTTTTTTTTATATTAAGTTGCATATGAGCTGTTTATATATTTTGGAGATTAGTCCTTTGTCGGCTGCTTCATTTGCAAATATTTTCTCCCATTCTGTGGATTGTCTTTTTGTTTTGTTTATGGTTTCGTTTGCTGTGCAAAAGATTTTAGGTTTAGTTAGATCCTATTTGTTTATTTTTGTTTTAATTTTCATTACTCTAGGAGGTGGATCAAAAAAGATCTTGCTGCAATTTATGTCAAAGAGTGTTCTGCCTATGTTTTCCTCTAGAGTTTTATAGTATCCAGTGTTGTCTTTAGGTCTTTAATCAATTCTGAGTTTATTTTTTGGATATGGTGTTAAGGAGTGTTCTAATTTTATTCTTTTATATGTAGCTGTCCAGTTTTCCCAGCACCACTTATTGAAGAGACTATCTTTTCTCCATTGTATATTTTTGCTTCCTTTGTCATAGCTTAGGTGACCATAGGTGCATGGGTTTATCTCTGGGCTTTCTATCCTGTTCCACTTATCTATATTTCTGTTTTTGTGCCACTACCATACTGTCTTGATTACTTACTGTAGCTTTGTAGTATAGTCTGAAGTCAGGGACCTGGTTCCTCCAACTCCATTTTTCTTTCTCAAGATTGCTTTAGCTATTCAGGGTCTTTTGTGTTTCCATACAAATTGTCAATTTTTTTGTTCTAATTCTGTGAAAAATGCCATTGTTTATTTGATAGGGTTGCATTGAATCTGTAGATTGCTTTCGGTAGTATAGTCATTTTCACAATATTGATTTTTTCCAATCCAAGAGCATGGTATAGCTCTCTATGTTTGTGTCATCTTTAATTTCTTTCATCAGTATCTTATAGTTTTCTGAGTAAAGGTCTTCCTTTGCCTCTTAAGGTAGAGTTATTCCTAGGTATTTTATTCTTTTTGCTGTGATGGTAAATGGGATTGCTTCCTTAATTTCTCTTTGTGATCTTTTGTTAGTTTATAGGAATGAAAGAGATTTCTGTGTACTAATTTTGTATCCTGCAACTTTAGTAAATTCATTGATGAGCTCTAGTAGTTTTCTGGTAGCATCTTTAGGATTTTCTATGTATAGTTTCATGTCATCTGCAAACAGTGATAGTTGTATGTCTTCTTTTCCAACTTAGATTCCTTTTACTTTTTATTCTTCTCTGATTGCAATAGCTAGAACTTCCAAAACTATGTTGAATAAAAGTGGTGCAAGGGGACATCCTTGTGTTCTTCCTGATCTTAGAGGAAATGCTTTCAGTTTTTCACTATTGAGAATGATGTATGCTGTGGGTTTGTCATATATGGCATTTAATAATTTTTAAAGTTCATTTTCAGAATATTTTGACTTTTTTTGGACTACAGATACTTTTCTCTAGAAATAAAGCATGCCTGCTTTCTATGATTGAAAATATAATATATATTCCCATTATTTCTGATTCTTAAAATCTCCAGAAACTGTAAGTTTTCAAGTTAAACTCTCATTTTCAAAATAATTTAAAAATTCATTGAAGGTACCCCTTTTTTTCATCTAGAAAATTTAATGGAAAGAGATACTGTCTTTAAAGTACTTCCTACATTATTTAGCATTGAATTATTTATGTGAGATTATTGTTTATGCATTCGGTTCATGCTTGAATATATGTTTCTCCTCAAGAATGTTTATAAGCTCTCTGAGAGATTAGAGCACATCTCTTACTTTTTTCTTTTAATTGTACCTAGCCTGGTGTTAAACATGGAATAGATATCAAATCAATACTTGGTAATTAGTTATGGAATTTCCTCTTTTGAAAATGAAAAAGAACTCTCACAGTAGTGTTATATATATATATAATGCCTAGCACTGTGTTGCATGTAGTAGGCATTTAATAAATGAGAGAGAAAATTACTATTCAGGCTGCACCCACCTGATATTTTCCTTTAGTTAACCTGAAGAAGAGAGCTTCTCTTTAATTTTTTTCTTTTCAGTAATTTTCTAGCTTCAAATAACACCTATAATTTTGCAATTCTTTGATTTGGTGTAAAAAACATTGTTTATGTATATAGTGCTTGTGTTATTACTCATCAACAACTTAAGCTAGTAATTTACACTTAGAAAATGATAAATGTTTATTGAATTGGATACACTGAAAGGTGCAATGTAATCACATCTCCAGAGTTATTCTAAAGGCCAACTCATTCTTTAGTTTTGAATCACGTTAGATATTGATATAAAAAGGTGGAGATTATTAACTTATTTACGCTATCAGAAAGCCAAACTAACTTTGAGATTTTTTAATACTACTATATAATAGTTTTTATATGCACTCATTTGAAAATACTTAGGACTTGTAGGGAAGGACAAAAATCTCTTTTCCTCTACTTATCTTAGGTTCTTTCCCTGGGGTCCTGGAAGTCAGACTGACAAGACAGAGT
Organism: Hyperoodon ampullatus; assembly: GCF_949752795.1. Classification (NCBI taxonomy): domain Eukaryota; kingdom Metazoa; phylum Chordata; class Mammalia; order Artiodactyla; family Ziphiidae; genus Hyperoodon; species Hyperoodon ampullatus. The sequence goes on from NC_136914.1 coordinate 88,224,294, forward strand.
AACAAACAAACAAACAAAAAAACCCAGAAGTCTATTAATTCATGCAGTCACAAAGGAATACTTAGTGCTGAGTAACTCAAAGAAGTTCTTAGAACTTGGTTGCATAGAGTATCTTAACAAAAGAACAATAAATTTGTAAAGGAGTGTCAAGATAAAAGACAAGGACTTTGAGCTTCTAGGGGAGGCAAATTGTGGGGAAGTAAATCTATGAGGAAACCTAATGGAAGATTAAGTACTAGTTAGTAAGGTTTGTTATATAGGTTCCTCTGGTGCTGTCTCCAGTCTGATATGAGTCTAGAGTTGTCTCAGGTAATTAAGAACGGTTTTGCTTTTCATAGTAGGGGGTGCAGTGTAAAGTGTTTTTCTTGTATCTGCTTCTTTTCAATTGCCTTTGTCTTAAAATAATCCTTATGCCTGAGTGGCATATTTGGGGTGGCATACTCTGAAACCATTCAGACTCATTAACTTTAATTAAATGGAAATTGAGGGAAATAGTACATTATTTCTAAATTTAGATTCATTTTCTATCACTTTCATTATTTGATTTGTATATTCACAGGGCAAATCGTTTTTGAATACCTAATATCACTATGCATTACACTTTGAGAATGCGTTGGGCAAATCAAAGCCTCATCTCTAATGAAAGTTGATTCCTAATAGAAGATTTGCATAGTAAACAAACAGGAATAACGTGTAGTATGTACTGAATGTGCTATGGAGAAATGTAAACCAAGGGAGGGATGGGATAAAATATACTAGGTTTTTGAGGGGAAGACATTGAAGGTAAAGAAAACACAAGGTACAAATGCCCTGAAGTATAACAAATGGACCAACGTTGGCAACAGAGTAGTCCAGAAAGTGGAGGGTATAAAGTCAGAAAGGTAACTGGTATTGTGAAGGGCAGGCTACATATAAACTTACATCCCTGTACTGTTTGATACTGAAAAGCACTAGAGGGTAGAAATTTTAAAGAGTAATAACATCAAATAAATTTGTAAAAGATCTTTTTATTTACTGTGTTTTATATAGAAATGCAAGGGCTGAACTAGGGAGAACAATTAGAAGTCAATTGCAATAAAAATCTAGATGAGAAATTATGATGCTAAAAATCTAAAAATTGGCTTTTCTATATTTGGATGAATTGGATCAAGAAGCAGACATGGAAGTGGTAGGAAGTGGTAGAATTTTGAATTCATTTTGAAAGTAGAGCAAATAGGCTGCTGATGGATTGAATTTAGGATGTGAGAAAAACGGAGGATTCAGGAGTGAATCTAAATTTTGTCCCTAGAAACTAAAATTAGGGAGTAGTCTACAACTGAAATGAGAAAGATGGGATGAAAAAGGCACGGTTTGGGAGAGATAAAAAGGAATTTCTTTTGGATATGTTGAGATTGTAACATCTATTAGACACCTCAGTGAAGATGCCAAGAGAGTAGTTGAATATATCAGTCTGGAGTTCAAGAATCATATAAATTACAGGGACATCAGCTCAGTTATGACAGTTAAAGCAATACAATTTCATGAGATCACCAAGAGAGTGCATGTAGATGGTTAAGAGATAAGGTCTAATTACTGAGCCTTAGAACTTTCCCATGTTACGAGTTCACAGAAAAGAAGAAACAAAAGCAAAGGAGACATGGAAGCAGAGGGAGGGGAGTAAGGTAAATGACCTGAAAGACAAATGGACAAAAAAATAGCTAACAGAGAGGAGCAGGTGATCAGCTATATCCAGTAATCTGTAAACTGCAATAAAGATAGTGTTTGGCAAAGTGGAGGCCACTGATGTTTTTACAAAGCAATTTCAGTAGAGTAGTGGTGGAAAACAGCTTATTAGAAATAGCTTCGATAAAGCATGGGGAGTAATTGGGGACATGGAGCACAGGTGATTCTTTTGAGGATTTTTAGATAAAGGAAATAGAAATGTGATAGCAAATCACAGGGGAAATTAGGATATGTAAGATTTTTTTTAAAAATTGAAAAATTAAAGCAGGATTGGGTGCTACTGGGAAAATTCCAGTAGGAAAGGAAAAAAATTGGTGGTATACGAAAGAGACAAGAGTATTGGTAGGCATATGTCCTTGAGGAGGAAGTAAAGGACAGAATAATGGGCACAAGTGGAGATGTTTGTGTTAGGTAGGAGCCCAGACAATCATCCATGGTAACAGAAGGGAATGCAGAGTATCTGTGCAAGGCTTCATGTACAGGGGTAATTCACTGGTGGCATTGTGCTAAAGTTCTCTTTCACCAGCTCCTAATTTTTCAGTCAAAGGGGAAGAAAATCATCAGTTGAGAATGACAATAGAGGTGGAGTTTGGTGGTTTCATGAGAGAAAAAATGTGAAATTTACTTCTAGAAGTGTGTGAGAGTCAACAGATCAGAAAACTGAAATAAGATTTCCTGGCAGCACACTGGGCATGCTTTAACTAGTTGTCATGAATTTAAAGTGAGCCCTGACAACAGGGTTGTACTTTTCTCTTGTCACACTCAGCTCCCCAAGGCTAGGTTTAGAGTAGGGAAGAGTTGAATTTAACAGAGGGTTGCCTTTTCCCAAGACTACAAAGAGAGTGGGGGCCTAAGGGGCTGAAGGCAGAGACAACAGAGTGATTATTATATTCAAGGAACAGGAAAAGGGGTGGTGACATGAAGTGGGAGGAAATTAAAAGGGGAGAGGGCAAATAGACTGGTATTGCCAAAGGATTCTTTTTATAAGATAAGGGAAACAATGAGATATGAAAATAGAAAGTTCTGATGGAGAATGGGATAACTTAGTTAAAATAATGCTTTCAATTAATTTAAAAGCATGAGTTTTGATCTCAAAGAAAAGTTGGCAAATTACTTAAATTTTATAATCCTCAATTTTCTCATCTGTAAATGAGGAAAAAGTTTATCTTAAAGAGCTTTTAGAATGGCTAGTTAAGATAATCCAGGTAACATGCTTAGGCCAGTGTCTGTACATGGTAATCACACTATTAGCACCACTATATATTTAACTACATTGCCACTGTTCAGGTAATAAAACAGCCCTGATCTCTATTTTAATGACAACAACTTGGATTCATAGGTTGAATTATGATCCACACATAAGGAGAAATAATGTTAACTTAGTTTTGAATTTCTTGTATTTTTAAAATATTTTCATGCAAATAGAATGCTAATTATAAAAGAGATTTTTAAAATTATCTAGAAATACATGATGTTATAAGTAAAACTATCATAGTAACACTACTGTGAGAGTTCTTTTTCATTTTCAAAAGAGGAAATTCCATAACTAATTACCAAGTATTGATTTGATATCTATTCCATGTTTAACACCAGGCTAGGTACAATTAAAAGAAAAAAGTAAGAGATGTGCTCTAATCTCTCAGAGAGCTTATAAACATTCTTGAGGAGAAACATATATTCAAGCATGAACCGAATGCATAAACAATAATCTCACATAAATAATTCAATGCTAAATAATGTAGGAAGTACTTTAAAGACAGTATCTCTTTCCATTAAATTTTCTAGATGAAAAAAAGGGGTACCTTCAATGAATTTTTAAATTATTTTGAAAATGAGAGTTTAACTTGAAAACTTACAGTTTCTGGAGATTTTAAGAATCAGAAATAATGGGAATATATATTATATTTTCAATCATAGAAAGCAGGCATGCTTTATTTCTAGAGAAAAGTATCTGTAGTCCAAAAAAAGAGATTGTAGGTAAAATCCCCGAAATGTTACTAGTTGAATGACCATGTAGATACGCTCTACTTCCTAAGGATCTAAATTTCTGCATTTGTAAAATTTGTAAAATAGAGTTGAACTCCTCTTGTCAGGTCATGGAATAACTGGAATGTGTCTGACAAAATGCAGACATTCAACAAATGCTTCTCCTATATACTTCACAGATGAACGTTTTAATCTATAGTCTTATTTACAAATTAAAATATAATAAAGTAAGTTCTAGGTAACAGACCATGGCCTTAAGCATAATAAGAACAGGATGGATATGTGTCTTAGGAAAGTCCATCTTTAGGGACCATAGCACTAAGTACACTGTACTTTATGGTAAGTGATTTTGAGAACCTGCTGTGAAATATTGACATGTTAAATTTCCCAAATTGGTTATTTATAAGAATATTTTTATATATACTATGATATCTATAATATAAATTTGAACTGTGAAACAGAATATATGTATTATATTTCGGTTAATAAATGTCATGGTATTCAAGCCCAATAAATTTTCAGGGGCATTTAATATTCTTTTGGGGTTTCTGTACAGTTTTACATTCTCATTATTCTAACCCTATTGTCCTTTCCTCCTAATCTTCTCTCCTTAGTATACTTGGTTTCAGAAACTCTTGAATAAGACAGACAAAATCTCTATCCTCATGGAACTTACAGCATAGCAAATTTAAAAAGACAAAAATCACTGAAACAAATAAATAAATACTAAGATTATTTTATATAATGTATCAGTTAAGACTATAGTTACTATTACTGTATTATATAATTGAAACTTGTTTAGAGAGTAGATCTTGTGTTCTCACTACACACATGCACACATACACACACATGCACAAAATGGCAACTATGTGAGATGGTGGATATGTTTCATCACATTGTACACCGTGAATATGTACAATTTTTATTCTTCAATTATACCTCAATGGAGCTGGAAAAATTAATACTTCTTTAAAAATAGTAAACAAAATAAATCTTTAAATAGGGTAATCTGAGGCACTCTGAGGAAGTGATATTTAAGCTGGAAATCTGACCATGAATAACTCAGGAATAATAAACCCCATGGCAGAAGTACAGAGCTAATAGCAAGTGTGTAAATTGGTAGAAAGCTGAGAAATCATACTTTGGTCTATATTTTGATAATGTTTTTAAAAGTCACATAAAATAAACCTGAAACCATCCATTTTAATAATTTACCTTGCAACTTCAGGTAAATTTGTAGTTAAGCCTGCCAGACTCTTGTATCAGTAGTTGAATATTTTAGATTCGGGAAAATGAAAATATCTAAAACTTACTAAAAATCTTTATAAATATGAAAGCCAGTGGTAAGTGTGCAACACTGAAATGGATAACATATCTATAATATGTTTTTATTTTTATGTGCATTTTTATGCAAGCATGATAAGTGCATCCCTCAAGAACATTCACTTGAATTTTTCCAGTTATTTGAATAAATAGATCTGTGCTCCACCAGGGTGCTCTGTACAACTTTACATGAACAGACATATCCAGGACCTCAGTTTTAAAAATAGACAGTTGCAGAGGTGTAACATTCCAAGTAAGTGACAAATATATAGAAGTTTAAATACATGCTCAGAGATGACTAAAGAGCTTCATTCTGAGTTGGCCTGGTAGCTAAAGTTGACACGTTCATTGTCTATATTAAGGCATAATATAAGGAAATGCAGATTTGTACTCTTCTTATTACAGTTAAAGAAAAATTACATTTTACATTTAAATTTGAATCAAATAATGAAAGAATCCTGATGCATCAGTGGAAAACACTAGAGGTTTCCTGAAACACATCTTTAAAAAGTATTGGTGTGTGTTAACTCACTTTCAGAATACTTTGTCTTTCTCTCCAGAAGCCACATAATTCAATCTATGGTGTTTATCACCCTCAACTTTAGGGCCAATAATATAATGGGAACTAAATTCCAATTAACTTAGCTATCATAAAATATTTAGGAATAAATAAACTATGACTTAGTTTGGTCATTATGTGAGTGTTTTAGGTTACTAAAATAATATAATTGTGAGGTATTTCATTCTCACATGCAGTATGAATATGCAATAAGCTAACAGAGTTTTGATTTTTGTACTTACAATATAAAATCACAGCACTTAAGACTGAACTCTACAGCCCTCTAGAATGTGACCTACTGTCCTTGAAATGTTAATAGAGTTGAAATTATAACATTTCCTTCAAGATGAGCTTTCTATATTCCTATCTGAATATCTGGGGTTGTGTCTCTGTTATCCTTTCAGAATGCTGTGAAAATGACCTAAAGAGGCAAATGTCTTTAAGGGGACTTCAGACCTTTTCAAGAGTTATGTCTGCAACGTTTGAGTGGATGCGATGTGATATGACATCCTGTTTCTGGTTATTCACAAATCCTTTCTCATCACAAAGTGGAGTGTGCTAAGCAGTGTTTAAAAAATCATCTCAGTGAAGTCTCAAAAAATACATAACATGCTGAATAGGTGTTTACTATTAGTGCTTTCAGGGAGTAGATTCTTTGCTATAAATGCTCCATCTGGCATATCGAAATGTTATACAGAACATTGCATAAATGTTTCTGTTGTAAAAACATCTAGCTTATACTTATAACTACATTTATAAAAACCCATTTATAAGCAACTAATTTCTTGCAGAAATCTTCACATACATAATTTTCATGTGTCAACTAATTTAAGCCCAAAGAGTTACCATCTGTTAATTTATTAGTCTGTCCTCCTCACCAGGTACTATTGGATGAATTCTTTTTACTCCATTCCACAACAACAACACTATTCTAATTAGAATAAGTTAGAAACATTTTTTAATTTTTATGTTAAGTACAGATTTTAAAGTACTGTGATAAAAGTGGAAAACTGAATGATTAACAGGTGCTCCAGGTTTCTAAGAAACTGACTTCAATTTTGACAGCTCTAAGAATACAGATCTTGTTGCCTCACCTCTTTAAGGTCTAAGAAGTGGTCCTTGCCTACTGGACACTAATTTTTAGATAGTTTTAGTTTTGAGGATGATATTGTTGGAAAGTTATTTGTAAGGCTTGCAATATGATGGATAAGATATTAACCTCACATTTCAAAGACCTTCATTTTCTCTTTCTTCTAACACTTATGAGTTCTTCTACCATGGGTATATTATTTTCTACAATGGGTATATTATTTTCAATTGAATACTTGAGAATTACCACATTGAAGAAACTGTTAAAAATTTGCACATAAATTAAAAATTAGGCAAAAGAATGACCGCACATCTTTTCAAGAGTCAAAGTGAAGTGTTTAACAGTCCCATCCAAGAATTATTTGATTTTTTAGGGAAAAATGCCTTTGATTAATTTAATAGTTACCATTAATTTTGAATCAGACTCTCCAAGATAACGTGATATCTTCCAGATATTTGTCTGGTGGAGATAAAAATTATTTCTGTGCAGTACATCAGATAACTGTAACCCAAACGTTACTATTTCATTGCCTTATAATCCTATTAACCAGTTTTGTATCTCAATTACTAACCTCTTTTTAGAATTTTTTTTCAGTGCTGACACATACTCACCGCATACCATATGCTATATATTCAGTGCTCACAACATACTATCAAAATCTCTTTTGAACTAAATTTACCATCACGCAGTTTCTCTCATTAATTAGCTAATTGTGGCACATATTCATCCTATATTTGTATGAGTCATTTATAATGTTTTGGAAAATGTACTTTGATAAACACTATCAATACACCTTTAAACTGCTGTTGAAAAAAAGAGTTTACTCTCTTACCACCATTCTTAGGTCTAGTATTTTGTTTTGTTTTGTTTTCTTAAAACTTCCAAATTGTGAGGAAGTTATTATTGCTTTGTCATCATAAGAGATTTTGCCTAAAATTCACTTTTAACATGGAATCCTGTACATTAATGTATTATTCACGTTGGAGGGGAATACTTATTTTCTGCTCCTGAGATCCATGAGGAGAGATTTTCCCTAGAACATTGCAACTCTCTGTCTTCTCCTCTATAATCATGCCCATGAAGAAGTAGAGTGATAAGTTTGGGGAAAAGTAATGAGTTATGCTTGGTTCTACCCACATTTCCCTTGGGAGCCAGCTGCCCACAGGTTGCACATATGTTCTCACTCTTTCAGGGGCGTGCTATCCTTCACCACATGGAAAGCCCACATGAGTTTTCCTTCTGTAGCTGAGTCTTTAACAGCAATAAAAGGAATATTCTGGTTATCATCTAATACCCCTTAATTCATTGCTTACTTGTTCAGAATTCTGACAGGGGAATTGTTAATCATATTGAGTGACCCCTTCAGAGTCTCAAGCAGTTTCTAATAATCTAGTCATAAAATATTACTTCCCAAGAAAAAAATAACAAGGTACCTGTTACTGTATTCTCATTCAATTATATTGTTGTTAAGTCTTGGAATTAATTGCCTTAGTGTTTCTTCAGGAAACTAAATCAAATTAAATACAGTGTATATTAAAATTATGTTGTTATATCTATAAGAAATAAAGATTTTTTTGAAAATGAAATGAGATTAAAAATCTATAAATATTAAGGACTCTTTGTGAAACTATCCTCTACTTGAATTTTGACCCAATATTTACCAATATTTTTTGACCCAATATTTACCAGTCACTGATTGGAAGTCCATCAAAACAATTTCATAGGGAAATTCAAAATCAGCACATTTCTGTTTAGCCCAGAGTGCAATTTTTAGCTAAACAAAAAAGTTTTTTTTCTATTTCTTTAAAGCTTTCAAAAGGTATTTCAACAAATACAGAGATGAGGTTATATTTAGGGTAGCCAAGACTATAGAGTTATTGGCAGGTTGAAGGTTTTCCTCCAGTATGTCAGATTTTGCAAAGTGTTATCATTAGCCTTTTAAAAATCTGTTTAAAGTCCCAAATATTCCTTAATACAAGATACTTTTATCAGTGATGTTATGTATACATTCCATCCATTCTAGAGTAACAGATATCCAGTACATTATAGAAATAGCATGTTACAGTATAATAAGAGCAAATATTACTGAGTGTTTACCGTGTGGCAGTTGTGGCATGCAGGCTCAGTAGTTGTGGCTTGTGGGCTCTAGAGCTCAGGCTCAGTAGCTGTGGTACACGGGGCCCAGTTGCTCCATGGCATGTGGGATCCTCCTGGAGCAGGGATTGAACCTGTGACCCCTGCATTGGCAGGCAGATTCCCAACCACTGCATCACCAGGGATGTCCCTAAAAACTAAAAGTAGAACTACCATATGACCCAGCAATCCCACTACTGGGCATATACCCTGAGAAAACCATAATTCAAAAAGAGAAATGTACCACAATGTTTATTGCAGCACTATTTACAATAGCCAGGACATGGAAGCAACGTAAGTGTCCATTGACAGATGAATGGATAAAGAAGTTGTGGCACATATATACAATGGAATATTACTCAGCCATAAAAAGAAATGAAAGTGAGTTATTTGTAGTGATGTGGATGGACCTAGAGTCTGTCATACAGAGTGAAGTAAGTCAGAAAGAGAAAAACAAATACCGTGTGCTAACACATATATATGGAATCTAAAAAAAAAAAAAAAAAAAAGTTCTGATGCATCTAGGGGTAAGACAGAAATAAAGACGCAGACATAGAGAATAGATTGAGGACACAGGGAGGGGGAAGGTTAGGCTGGGACGCAGTGAGAAGGTAGTGTTGAGATATATACACTACCAAATGTAAATAAGTATTTAGTGGGAAGCGCTGTATCTCACAGGGAGGTCAGCTTGGTGATTTGCGAAGACCTAGAGGGGTAGGATAGGGAGGGTGGGAGGGAGGTGCAAGAGGGAGGGGATATGGAAATATATGTATACATATAGCTGATTCACTTTGTTTTACAGCAGAAACTAACACAGCATTGTAAAGCAATTATACTCCAATACAGATGTTAAAAAAAATAACAATGTTTTGAGAACTCATGGGAAACAGTAAGTTCTTCTGTGGCAATTGATTTCCTATATGGAAAACAAGTAAAAATAGATTCTTACTCAGACTCTTGTGAGTATTAATTCCTTATGAATAAAAATGAAATGTATTAAAAATTTTAACCTTTAATAAAAATAAAGAAGCATATCTATTTATTTATTTATTTAACAAAGCCCCAAAGCACAGAAAATAAAGAAAAAAAGCATAAATATGCATTAAAAAGTATGTATAATTTCTTATACATAATATTCTGTACAAAGAAAAAAACAGAAAAAGATCCCCGAGGAGTTAAGTTAAAAAGAATAACAGCAGCTAAGGAGAAATATGTGTGATGTACGCAATTGAAAAAAGTGTTTAGATATTTAAAGCCTAAAAATAAATAAGCAAAAATCCACATAAGCCAGTAGAAAAACTTGAAAAAACATCTGAAAAAGAATTTATGGAGCAGACTCCTGAAACATAAATCTACATGTAAAAAGATGAAAAATGTTTAATCTGACTCATGATCAAGGAATTGAAGAGTATAACAATAGTGAGCATTTAGATTGGCAAATGAATAAAGTCTGATAACATTAATGGTGGGGAGAAATGTAAATTGGTTCTGCTACATTGGATATCAGTTTAATAATACCCGATAGAGCTGATAAAACTGATAACCTACAGTTTGTTTTGTTCTTTTAAGTATTTACCTTTAAAATAATGCTTCAAACAATTTTTTTTCAAAAAAAGACCGTTACAAATATTAAAGGTACATTTTCTTACTGGATGGCAGTTTAAATGAATGAATGAGGTCTATATACAGTACTCACTGCTCTTAAAAATCATAGCCCTTAATTCAATCAACAGTTTTACGTAATGGAAATAATAAATTGATTTAAGAATACACTTACAACTGTGTTAGGTATTATCATTACTTAATTATGAGGTAAAATTGGAAAAATGTGGATAAGTTTCAAAGCTAATTAATCATAGTGGCTGCCTATAATGAGAAAGAGAGGTAAATGGAAATGGGCAGGCCTAAATAAATGGACATCAGTTATATATATAGATAGATAGATAGATAGATAGATATAGATAGATATACATTTACTTTGGGGAATATTGTTATTATATTTTAATGTTAAACATATGCATATTCTGTGACCCAGCATTCCAATACTCAATTATGCTCTTAAAAAATTCATATGCTTCAGACAATGTGTACAAAGTGTTTATAGCATTTCTGTTTATAACATTAAAATCTAGAAATTATACAAATGCTTACCTGAGAGAGGTTGAACATATATATTTTGGTGTACTCTCTCAAAGGAATATTATACATGAGCAAAAGTGAATAAACCACAGCCACACACAGCAACATAGACGACTTTTTAAACTCTAATTGTGACAGGGGGAAAAATAGGTCTATGAGACTCTGTTAGTGTAGTGCCTTTTCTATAAAGCTCAAATATAAATATATAGCAACAATACTTTGCTTAGAAATACATTTACATAAAATGAAAATATTTTATGAAAGTCAAGACAACGATGAGGATAGAATTCAGACTAGCGGTGACCTCTGGTGGGGGAAAGGCAAGAGGAAGATGGTGAAGACAAGTACCTGAGGGGATACAGTTAGTGACAGGGTTCTAGTTCTTGAGTTGGATTGATGGTGTCACATGTGTTTATTACAGTATTGGGCTTTATGACTTGCATAAATATTACATGTATTATTTTTTATTTATCAACTATTATATTAATAGGAATGAAAATATAAATCTCTGAAGAAATAAGTATGGAAAAGATTAACAAAAAATGTTTCACTGCATGGGAATGTTTCTTAGACTTATCTTTTATTCTAAATAATTTTAAAAAACAATAAAAATAATACACTTGAAATTTATTCAAGTAAAATATATTTTGGAGGTCAAAAGAGCATTAATATGACAACTAACATTAAAAATGTGCAGAGTTATTAATATGGAATATTAATTAGACTTATTCTGTATATTTCAGAGGTGCTAACTAATAATATTGAAAGAGGAAAGACTATAGGAGGGCTGAGGTTAGGCATTTTTGCCTCACAAGAAGGAGACTAGACTTTTAAATAATTAGGGATGCCCAATAAAATAAGAGCCTTCTTAAAAAACATAGATATGATAATGTGCCATAAAACATTTTAAAGTAATTTTTATATGAAGTGGTTAGAAATAAATTTCTCTCCAGCTCCAATATGTCTCTTTTGTGCAGACATATTGCTAGAATCTTCTTATTTTCTGTAGCTTAGTGATAAAAATCTTGCACTCTGAAACTACAGTTTAAATATAAGCTTTGATCTTTACTAATTTAACATTTCTACACTCATTCTTTCATCTTTAAAATAATTCCACCTACTCTAAAGATTGGTTTTGAGCAGTAAGTAAGACAATCCATGTAATGGGCTTTTGCACAGGGATTAGCATATAGTTGTTGCTCAATAAATTTTGAATTCAATCATTATTATTATTTTATATTAATTTTCAAATATGTTCTTGCTAGCATTGGTGACACCATGATCACTTAAAAGATTCTACCCTCACTGTCAGACTTACCCTTATCTACTAGGAGAAACATATAAATTAATAAACAATTATAGGACATGATAAGTGGTATACTAGAGGAACTACAGGTTGCATTAGTAACATTCAGGATGTAGACAAAATTCTCGACCTGAGAAAGCTTCATGTCCAAATTGACACCTGAAAAATGAGAAATTCATGAGAACATGATTGGAGGACTGTTTAACACAGAGCATACAGTAAATACAAATGCAGTGTGATGAAAGAACACATAATATTCAATAAGCTGAAGAACTTTAGTATTTTAGGACCACAGAATGTAACGGAGGAAGTAGCCAGAGGTGAAACAGCAAAGGAAATCAGAGGCTATATCAAGAAGGACCTTGAAAGCCTTTTAAAGTATTTTGAATTAATCACAAGATCCCTGGAAAGACATCCAAACTGTTTTATTAGACCGTTGAACATAATTAAATTTGTATTAGAAAGATGACTAGGATTTCTTCTTGAGATTGGACTTGAGAGAGCACATCTTCAGGCCAGAAGACTAGTTAAGTGCTCTTGCATTAACCCTTGTGATAGGTGATGATGACCTACATGGAACAGTGGTAGAGGTGAGGAAGAGAAGTGGCAGTATTTCAGAGATAAAAGGAAGCTATAGTAAATGAAACTGGTGATTGACCTTGATGAGAAGCAGAACATGAAGATAAAGATAGTGCCTAAATTTTTGACTGCTAAAATGGATAAATTCAGGGCCATCACTTCTTAAAAGAAAATAGTTTTGTTAGTATATTTATTATATTACAATAATAAAATAAAAATAAACCAGACATTATCCCATATATATAACACTATCAAGGCATTTAACATAAAATATTTTGAACTCTGAATTTTAGTCACCCTAATTAATAAATCAAAATTGCTATGTTAAAATAATCTGTGATAAAAATTTGTCTTATATGTCTTGTTTCTATCAAAATTAAACTATGAAAGTTTAAATGCTAGCTTTCCCAATATCCAGTTTTATATAAAGTGGTTCTTAGATTTGACAAACTTTCATGTGTTATTCTAGACCTTAAGTAGGGTTTTTGTTTTTTCCCCAGCTTTTCATTTTGTCAAGCTTACAGAAAAGTTGAAAGAGTAATACAGTAAAATCCATATGATCCTCACCTTCACACAGGATCAACTGTTAATATATTGTCACATTTGCTTTCTCTTTTTCTCTATATGTGTGTGTGTATGTGTGTGTGTGTGTAAATGCATGTGTTTTTGTAAGTGCTTTTGTGCATATGCTTTTGCTGAATCATTTGAACGTCACTTCAAACCTATCAGAAAATTTATTCAAAACTTGTGAAAAGGCAAAAGAGGTCACCAGGAAATTTTTCAGATCATCACTGGGCATGGTTTTGTCTTTTCTTGGCTATTTTATGACCATATAGGAGGAGAAATTAACTTGTAATTTTTCTTCATAGAAATGCATACAAATAGATGGAAAAACATATGCATAGACCGAAAATAAGGATAATAGTTAATAAACAGGGAGATTAAATTCTGATGTAGGCAAGCTCTAAGCTGGCTCCAAATACTTCCTTTCCTTGCCTCCTGCTATCCATACCCTTTTAAATATAGAATACACAAAAAATGATAGGATGTCATTTCCCAGATTAGATCACAAACTCTGGCTTCTGTCTTGGGTGCTGTCTCCCACTCTTTCACTCACTCGATCTGATGAAAGCTTTGGATTGAGTTTTGAGCTGTTTTATAAGAGGCCTGTGTCGCAAGGAACAAAGACCTCTGTACAGTGAGGAACTGAATCTGCTTACAGTAATGAAGGTGAGCTTGGAAGCAGTACCTCCATCTCCCACCACAGCCTCGGCTCACAGGTTACTGTAACCTTGAGTTACATACATGAAGCAAGCAGCTCCTAGTTTCTTGACTCATAAAAACTGTAAGATAATAAAGAAGGCTCTTTAACGATATCATTCTTGTTTCATTTAGTCCATAGTGTCCATTTTTAAAAATGATTTCTCTTCTTCTGTGTATCTTTAAACCACATTTATGTTTATTTGCTATTTTACATAGTGTCCCTAACTATGACATGGAAAATTAAATAATACAAAAGGGAAGAAATACAAATAATATTAAATATTATACGTACTATTGCAACAAAGTGAAATAATAATATATAGGTTAAAGCCAGATACTTAGTCCTATGAGTATCCAAACCCAAAGGATATATAATGTATAAGGTCTTAAGATCTAAGTGTTTATTTTGTTAAATTACCCATATAATTAGACTTTTTATTAAAAATTATACTAATGTTCCAAATTATAAAAGTAGTACAAATGCATGGTCATAAAATGATTCTGGAAATATTAAATTACATTATTTTTTTAAATTTAAATAAAAATATCTGAAAATTATCAAGAGATAACTACTTTTTGCACCATACAATGCAATTTAACTTTAAATTTTGCTGGGAAAATAACAAAATTAAATAGTAGAAAAAATGCGGACTATAAGCAAAACCAAATTTACACATAATAAGAGATGAGATCCTATGAAAATCTCTCCTTCCTTCCTTTTTTCTTTTCTCTCTCTCTCTCCCTTTCTCTTTCTTTCTTTTTTTTCCTTATTTAGCTGAACATGAATTAGCATACCCTGACTTAGGAATAATTTTTATGAATGACTGTGCATGGCACATGTACTCAGAAAGAGAAAGTACAAGACTGAGATTCTTTTTAACAATCCTGTATTCTGATTTCTATTGCAAGTTACGGATGGAAAATGAGTTGTCTACTTTAAAATATTATCTACTTAGTTATTTTTCATTCGTATACTGCTTTTTCAAAACTCCTCTTTTTCCTGTTTCCAAAGGTAATGAAACCTCTGAACTTTATTTAGATTAAGTAAAAATGAATAGAATTTGCAAGGTAATGCATATGGCCAAGGGATTATTTATTGATATATCACTAAACATTTTAGAGCTCAGTGTGGCCCTTGTCAGAGGCATCCTGCTGCCTGCAACAGCAGAGGTAGCCAGGTACTGTAGGGTGGTATCTATCATCTAGCAAGTAATCAAAGCAACAGTGTGCTAAGGAGTGAACCAAGCTATCTAACCAAGATTAAGCAGGAAAAGAAAGAGCCGTGAGTGTTATTTTTCCTTTAAAGCTGTCTAAAATACACAGCATCTTACTAAAACGCGGAGTAATCTGTTTGTACAGACTTTAGGTCTAACACTGGCCAAAAATTCAGAAAAATCAATTAGTAAAGATAAAGATAGTCAGAGTTATACTCCCAATTCCATTCAGTAAGAAATGTCTACACATGGATTTTCTAAAAATTGTATTTATTTAATTGCTTATTTATCTAGTTGCCTATTTATTTACATACATATTTAAATAGGCTCCACTTTGAATACATGCTTTTTAAAAACTATGCAAAACATGCAAATTGCAAAGCAAGTTTCTTTGTATGACATTTCTTGTGTTCTACTTCTCATTCGCTTGGCATCATCTATGGTCATGTTTGATCAGAGGCTGATCATTTTCTTCAGGCTTCAACATACCTGATGCAGGAGCCTAGAGAGTGACCCTCAAAATTGCTCAATATCTTGAGGCCTCAAGATAAAGCTGGCTTTCTTTTATCATAGGTATGCATGCCTAACCATTGATAACCCACTAACGCATGGTCATCATGCCCCACAGGCCATGTTCAACCAATGTGAGGGTGGGCACAGGAGCCAAAGAGTAAATGTTCCCCCAAGGCAACTCACTGTTGAGCAATTCTGAGTCACTCGCTAGGCTCCTCTACAGGCCCAGGGAGGAACAGAGCACCAGATGCCCTCCCTAGTGACTTCAGTAATGCTCTACCTCCTCCAGTTGCTTTTGCAACATCAGGTTTGAGGTAGTACACAGAACTCAAGCTACAATTGTTGGCATTGGAAGTAGCCCTGGAAACAGATCCCAAGGATAGGACTCTAGAAATAAAATACTTAATGGGCAGATAGAAACGAGGGCCCCATTTCTGGTACTAAGTGAAGTGGTGATAATACCTGCATATAGTAGCATCACAGTTACTAAAACTCACACAGGTATTGACTATGAAAATTGCTACATGTGAGGATAAATGAAAGACTTGGAAATCTACTCTTAATGTTGAAACTAACTCTGGTTTTGGCTTTCCACATATGCTTTGGGTAGTTTTTGGCTGTGCCACATAGCTTGTGGGATCTTAGTTCCCCGACCAAAGATGGAACCCAGGCCCCTGGCAGTGGAAGTGTGGAGTCCTAACCACTGGACCTTCAGGGAATTCCCCCTGGTTAACTACTTTAGAAGTCTTGGAAAAATGAAATGACGAGCTCAGGTCAATTAAGTATTAGCTGAAATCACCCAGAAGACCTCCAGGGTAACTTTGAAGATACCCTCATGTCTTTCAGCCATAGTACAATTTCTGCTGAAAATTAGTCCCACAATTTTATTCTAAATGTGGCAGGGCTACAGAGGAGACTTATTCTGCAACATCAATAGGTTTCCTATGCAAAAGTCTAAGTTTTGATAGGAAAAAAGTGAAAATCTGAGCTCTGGGATGGGGAAACTGGTTTGGATGATAAATCTTGAAAGCACAGTTTCCTTTGAGCAATACTGACAAAAAGAAGAGCTCTCATCCTTGTTATATGTGAAAACCTCAGCCTGTGTGGGGACCCAGCAAAGATATCACCTGAGGCAGAAGCTTTGCAAGATGATGCTGGTCCTCCTCTGAATTTTTCTTGCTTTCTCTCCTTAGTGCTTTGAGACAATTAACAAGAGAAGAATTCAGCCTGTGTTCCAAGAGAAAATAGTATTTACTCTGAAATAATTGCAAGACCAAATATATATGTATATATTTCGGCAGGAACTGAAGGAACACATATAGTGGTGGATCATAAAGTTTCTGAACTAGAGTAGGAGTACAGAATATAAAGCTGGGTGGATAATTTATTAAAATGGAAGAACTCTACCATGTATTAGAGATTAACTTCCTGCCAAGCATATCTGGGACTTCTCTTGATACACTGCTAGAAGGGATTATTGATACAGGATACAAAATTTGCCCTGAGTTAATGAGGTGAGAATGATGGAACTGCCTTGGCAGAGTATTGAGGAAGGGTTTATGAATTTTGTATGTGTTACCAAAGATCTCTCCGCCAGAATATTAACCCTGGGAGACCTTCTAAGTGAGATTGTAGAGAGAATGGAGGATGTCCTGGTGAGTGGGTCTATGAGACATTGTTTAAAACCTTGTCTTGGGCTGTCCACCAGAGGTTGGGATCAAGAGTAGGAATAGCACTGGTAAACTGGGCTCCATATCTTCATTGGAAAATGCAGGATTTTGGAATGGCTGAGGCTTGCTGGCAATTAAACATCAGAGGTGGTATAGACCTTATTCTTCTAATGTTCATATGTAGTAAATATAATACAATGAACAGGGAAAGGATACCCCATTTATAAATAGCAACTATATCTATGGAATGAGAAGGATGGGAGGTAGCTGTATCTGTAAATTTTTATTTATGTTTTAAAAGATCTGATGTAAAATTTTTGAATTAGTATTACGTGTTTAATCTCAGTGACAGATGCCCATGTTCAATCTATGCAATTTACTGTACTTTATGTATGTTTGGAATGTCCTTATTAGATTATTTTTATAAAACTTTTGCAACAGTTAGTCTAGGCTAGAATATTTTTCAGTAAGATGCAACCTAAATATCCTAGAGACTCCTTATGTGTCAAAGAGGGACTGTGTTCAAATAGTTCCTTATGTATCCAGTTTCACTGAAGGTCTATTTTGACACTTGCTTCCATAATCACAGAGGAAAGAGAAAGAGAATACAGCGAATCATGAGCTGGCTTTATAAGTTTCTAGCCAAAAGTGAGCCTTTGTGACCTCTGCTTACATTTAATTGGCCAAAGAATGTCACATGACTGTCTTTTAATTCAATAGGGTGAAAATGTACAATCTTATCACCAGAGGAAAGAGTGACTATCAAAATGTTGTATATAGTCATACAATTGATTTTTTTTTTTTTACTTTCAGAATTAGGCCAAAGTAAAAAACCAAACAAATAAAACAGGAAATTGAAAGAAAGTATTTTGATTTGTAAATACCAGGCACCATTGAGCAAAATTCAGCAAGAGTTTGGAGGACAGATATAGGGCTAATTAATTATAGAGCAATATGATATGAAATAAGTAAGGTGCTGAGAGTACAAGTTTGTGTGAGGACTAGCTAAAGGGCAAAATCTCAGATAATACAGGTCTTCAGTCTCTTATCTATGGTATCAACATTGAAAGAGCTCTAAAAACCACTTGGCCGAATATTTATACATTTTATTGCAGAAATATACCAATGTACTGATTTAAAGGATGCTTTTTATTATCCACCAAATTCTGAATTCTAAAACATATTTTTCCTCCAAAAGTTTTGGATAAGGTAGAGTAAACCTGTACTATCCTAGGTCAAAATCATGTTTAGGGTGGAGCTGGAAGAATTATATGAGAATACAGTAACAGTTGTCTCTTTCCTACAGTGTTGGTTCAAGAATAGTTAGTCTTTCACTGAAGGCCCACATTTGGCATGACACAGGCTCACAGGTATCTGATGAGAGCAGCTTCGTATATTCCTGTAGTTGATGGTATAGAACAGTTTAAGGGTGGAATGTTTCCTGATGGCAAAGATATACTGAGAGGAGTATTAATGTGAGATAAAATGCAAAGGCTAATGTAGACTCAAGAAACAGTCTAATGAGCAGAGTCCCCTCTGCCTTCCATGGTGAAGATGATGAAAATGAAGAGGGTGATGAAGTTTATCTTGATACTTAGACAAGACAGTTTGAAAAAGGGATTGGAAAGGGCAAGCCCTTGAAAGGGGGGGAAAAAACACACATGAGTAGGGAAGTTGCATTTTGAAATGGCTACTTTACCTAAAATAAAATAAATGAAAATAACTAATGTAGTAATTTTAGCTTTAGTTTCTTTTTCTCCCCATCAAAGAGATGCTCTTTCTCCAACTCTGAGCAAAAGTGGTAGGTTATATATAAAAAACATAAGAGAATTTTACAAATCTATGCATATCTGAATTATACATGATAATCAATACCAATACCCTTCTTTCAAATTTTCCAATAAATATTGCATTTAATTATAATTCCTTTGATTATTTAAATAGATCTGGTAGAATTTATAAATAACTGGGCAATCAGTAGGTTTCAGAACAAGCTCAATGTTTAAAAAAATTCAATGTAATACTAAAATCATCAAAGTTTCTGCATTTTATTTTACATTTTTAATATTGTTTTGGCTGCATTGGGTTTTCGTTGCTGTTTGTGGGCTTTCTCTAGTTGCGGGGCACGGGGGCTACTCTTCATTGTGGTGCGCAGACTTCTCATTGCAGTGGCTTGACTTGTTGCAGAGCACAGGCTCTAGGTGCACGGGCTTCAGTAGTTGTGGCACGTGGGCTCAGTAGTTGCAGTGTGCGGGCTCTAAGATGCATGGGCTTCAGTAGTTGTGGCACGCAGGCTCAGTAGTTGTGACTCGCAGGCTCTAGAGTGCAGGCTCAGTAGTTGTGGCACATTGGCTTAGTTGCTCCGCACCATGTGGGATCTTCCTGGACCAGGAATTGAACCCATGTCCCCTGCATTGGCAGAAGGATTCTTAACCACTACGCCACTAGGGAAGTCCCTCTCATTTTATTGATATATCTATAAGCCTACAACATCTTGCATCTCTTACTTCACCTGACATATCTTTCATAATTCAGTTTTCAATTAGGCATTGATTCCATAAAATAACAGAAAAGACCCAGAAATATTTAGCCTCTGAAGAATATCCATGAACTGTATTTATTGTGGATGGACTGATGATAGAGAGTGTGTAATCCAGACTTCAGTTGACTGGCTTCCTAGTGATCAAGGCTGATAGATCTGTGTTTATGTTCAGATTTGTGGGGTGTCAGCTCTTTTCCATGTAAGGGTTTAAATGTTTTTTTAAAGGCTTAGCTCCCACTGGTTCTCATATTCCTATCATTTCATTTCAGTGGCAGAAAAACTGTGGGAAGTCTCCAGCATGACAAAGCTCAACAGGCTGTGAAGGCAAAAAAATCCCAAAACCAAAAAACAATTTTTTGAAATGGGAACCAACAGAGGAAAAGAGACTTTGTCTGGAATAACTTGATGATATTTAAGGCCCACTGTACAAATTTTCCAAAGGAGACATTTTCATAGTAGCAGGTGTTTTTAGTAAACCCTCTAACACAGCAGTCCCAACCTTTTTGACAGCAGGGACCAGTTTTGTGGAAGACAATTTTTCTACTGACGGAGTGGGGGAATGGTTCAGGCGGTAATGTGAGCAATAGGGAACGGCAGATGAAGCTTCCTTTGCTGTCCCGTCGCTCACCTTCTGCTGTGCAGCCCACTTCCTAACAGGCCATAGACCGCTACCCATCTGCAGCCCCGAGGTTGGGGACCCCTGCTCTAGCATGTTAGTTCAGTTAACAAAAATGTGTTTTTGCCTGATCTAGAGCTAGACTCTGAAGCAGTATTCTTCGTGTGTTTATTTAAGTAAAGTGAACTGGGTAAGTTTGTTATTGTTAATGTAACCAATTACCATACACTTAATGGCTTAAGAAACAACGCATTTATTATGTTGCAGTTGTGGAGGTCTGAAGTCCAAAATTAGTCTCCTTGGACTAAAGTCAAGATGTCAGCATGGCTGGTTCTGGCTGGAGGCTTTAAGTGAGAATCTGTTTACCAGTCCTTTTCAACTTCTAGAGGTTGTTCTAGAAGCCTCTGGAGGCCAATTTCTAGATGCTCCTAGAAGCCACATTCCCAGCTTGTAAACCCTTCCTTGTGTCACTCGAATCCTAGCTCCAACATGACGTCTGCTACTACCACTCTAAATTCCTGTTTCTCTTATATAAGGGCCCTTATGATAATACCAAGCCCATACAGATAACACAGGATAATCTCTCTGTCTCAAGATCTTTAAATTAATCATATCACAGGTTCCGAGGATTAGGACTTGGATATCTTTGAGGAGCTATTATTCAGGCTACCACACAGAACAATGCTGAGTTGCCATATCAGCATACTTTTTTTTAAAGCTCTTAATGCAACCACATTTTTACCTTCTGCTCAGATAGATTTGAGTTTAAATGCAAGTTTCCCCACTTACTAGCCACGTGACTAAGGGAAATATAACTGATGCATCGGAATTTCTGAGTCATCTAATCATCGGTTATGATTATAGAGTCATGGATTAAATTGAAATTTTTAAAAGATAATGTCCTTAGTATTTTGTATGTGTTCAGTTATGTTCTCTGATATTATTATTGTTATAGAAAACATGGCAGAAGCATAGTGATGTCCCTAGGAAGTGAACTTTCATAGGTTCAGAAGGTAGCTTTCCAAAAGATTTTAGCAAGAAATATTTTATATTTTATATGCCAGTGGTCTTTGTATTTAACATACAATTGCAGGAGCCATTGTGGGATTACAATTTTGGGGAAATGGTTTCTTAGTAAAGCAGCCCTTCCTTCTGAGTTCCTAATTAGGAACAATTAATAAGAACAATTAATTAGAAACTAATTTAGAGATTGTACATTTTTATATGGGCATTCAAGAGTCCATGATTTTTTTTTTAGTGAAGGAATTAACAGTGGGGCAACAGAAGAGGAAATATGTGACTCCTAGACAAATCCTTGAACTCCTTTTCTAATTGTATCTGATCATGAATGGCTTTGGGGTTTTCTACTTACTATTTTTAATGTTGAAAAAGGAAGCACAAAAAACACATTATCATGTCAATATTTCAGTTGTAATTGTTAAGTAACTTGATATATGATTATAAAATTTGTGTGGAAGAACAAAGGCAAGAAGCTGCCAGAAAAGAAATGTAACGTGATGTTTTTTTTCCTTAGCAGCTATCAAGACTTATTCTAAAGTTACTAAAATTTAAATTGTAATAGTTGCATGGAAACAGAAACAATTAACCCATGGCATAGAATAGAGAGCCAGAAACAGATTCATTTATATATGAAAAAATTTTAGAACACAAGTAGCATTGAAGACCACTGGAAAAAGAAGGGAATAGTTCTGGGATAGCTGGGTTATCTGGGGTACTTAAAATCAGATTCTTACCACAGCACTTATAGAACAATCAATTTAAAAGTAACTAAAGATTTAACTGTGAAATTAAAAATGTAAAAACATTTAGACAACTTAGAGAGTTATAGTTTTATGATCAATGGATATGAAAGGATTTCATAAATAAGACCCAAGAAGTAATCACCATCAAAGGAAAGACTGATAAATGTCATTTATCAATGAAGAATTTGAACTTGTAAAATGGTATTATAAAATATTTCACATACAAGTTGCAAATTAAGAAAATTATTTACAATGCATATAATCAAATTGTATTGATCTAAAAATATATAAAGATTCCCAAGTATATATAAAACTATCAAACCAATAAAAAATGAACAAAAGACATGAACAGACTTTTCTCAAAAATAAAACATTAATGACTAATAACATGAAAAGATGTCCAACCTCATTAATAATCAGAAATATGCAGTTAAGACCACATTTAGTAACTACTTTACTATTCTTATTATTTTGTTTTTTTTAATTTCAATCAAGTCCAATTTTTTTTTAACATCTTTATTGGAGTATAATTGCTTTACAATGGTGTGTTAGTTTCTGCCTTAAACAAAGTGAATCAGTTATACATATACATATGTTCCCATGTCTCTTCTCTCTTGCATCTCCCTCCCTCCAGCCCTCCCTATCCCAACCCTCTAAGTGGTCACAAACCACCGAGCTGATCTCCCTGTGCTATGCGGCTGCTTCCCACTAGCTATCTATTTTACATTTGGTAACGTATATATGTACATGCCACTCTCTCACTTTGTCCCAGCTTACCCTCCCCCTTCCCCATATCCTCAAGTCCATTCTCTAGTAGGTCTGTGTCTTTATTCCCGTCTTACCCCTAGGTACTTCATGACCTTTTTCTTTTTTCTTAGATTCCATATATATGTGTTAGCATACGGTGTTTGTTTTTCTCTTTCTGACCTACTTCACTCTGTATGACAGACTCTAGGTCCATCCACCTCATTACAAAAAACTCAATTTCGTTTCTTTTTAGGGCTGAGTAATATTCCATTCTATATATGTGCCACATCCTCTTTATCCATTCATCTGTTGATAGACACTTAAGTTGCTTCCATGTCCTGGCTATTGTAAATAGAGCTGCACTGAATATATTGGTACATGACTCTTTTTGAATTATGGTATGCTCAGGGTATATGCCCAGTAGTGGGATTGCTGGGTCGTATGGTAGTTCTATTTGTAGTTTTTTAAGGAACCTCCATACTGTTCTCCATAGTGGCTGTATCAATTTACATTCCCACCAACAGTGCAGAGTGTTCCCTTTTCTCCACACCCTCTCCAGCATTTATTGTTTCTAGATTTTTTGATGATGACCATTCTGACCAGTGTGAGATGATATCTCATTGTAGTTTTGATTTGCATTTCTCTAATGAATAATGATGTTGAGCATTCTTTCATGTGCTTGTTGGCAATCTGTATATCTTCTTTGGAGAAGTGTCTATTTAAGTCTTCTGCCCATTTTTGGATTGGGTTGTTTGTTTTTTGCTATTGAGCTGCATGAGCTGTTTATAAATTTTGGAGATTAATCCTTTGTCAGTAGCTTCATTTGCAAATAATTTCTCCTATTCTGAGGGTTGTCTTTTAGTGTTGTTTATGATTTCCTTTGCTGTGCAAAAGCTTTTAAGTTTCATTAGGTCCCATTTGTATATTTTTGTTTTTATTTCCATTTCTCTAGGAGGTGGGTCCAAAAGGATCTTGCTGTGATTTATGTCCTAGAGTGTTCTGCCTATGTTTTCCTATAAGAGTTTGATAGTTTCTGCTCTTACATTTAGGTCTTTAATCCATTTTGAGCTTATTTTTTGTGTATGGTATTAGGGAGTGTTCTAATCTCATACTTTTACATGTACTTGTCTAGTTTTCTCAGCACCACTTATTGAAGAGGCTGTCTTTGCTTTTGTATATTCTTGCCTCCTTTATCAAAGATAAGGTGACCATATGTATGTGGGTTTATTTCTGGGCTTTCTATCCTGTTCCATTGATCTATATTTCTGTTTTTGTGCCAGTACCATACTGTCTTCATTACTGTAGCTTTGTAGTATAGTCTGAACTCAGGGAGCCTGATTCCTCCAGCTCCATTTTTCGTTCTCAAGATTGCTTTGGCTATTCAGGGTCTTTTGTGTTTCCAAAAAAATTGTGAAATTTTTTGTTCTAATTCCGTGAAAAATGCCAGTGGTAGTTTGATAGGGATTGCATTGAATCTGTAGATTGCTTTGAGTAGTATAGTCATTTTCAAAATGTTAATTCTTCCAATCCAAGAACATGGTATATCTCTCCATCTGTTGGTATCATCTTTAATTTCTTTCATCAGTGTCTTATAATTTTCTGCATACAGGTCTTTTGTCTCCTTAGGTAGGTTTATTCCTAGATATTTTATTCTTTTTGTTGCCGTGGTAAATGGGAGTGTTTTCTTAATTTCACTTTCAACTTTCTCATCATTAGTGTATAAGAATGCTGGGCATTTCTGTGCATTAATTTTGTATCCCTCTACTTTACCAAATTCATTGGTTAGCTCTAGTAGTTTTCTGGTAGCATCTTTAGGATTTTCTATGTATAGTATTATGTCATCTTCAAACAGTGACAGATTTAATTCTTTTCTGATTTGGATTCCTTGTATTTCTTCTTCTTCTCTGATTGCTGTGGCTAAAACTTCCAAAACTATGTTGAATAAGAGTGGTGCGAGTGGGCAACCTTCTCTTGTTCCTGATCTTAGTGGAAATGGTTTCAGTTTTTCACCATTGAGGATGATGTTGGCTGTGGGTTTCTCATATATGGCCTTAATATGTTGAGAAAAGTTCCCTCTATGCCTACTTTCTGGAGGGTGTTTATCATAAATGGGTGTTGAATTTTATCAAAAGCTTTCTCTGCATCTATTGAGATGATCATATGGTTTTTCTCCATCAATTTGTTAATATGGTGTATCACGTTGATTGATTTGCGTATATTGAAGAATCCTTGTATCCCTGGGATAAACCCCACTTGATCATGGTGTATGATCCTTTTAATGTGCCATTGGATTCTGTTTGCTAGTATTTTGTTGAGGATTTTTGCATCTATATTCATCAGTGATATTGGCCTGTAGTTTTCTTTGTTTGTGACATCTTTGTCTGGTTTTGGTATCAGGGTGATGTTGGCCTCATAGAAAGAGTTTGGGCATGTTTCTCCCTCTGCTATATTTTGGAAGAGTTTGAGAAGGATGGGTGTTAGCTCTTCTCTAAATGTTTGATAGAATTCGCCTGTGAAGCCATCTGGTCCTGGGCTTTTGTTTGTTGGAAGATTTTTAATCACAGTTTCAATTTCAGTGCTTGTGATTGGTCTGTTCATATTTTCTATTTCTTCCTGATTCAGTCTTGGCAGGTTGTGCTTTTCTAAGAGTTTGTCCATTTCTTCCAGGTTGTCCATTTTATTGGCATAAAGTTGCTTGTAGTAATCTCTCATGATCCTTTGTATTTCTGCAGTGTCAGTTGTTACTTCTCCTTTTTCATTTCTAATTCTATTGACTTGAGTCTTCTCCCTTTTTTTCTTGATGAGTCTGGCTAATGGTTTATCAATTTTGTTTATTTTCTCAAAGAACCAGCTTTTAGTTTTATTGATCTTTGCTATCATTTCCTTCATTTCTTTTTCATTTATTTCTGATCTGATCTTTTTGATTTCTTTCCTTCTGCTAACATTGAGGTTTTTCTGTCCTTCTTTCTCTAATTGCTTTAGGTGCAAGTTTAGGTTGTTTATTTGACATGTTACCTGTTTCTTAAGGTAGGATTGTATTGCTATAAACTTCCCCCTTAGAACTGCTTTTGTTTCATCCCATAGGTTATGGGTCGTCGTGTCTCCATTGTCATTTGTTTCTAGGTATTTTTGTATTTCTTCAGTGATCACTTTGTTATTAAGTAGTGTATTGTTTAACCTCCATGTGTTTGTATATTTTCAGATCTTTTCCTGTAATTGATATCTAGTCTCATAGCATTGTGGTCGGAAAAGATACTTGATACGATTTCAGTTTTCATAAATTTACCAAAGCTTGGTTTGTGATCCAAGATATGATCTATCCTGGAGAATGTTCCATGAGCACTTGAGAAAAATGTGTATTCTGTTGTTTTTGGATGGAATGTCCTATAACTATCAATTAAGTCCATCTGGTTTAATGTATCATTTAAAGCTTGTGTTTCCTTATTTATTTTCATTTTGGATGATCTGTCTATTGGTGAAAGTGATGTGTTAAAGTATCCTACTATGATTGTGTTAATGTTGATTTCCCCTTTTATGGCTGTTAGTATTTGCCTTATGTATTGAGGTGCTCCTGTGTTGGGTGCATAAATATTTACAATTGTTATATCTTCTTCTTGGATCGATCCCTTGATCGTTATGTAATGTCCTTCTTTGTCTCTTGTAATAGTCTTTATTTTAAAGTCTATTTTGTCTGATATGATAATTGCTACTCCAGCTTTCTTTTGATTTCCATTTGCATGGAATATTTTTTTCTATCCCCTCACTCTCAGTGTGTATGTGTACCTAGGTCTGAAGTGGGTCTCTTGTAGACAGCATATATATGGGTCTTGTGTTTGTATCCATTCAGCCAGTCTGTGTCTTTTGGTGGGAGCATTTAATCCATTTACATTTAACATAATTATCGATATGTATGTTCCTATTCCCATTTTCTTAATTGTTTTGGGTTTGTTATTGTAGGTCTTTTTCTTTTTTTTTTTTTGCGGTACGCGAGCTTCTCACTGCTGTGGCCTCTCCCGTTGCGGAGCACAGGCTCCGGATGCGCAGGCTCAGCGGCCATGGCGCACGGACCCAGCCGTTCCGCAGCATGTGGGATCTTCCCAGACTGGAGAACGAACCCGTGTCCCCTGCATCGGCAGTGTAGGTCTTTTTCTTCTCTTGTGTTTCTTGCCTAGAGAAGTTCCTTTAGCATTTGTTGTAAAGCTGGTTTGGTGGTGGTGAACTCTCTCAACTTTTGCTTTCCTCTAAAGGTTTTAATTTTTCCATCAAATCTAAATGAGATCCTTGCTGGATAGAGTAATCTTAGTTGTAGGTTTTTCTCCTTCGTCACTTTAAACATGTCCTGCCAGTCCGTTCTGGCTTCCAGAGTTTCTGCTGAAAGATGAGCTGTTACCCTTATGGGGATTACCTTGTGTGTTATTTGTTGTTTTTCCCTTGCTGCTTTTAATATGTTTTTTTTGTGTTTAATTTTTGATAGTTTGATTAATATGTGTCTTGGCATGTTTCTCCTCGGATTTGTCCTGTATGGGACTCTCTGTGCTTCCTGAACTTGATTGACTATTTCCTTTTCCATATTAGGGAAGTGTTCAACTATAATCTCTACAAATATTTTCTCAGTCCCTTTCTTTTTCTCTTCTTCTTCTGGGACCCCTATAATTCAAATGTTGGT
Source organism: Hyperoodon ampullatus (assembly GCF_949752795.1). Lineage (NCBI taxonomy): Eukaryota > Metazoa > Chordata > Mammalia > Artiodactyla > Ziphiidae > Hyperoodon > Hyperoodon ampullatus. Next base: position 88,252,125 of record NC_136914.1, read on the forward strand.
GTGTTTAACATTGTTCCAGAGGTCTCTGAGACTGTCCTCAGTTCGTTTCATTAATTTTTCCTTATTCTGCTCTGCAGTAGTTATTTCCACTATTTTATCTTTCACGTCACTTATCCATTCTTTTGCCTCAGTTATTCTGCTATTGATTCCATCTATAGTATTTTTAATTTCATTTATTGTGTTCTTCCTCATTGCTTGTTTCCTCTTTAGTTCTTCTAGGTCCTTGTTAAATGTTTCTTTCATTTTCTCTCTTCTGTTTCCAAGATTTTGGATCATCTTTACCATCATTATTCTGAATTCTTTTTCAGGTAGACTGACTATTTCCTCTTCATTTGTTAGGTCTGGTGGGTTTTACCTTGCTCCTTCATCTGCTCTGTGTTTTTCTGTCTTCTCATTTTGCTTATCTTACTGTGTTTGGGGTCTCCTTTTTGCAGGCTGAAGGTTCGTACTTCCCGTTGTTTTTGGTGTCTGTCCCCAGTGGCTAACGTTGGTTCAGTGGGTTGTGTAGGCTTCCTGGTGGAGGGGACTAGTGCCTGTGTTCTGGTGGATGAGGCTGGATCTTGTCTTTCTGGTGGGCAGGTCCACGTCTGGTGGTGTGTTTTGGGGTGTCTGTGGCCTTATTATGATTTTAGGCAGCCTCTCTGCTAATGGATGGGGTTGTGTTCTTGTCTTGCTAGTTGTTTGGCATAGGGTGTCCAGCACTGTAGCTTGCTGGTCGTTGAGTGAAGCTGGGTTCTGGTGTTGAGATGGAGATCTCTGGGAGATTTTCACCGTTTGATATTATGTGGAGCTGGGAGGTCTCTTGTGTACCAGTGTCCTGAAGTTGGCTCTCCCACCTCAGAGGCACAGCACTGACTCCTGGCTGGAGCACCAAGAGCCTTTCATGCACACAGCTCAGAATAAAAGGGAGACAACATAGAAAGAGCGAAAGAGAGAAAGAGAGTAAGAGAGGAAGAGAGGAAGAGAGGAATGGAGGAATGAAGGAAGGGAGGGAGGGAGGAAGGAAGGAAGGAGGAAGGAAGGAAGGAAGAAAAGAAAAAGAATAAAATAAAATAAAATGAAAATAAAATAAAGTTAATAAAATTAATAATAAAAAATAATTATTAAGAAGAAAAAAATTTTAAGTAAAAACAAACAAACAAAAAAAAAAACGGACGGACAGAACCCTAGGATAAATGGTGAAAGCAAAGCTATACAGACAAAATCTCACACAGAAGCATACACATACACACTCACAAAAAGAGGAAACGGGTAAAAAATAATATATCTTGCCCTCAAAGTCCACCTCTTCTGTTTGGGATGATTCGTTGTCTATTCAGGTATTCCACAGATGCAGGGTACATCAAGTTGATTGTGGAGATTTAATCCTCTGCTTCTAAGGCTGCTGGGAGAGATTTCCCTTTCTCTTCTTTGTTCACACATCTCCCGGGGTTCAGCTTTGGGTTTGGCCCCGGCTCTGCGTGTAGGTCGCCTGAGGGTGTCTGTTCTTCACTCAGACAGGACGGGTTTAAAGGAGCAGCTGATTCGGGGGCTCTGGCTCACTCAGGCTCGCGGGGAGGGAGGCACATGGATGCTGGGCGAGCCTGCGGCAGCAGAGGCCAGCGTGACGTTGCACCAGCCTGAGGTGTGCCATGCATTCTCCCGGGGAAGTTGTCCTTGGATCACGGGACCCTGGCAGTGGCGGGCTGCACAGGCTCCTAGGAGGGGAGGTGTGGATAGTGACCTGTGCTCGCACACAGGCTTCTTGGTGGCGGCAGCAGCCTTAGCGTCTCATGCCCGTCTCTGTGGTCCGCGCTGATAGCCGTGGCTCGCGCCCGTCTCTGGAGCTCCTTTAAGCAGTGCTTTAGTCCCCTCTCCTCACGTACCAGGAAACAAAGTGGGAAGAAGTGTCTTGCCTCTTCGGCAGCTCCAGACTTTTTCCCGGACTCCCTCCCGGCTAGCCGTGGTGCACTAGCCCCTTCAGGCTGTGTTCATGCCGCCAACCACAGTCCTCGCCCTGGGATCTGACAGAAGCCTGAGCCGCAGCTCCCAGCCCCCGCCTGTCCCAGCAGGTGAGCAGACAAGCTTCTCGGGCTGGTGAGTGCCAGTGGGCACCTATCCTTTGTGCGGGAATCTCTCCGCTTTGCCCTCCGCACCCCTGTTGCTTCGCTCTCCTCCACAGCTCCACAGCTTCCCCCCTCCGCCACCTGCAGTCTCTGCCCGCGAAGGGGCTTCCTAGTGTGTGGAAACCTTTCCCTCCTTCACGGCTCCCTCCCACTGGTGCGGGTCCGTCCCTATTCTTTTGTCTCTGTTTTTTCTTTTTTTCTTTTGCCCTACCCAGGTACGTGGGGAGTTTCTTGCCTTTTGGGGGGTCTGAGGTCTTCTGCCAGCATTCAGTATGTGTTCTGTAGGAGTTGTTCCACGTGTAGATGTATTTCTGATGTATCTGTGGGGAGGAAGGTGATCTCCACACCTTACTCTTCCGCCATCTTCCTCAACTTCATACTACTATTCTTATTTGTAGTAAAAAAAATGCATCCAGTACAAAGTGTTGATAAGAGTATGGAACCTAAAGAACTCAGATTAGTTTCTGGTGGAAATACTAATTTGTACAATCATTTTGAAATACAATTTAAAATGATATAGTGAAGTTGAACATATGAATATTATGACTCAACAGTTTTACTCTCAGTCGTATACATTGCTACAACTCTTGAAAAATATGCACTAGGGGAAATGCACATAATACCTCATAGCATAAGAGTAAAAAACCATGAAACAGACTAACAGTAAAAAACATGAAACAGACTAAGTGCCCTTTATAACAGACAAATAAATTATGGTAAGTCACAAAATGGAATACTGTGAACTCTGAGAATTAATAAACTACTGCCACATAAGGCAACATAGGTAAATCTAAGAAATGTATAAACAAACAAAAAAACAAAAATAAGGGTGGATAAAGATGATTGTTTCTACGAAGATCAAAACCAAGCAAAACTAAGCATCATATTGTTAGGCATTCATAAAAATGTGCTAAGCTATTTTTAAAATACAGGAATAATAAAAATTGAGTTTATTAAGGCAGTGTTGTCAGGTGTCAAAAGAGTATTGTCAGAGAGCAGCAGGTAGTTTTCTTTAATGAAATGAGCAATTTGGGCAGAAGTTGCACACGTATGGAAACTTGTGTTGCATAGCCACTACCTGCACCAAGCTGTTTAAATTTTGGTTTTCAGCTATACTAGCCACATTTAAATGTTTAATAGCTACATGTGTCTAGTGGTCATTATATTGGATAGAGCTGATTATAGAACACTATAACTTTCTGTCACTGCAGGAAGTTATATTACACAGCACTGTTTGCTATAAGCTTCACGTCCATTAAATATACTTTTCTGGGGCTTCCCTGGTGGCGCAGTGGTTGAGAGTCCACCTGCTGATGCAGGGGACATGGGTTCGTTCCCCGGTCCAGGAAGATCCCACATGCCGTGGAGCCGCTGGGCCTGTGAGCCATGGCCGCTGAGCCTGCGTGTCCAGAGCCTGTGCTCCACAACGGGAGAGGCCACAACAGTGAGAGGCCTGCATACCGCAAAAAAAAAAAAAAAATATATATATATATATATATATATATATATATATATATATACATATATATATATATACTTTTCTGTATCAAGTACTGCATAAAGATTTTAAATGTACTATCTTTTAACCTAGTAATCTATTTATTTCAATGTACCTTAAAAAATACTATGAAATACAGATAAACATTTTAGGCATAAACATGATAATTGCAGCATTATTTAATTTAAAAAAAAATAAAGACCTCAATATCTAACCAAAGAAAAAATTGAAGGTAATTATGACACCTCAAAAAATCACAATTTGTAATAAATAAAAAGCTATTTTACTGACTTGAGAAAGCTTCTGAAATAAATGCTAGGTTAAAAGGAAGGATACAAAATAAAATGTTTTGTGTATTCTCAACTATTAAAAATTGAAGATAAACAAGATGGGAGAAAAAAAGCAACAAAAATTGAACAAATAATAACATGAAAACAAACATCATAGGCCCTGTTCCAATTGCTTTACAAAAACTAAATCTGATATTCCTCATAAGAACCCAATTTCATAGTTACCATTTATTTCCTTTTTCAGACAAAGAATATGAGAAACAGATAAGTTATATAACTTGCCAAGGTCACACAGCTAACAAGTGTCAGAGTTGGGATGTAAATCCAGGCATTCTGGCTATCAACTTCAAAAGGTTAAAACTGATACCAAGATTTAGTCTGACTTTATTTATTTTACTTTCCACTTTTGCTTTTAGGGGTGTGTATGTGTGTCTGTGTGTGTGTGTAATCTATGTGATCTACACAAGTAACTTAGAAGAAATATAGTAAGATTACAGAACAGTCATAATGTAGCAACTAAAGTGGAGGCAATGGCCATGATAGAGGGAGGATGAAACACTGAGAATCCTGATGTGGAACTCAAGGCAATAAGGCATAAATTCAGGCATAGCTAGTAAAAAGCAGTCTAGCAGGGAATTAGTGAAGACAGAGTGGTCTTGATCTATCAGGTAAACAATCTGAGCGGATAGAAAGACCAAGGCCAATTTTAAAGATACAGACATCGTTAAGTTATAAATCAGTGGCTGCGATGACAAGTTTCATACATGGTACATATGGAACTTTTGTTATGTCATTCAACCAACAACTGTACATAATTGAATAATTACAACAACATTGAAAATGACAGTAAGAGTTCTTTTACATGAAATAAGAATTTTAGAGTAAAATAGCCATGATTTGTCACCAGAGATTATTTCTCTTACTCCTCCAACAATTGCTATTGTTCAACTGAAATATTAAAATAATTCTGTTTTTTGTTAAAGAAGAAAAGCTTTTTATGTTAAAGAACTGGGAAATTTTAATTTAAAAACCTAAGCAAAATAATTTAAGAATGACCTATAATGTTTAATTCACATAAAACATTTACTATATTTTTCTATTTACCTTTTTTTCTTGTGAGTGCATATATACTTTTAAATGCTTCTTTTTATCTTCTAGTTCAAGAATCTGTATTTAATCCTTCTTACATATTCACAGTCATTCTAGATTTTTTGTCACTTTGAATTTTTATTGTAACATAATATATTGCTGAAAAGTGCAAAAATCATACATGTCAGCATAATTAAATTTCACAAATGGAGCATGCTATGTGCTCACAACCCTACAACCCTGAGCAAAAAGCAAAAAACGAAAAAACCCAGCATATAAGAAATGTACATTTTTGTATGTCTGGCTAGTTTTGTTTAAAATGCCATTCATTAAAATCAGTCATACTCTTGCATATAACATTGGTTCATTCATTCTAATTCCGTTATAGTATTATATTGTGTGAAAATGCCATCATTTATCTGTTCTAACTTTGATGGCTATTTATCCAATTTTTTACTATTACAAGGAGCACTGCTATGAAAATTCATGGACATTAATTTGGAGATCAGATGTATGCATTTTGTTGAATATAGTCCTTGGAGTATAATTCCAAGTTCATAGGGTATGCATATGTTCAGCTTCAATAGACACTGACAGATACAGGTATCCAAAGGAGTAATAATGGTTTACATTCCCACCAGTAATGAATGATAGTTTCAATTGCTCTGCATTTTGCTAACACTTGGTATCGCCTTGTGTTTTAATTTGCATTTTGCTGTACCCAAAAAAGTTGAGCACTTTTTTAATATATTTACTGTTCATTTTGGATATCCTTGTTTAAAGAGACGCCTGATTAAGACTTTTGCTTTTGCTTTTTCAATTAGATTTTTCAGTCTCTTTGATATTGATTGGTAGCTATTTTATAAAAATGCTGGATATGTGTCCTTCATCAGATGTATTAGTACATATATCTTCTTCTACTTTGTAGCTTGCTTTTTCACTGTCTTTGTGGGTTTTTTTAAAAAAATGTAAGTTCTTACTATAAATGTAGTCTAATTTGTAATTTTTAAAAGAAATCTTGTGTTGTTCATGGTAATAGTTTGTCCTTATAAGTTTCTTCTAAGGTTTTCCTGTTCCTCTATTCAAATTTAGATTTGAAATTCATCTGGAGGAAATTTTTCCCTGTAATACAAGTCCTGTTTCCCACAAACACTCTCAGCTTTAATTTATTTGAAAATGTCTTTGTTTCACTTTCATTATAAAAGTATATCTTTACTGGTTATAAACTTCTAGGTTGGCAGTTATATTCGTTCAGCAATTTAATAATGCAGTCCATGTTTTCTGGCTTTCATAGTTTCTGGTGAAAAATCATCCCTTACTCTTCTTATTTCTGCTCCCAGAATATATTCTTTTTTTTCTCGCTATTTTTAAGATTTCTTCTTTGCCCTTTTTCTTCAATAGTTGGACCAGGATATACCTAGATGTGATTTTCTTTGTATTTATTCTACATGGGGTTTGCTGAGCTTCCTGAATTTGTGATTTGGTGTCTTTTTATGATTTGAAAGGTCTCAAACATTATAACTTCAAACATTATAACTTCAAACATTGGTATTACCCTAATGTCTCCTTTTCTTTCTGGACTCTGGTTACACTCCACTTACATTTTCAGTGTGCCCTAATTTCTTCTCATGCACTTATTTTTCTTTCCTGTTTATTTCTGTGGCTCAATTTAGGTATATTAATGTGACTTCGAGGTTACAAAATCTGTATTTTGTAATAACTAATCTGTGTAGTGGACACAAAGATGCACCTATCAGCCTTCAAGCAGTAACTTGTTGCCCCCCATGCCAGTAGAAAGCCTACTATCAGTATCTTTAGGCTTAATTCAGCTGCAAAGAGCTGCCCTGCCTAAGACAACTCCCTTCTTCCTGGGGCAACATATAATCAATGATTGATGGAGGAAAAATAATGGCCCAGAAATTTTGGCCCAAAGTAGGACAACTTTGATGGGCCATATGTGCTCCAGATTTCCCTATTGTTTTGAGCAATATTTTTCTGAGCCTGCATGGCAAACAGCTTTTTCACAATTCCCAATCCTGCTTTTCCCCCTCCATTTTACATGTGTGGATCCCTAACAAATACTGTATACAAATGACCATCTCAGCATCTCCTTCTTGAGAAATCAATCTATGACCACCAGAGATACTGGGAGTGTTCAGAGAAAGCAGGTTATGATGATGTTTTGGAGGTGGATTACTTGCTCTCAATCTGGCAATGAGGATTACATCCATGGTTGTAGATGGAGCACAGAAAGCCCCTAGAAAAATAAAGCAGTTCAATTGTTAAAAACCACTGGTGGTAAATCAGGATGGCATACTCGATAGTAAAGAATGTACTGGTTGGTGTGACTTATTGATTGTTTGAAAATATAGGGCGAATAATAATTATACAGTGATTTTGGATGGATATTACTAAGCTTTAATGCTCTAGAAAAAATAATAAAAAGCTACAGGCAGCTCACAGACTACTGAAAACCAAGTGTAAAGGCCAGAGGACCTTCCTAGCAATTTAAAAAGAGGCTCTTATCTCTTACAATGGGAGGGGAGAGCTGAGGACTAGTCCCAGGACTTAATAGAGTGGTAGAATATGGTAGAAGGTTAAACATGCAGATGAAGTAGTTTCTCTCTTTGGGTGAAAGCTCAGTTTGGGGAAGAAAATGTGATACTGACAGTTAGGATGGGACATCTGTTAAACTTTGTAACTCTCTCAGATCACTTTTAACCCTTTGACCCTGCTGCAGTAGCCCACTTCTTCCTATTAGGAGCTAGCACCCCCAATTTTCTTGAAGACAGTGCAGAGTCCTCTCACCTGCATAGTAACATGTGCCCTTCTCAGGATATGTCCATCACTCCCCTCCCAGACACTAGCCTGTAAACAGGGTTATTTAATTCACAGCATAACTCAGCCAATATCATGCTGAACTTGATAAGAGGGGAAAAGAGATCACACCGCAAAAGTGCTGAAGACTTGGCCAGAATATAGCCTAAGGAACTGGGAAAGTATATGTGTGAAGAGATTCCAAATATTGTTGAAAAAAGACAGAACCTAAGTTTGGCTAGGGAAGAGTTTATTGATTTGGGAGCACTCAATTGAGATATATTTTAACACTATGGTAAGGACCTCAGAAGAAGTTCCAAACTAGCTACCAAAGTGGCTCCTAAAACCTGAAAAGAGAAACGACACTGTTGAGCAAAGCTGAAATGCCAGCACTGCTGAGGCAGACAGTGGAGGAAGAGGTCAAAGGTGCATGGAAGTAGGTGTGCTAGAATATGTACACAATATAAAGCCAAAAGACCTAATAGATTATGTTGCATAGTAAGACTTAGAGATTACATTATTTACCATGGCCATAAAGAATGGGCTGGTGAGAGAAGTATCAACATTTACTAAAACAGTCAGTGATGAAATGCTGTTTTGAGGTCAGAGCTGAAACAAAGAGAAGCTGTTACATGACTAAGCTTACTGCCGGTAAGAGTAACAGTAGAGATGATAGGACCCTGAAAAACAGAGAACAACAGATAACAGGTGGTGGCACTCAACTGCCAAGAACAAGGTGGACACAATATTCATGAGTCACAGGATCAGAATGACATCCAAGGAAAACTGACCCACAGTGGTTGTTAATACACAGTGGTATCATACAGGACAGCCAATAAGGGTACTACTTAGCTACTACTTAGCTTCTACCATCAGAGAACATCAAGGATAAATGACTAGGAGACTAAGGGCAATTGTCCCCAGTTAAAAAGTCATATCCTTTGCCCAGTTTCCAGATCTGAGGAGTTTTTCAGACAAGCAGTCCATATGCTAGAGAAGAGAAGAGGCTGGGATTTCGAGCAAGAATACTGGACAACTTTTTACATGACTGTAGGCAGTGATCAAAATTCATAGACCTCTATACCTGAAAAGGGTTCATTTTATTGTATATGAATTATGTCACAATGAAACTTAAAAACAGAAAAAATAATTCAAAGCATGCCCTAATCCACTACCATTCTTTTAAAAATCCTCTAGTGGCTACACATTACTTTTAATATTTTCAGCTGCATTCTCTGGACTCTGTTTTACTCTTTTAGCTAATCTTATACAATTCTTCCCCTTGTGGTTAGATGTCACCCTGGCTCTTCAAATCGCCTGGCCTTCACAGTAGGGTTTGTGTGCCTGCTAATTAATCCCTACACATCTATAACATATCAACATAAGCATCACATACTTTAAAGAAGCCTTTTCTAAACTCCGAAATCTAGGTAAAGCACATACATGTAAGTGCTTTCATACAAAGCACTTACTTCAGTATATACGTAACCATTCATAAGTGCAATTATACGATTGATGCTTTTTTCCCCACAGTAATCCAAAAAATTATTAGAGCAGAGGTCCATTTTCTTTTCTACATCATTTTACCTCAAGGACTTAGCACAATGTCTGGTACATACCATGTGTGGAATAAACATATTTCAAATTATAGGATAAATAGATATTTTTATCACATGATTTTCTATCTTTATTACTAAAAAGTATTGGGGATTATTTATTTCTTTATATGTATTACCATGTGTATTTTAATGGTAAGTATCAAATTTACTGGGTACTTGTATATCTTGTCTTAAATAGTCAGTAAAAATGACTTTTAAACTAAATTCCTTTATAATAATCACGAATGCTCTTTTGTACTTATTCCACAGGAATCATAGAGTCAAATGAAATGTTAATTGACATCCAATTTGAGTCTTAAAGCACTACCAAGTATAAACTCTAAATAATTACCATTTAAAATATTCATTAAATTTTAGATGGAGAATAATTGCCATTTTAAAACTTTTATGGAATTAGCTATGACCAACCTAGGTAGTTTTGAGAAAGAATTAGATGGTTTAAATAAACACAAAGCACTAGTATATAACAGTTTCTGCAAACATTCACCATTGTTTATGTTTTTAGACCCTCCGTTTGGTTTAGTAGATTTTTTATATTATGTGTTTCTCAGAGTATAAAATCTAGATGGTTCAAACAGCCATCTGCTACATTCGATGAAATTTTTTATGTGCCTTGTTATCTCTACACCTGCACATCTGGTTGTGTTTCTGTTGAAACAAATAAAATATTCAGATTCTTTTCATATGAACCTTAAATAATACTTACCAAGTAAACACGACAATTGATAAAAGGCAAAATGGAAATAAACATCAGTGAAGTAATGATTGGTTACCAAAATTTGAGTGTAGTA